>NC_143514.1:22019371-22376871 GCF_031878675.1 Megascapheus bottae
TTGTTTTCTGAATAGTTTATTGGAAATAACATTCTCATGGGCTTTCTTGTCTGCATTGGTTTGGAACTATAATCCTCCGATCTAAGCCTTCTGAGTAGCTTGGGTTATAGGCATGAAACTTCAGCACCTGGCCTGAATTATATTTATTGTATTATAAAGGTTATTGAATCTGGTTTAGAAGTTCAGAAGATTTTCCAGTAATCCATAACCAAAGAGATATTACATGATTTTTAATTCATCACAAAAAGTATTAAATAAACTGGGAGTGTAGCACAGGGGTAGTGCTTGCCTAACATGCTGAAGGCTTGGGTTTATCCCATGAAAGTGGAAAAGAAAGGAAATATGTGCTAAGTGATATGTGCTACACAGCAACTTTACTTGGAGAAAGGAGGTATAACACTGACTTAAAACAGTAACAAAAGGTCTGTGCCTTTTTACTTTACTCAAACCATATGGGTTTTGAGGGAGGTGCTTTCTGAAATCCTCAATTTCAACAAACAATCTACACTGTACTTTTATCTTTGTGGTCACTATAGAAAGCAAATAAACTGAGAACACTGTAGCCATGTATTTACTCTACCAAGTGCCTATATTGCAATAAAACACTCATCCTTGAACAACAGCAAAAAAAAAAAAAAAAAAAAGAACCAAACTAGTTTGTCTTCTTAAAAACTACCAAGACTGGGCTGGGAGTTTGGCCTAGAGGTAGAGTGCTTATCTAGTATGCACAAAGACCCAGGTTCAATTACTTGCTACCATATACGTAAAAAAAGCTAGAAATGGTGCTGTGGCTCAAGTTGCAGAGTGCTAGCCTTGAGGAAAAAGCCCAAGGACAGTGCTCAGGCCCTGAATTCAAGCCCCAGGACCGGCAAAAAAAAAAAAAAAACCAACAACAACGACAAAAAAAAACCTACGAAGACTGCAACAGACTGCAGCTGAAACTGGGCAGGCAGGACACAAGATGAGTTGACATTTGGATATAACAGAGCAATACCAGGTTACTGCTGAGTACATAGGTTTGGTTGTGTCAGTGCAAGTTACCTACTCAGCGTTGAGTTAGGCAGCAACAGTTAAGGGCTTTGCCAAGGGGTGAAAGGCATCAGGATGGCTTTCTCTCTGTCCAAACTGTTTCTATTAATTAGGAACATAGTAATGGAAGGTCATTGAGAAGCTAGTCTCTCTGTGTCCTGCTGCAGCTGAGAAACAGAAAGGACTGCATAGAGGTTATTGTCATAAGAAAGGGTGAACTGAAGCAGGATAAAGTGCCTGCATCATCACCCTAAGGACAAAGGATCACAATTCTGGAACCCAGAGTAAAACCCCAGTATCCTCTGTAATCAGAGTGATCTGGTGTTGGAAGTGGTGCAGAGGCACTCATTTCTCTGCCTACTCAACTCCTTACCTCTCCAGTGGAATGCAGGTCCAGATCTCATAAAAGTCTTCCTCTGAAAGAATCTCCTACAGAGCTAGTAGTAAGGGAAGCATCTCTGTCTACCTTATCTTCCTCATGACCTGGGACAACTCGTCCTGCCTCCTGGAAATTCCTCATCTGAATTCCTGGATGAAGACTAGCCTTACTTATTGACTTCTCGTCTAGCAACACTTGGCACTGTCTCTCTTCCCATACTTTTTTTCTTCCACTCCATTTCCTCCCCTCACATTATCCTTCCTTCTAACCTTCTGTCAAACAGAAAAACAAAATAGAAAGGCTGAAGGTGCATGGTAGAAAATACATTTTCTTTGAACCACTTTCCTTTCTAGCTCTCCGTTTGCTTCCTGATTCTATCATCTCCATGTCATTTTTAGCAACATCTAGTATTTGTAATTGTGTATTTACACTCTCATTTTGATTAGGTTTTCTGTGAAACAAATGAAGTTTCTTAAGTTGTTTTGCACAGACCCATCCCAAGGAAATGTCTCTAATTATAAAAACCCATGGTCATGTATTTTTTAAACTAATTTGTGTTGGTTTCATTTCTCAAATGTAAGAAGTTCTCTGAAGCCCTTTGGCAATAAAATAAACATATATCCTTTGGGTGAGAGAAAAGAATATATTTTTAAATTTGGAAATTATTACAAGGATGCATATCAAATAATAAAGCACTTATTTTGGTCTGTACTTATTAAAATAGATAATGAATAAGCATGAATATTTAACTTCTTGTATAATGCTGGATTGAGATATAAATTTTCTAATTCCTATTCTACTTTTTATTTGATCTCATGTAAATTTCCTTTTCTTTTTTTTTTCTTTGTGTGTGTGTGTGTGTATGTCTCAGCCAGTCCTGGGTTTGATCTCAGGGCCTGGACGTTCTCCCTAAATGTGTATATATATAATATAGGTGATGGATAGAGGGGTTACAGTTATATAAGTCACATAGAGTACATATTTTTTCTCCAAGTTTTCCCCTTCCATCCTCACCACAAGTACTTGAGCTTTTTTTAGCTAAAACTAGTGCTCTACCACTTGAGCCAGCTCCACTTCTGGCTTTTTAGTGATTAATTAGAGATTAAAGCATCTACCCCTTGAGTGTACTATCGCTTCTGGTTTGCTAGTGGTTAGAAATAAGAGTCTTATGGACTTTAGTGCCCGGGCTGGCTTTGAACCGTAATCCTCAGAACTCAGTCACCTGAGTAGCTAGGATTACAGGTTGTGAGCCATTGTGCCTGACTCGGACTTTTATTTTTTTTTAAGTAAGAATTCAAAAAGGAAGATTTTTACAACAAACTGAATGGTATACTTGCTTCTGAGAGCAGGTGGAAGTTTATAACTCACACTTTTTAAAGAACACTTTCAGAGTACTTCCTTAACTCCCTAAAATATTGTTTCTTTACCTACCTCACGGTCATACATCAAAGTTTTCCTCATACTTGGAACTGATGATTTACTATCTAAGTACAACAGACTAGAAAGTCTCATTCTTCCCCATTTCCCTGCAGACATCTGACAACCCTCAACATGGCCTCAGAGGTCCAAATGCCAGGCCCCGTGTGCCTCATTGAGAACATAGATGGAAAACTGCTGGCCAGTCAGGAAGCTCTGCAGATCCTGTCTGCCATCTCACAGCCTGTGGTGGTGGTGGCCATCGTGGGCCTCTACCGCACCGGCAAATCCTACCTGATGAACAAGCTGGCTGGGAAACAAAAGGGTGAGTGCTACTGCAAAGCCTGGATGATCCCCTTCTGTTCAATTATGTCAGTACCCGGCAAGGGCATGGGGAAGGGGAAGGTAAGGGATAGAAAGGAATAGTGAATGGTATTCTTTCACATACAGTTGGAATTCTGATGGGGGCGGAGGACAGTACAGAGTCATTTATAAGGAAAGGACAAATAACACCTCAGTAGATGAAGCAGTCAATTCAAGGATGGATTGAATGCCTAAACATACCCAGTATGCTTCAAGGAGTGAGGGGAGCACTAGGACTTAGGGTTTTACCCAATAGGTTGAAGTTACTAAGTAGTATGAAGTCAGAATCTCCCCCTTGTGGCCCTCCTGAAATCACTGGCCACTATGCAGACGCTGCCCCAACATGGGAAGGTACATGATTGTACACTTGACTATTTGTTGCCCTTCCTGAAGAGAAGACAGGGTCATTTGCTTACTTATTGGCTCAGGGTGTGGGTCATTCCAGGGATCTGAAACATCTCGGCATTCTTGCTCCATCTTCCTATCTGTTATGGTAATAGCATCCCCTCCAGAGCTCAGGATTAGCCCAGCCCTTGGGACTTTCCCCACAAGCCTAGCTACTCCATTGGGGGAGATCTGAGGAGCACAATGCAAAGCCAACCAGGGCAGGAAAGTCTGTGAGACTCTTATCTCCAGTAACCACACACACACACACACACACACACACACACACACACACACACGCACACACACACACACACCCCACAAGCTGGAGCTGGAAGTAGAGCTGGAGCTCAAACAGTTGAGCACCAGCCTTGAGCAAAAAAAACTAAGGGATGACACTCAGGACTTGAGTTCAAGCTTCAATACTGGCACCAAGAAAGAAAGAGAGAAGGAACGTGAAAGAGAAAAAGGAGAGAGGAAGAAAGTGAGAGAGAAAGAGAGAGGAAGGAAGGGAGGGAGGGAGGGGGAAAGATCAAGGAATGACAGGGTTACTCAGATTCCAGAGTCTTGCTATCTGTCAAGAATTGGAAAGTCAATTCGGTTTTGGAAAAGATAGTTGCCAAGAATACAGCCTTCTCATTATTGAATCAGTAGCATTAAAGTTGTTACGAACAACCATCATAATAGTCAAGAGCAAAAAGGTATTCTGTAGACTAGAGGCAAGAAACTTCATATGAGTGTTAAAAATTAGAGGTCCAAAAGAGAGTTCACAATTGGAGCTGGAACTGAAGTCTGTATAACTAAGCAGACTTGGGATACAAGACTAGTCTGGGATAAGAAAGCTGTACTGTGCTGTGGTTCTGGGAATCAAAGGAGACCAGAGAAAATGGCTCAGATAAAGAAGGCATACAAAATGGAGCCAGAATATTTGCAAGTCTTATAAGAAGTCACTGCTGTTTGGGGAAAGAAAAAAAAAAAAAACAAGAAAACACCTTCTTGTTTAAACATTTCTCAATCTTGAAAGAATTTGGGTGTCAGCCAGTCTGGCTTTGGAGGTTTCCAGGGCAAAGTCAAACTAGAACATGAGAAGGGAAATGTTACAATGGCCAAAGCATTCAACCGAAAAGAGACCATGTAACCCTGAAGACAGAAGAATTATCTAGTCTCCAACTAGCCAATCTGTTTCAGCCTAATGCTGAGATTATAGCCTGCATTACCACATATGACTTTGACCCCAATATTATTCTGCAGGCATCACCTTATCTCTGGACAATTTTCTCTGACAATATTGCCAATTGATCATTCTATGGCGTGTCTTTAATGGTTATAAGCTGAATAAAATAACAGGCAGAGACAGGCAAAAGTCAATGTCAATGATCTCTCTGACCAAATTTAAGCAACTAAGAGGTGGTTCTTAGGCTGAGATGACCTCAAGCTCATTTCTGTAGTTTATTTTTGACTGTGTTATAGATATTTTTCAAAACACTGCTCAGGCTATTTTCTTAGAAGTTGCACTTTGGTGAACTGTCAACAGACAACAGCTGCAAAGCTTTACAAGGAAAAACACAAAACCAAGAACAAATATTTAAAGGAGAAAAAAACTTGCTCGATAAATAAGAACTTATTTCAATATTTCAATGATGACCAAGGGAGGGGGAAAGTAATCTCAGTCTTGCTATACAGTAGCAATTTATAAAAACACTTTTAACAGACCCATATATATTATGTATGTTGTTCTTATCTAGAGACCCACTGGTAGACCATAACCTCACATGTAACAGCATAAGTGATAAAGTATTTGAAAGCAAACAAGATTGCTTTTATTTGAGGACTTGGGGTTGAATTCTTTCCAGTGATGTAAAATATAACACACAGGTGAGACCTGAGGTGTTCCCCATTTCTGGAAGACAGAGAAAGAGAAAACATTAACTTTTCACAGGGGATTGAGTGTGGCCCTTCATAGGCTTCCTCTATGGAAATTTGCCCTCCCCCCCCCCCCCAGGGAAACATCTTCCCCTTCCGAAGGCCTGAAGGTACTCTCGGGGCATACCTCTGAGCTTGGGCTGCTCTAGAGTCTTCCTCTGTCTTGGGTTGATCATTGCTCATCTGGATCACAGTAATTTCAACCACCCTCATATGTACTCCTTATAACCAGGCCTCTTGAAATTCCAATGGCCCACATTTGATGGGCGTCAAGGCCTCCAGTCTTGGAGGTTCAGGAATTTAATTTTCCCATAGATTCCCTTCATTTCTACCTCCCAATCTTGGGGGAGATAACTAGTGAGACAAATATCAGGTAATCTGATTGTGTTCACATTTGAATTGAGGTGGAAAAAGAATCCCATGAAAACATGCAAATAATAGCACATATATGAGGACTGGTGACTCTTCACCATTCTCAAAAAATGGTGGGACCACTCAGAACTCCAAGACTAGCCTTGGTGTTTGGTTGCCACAGTGGCTAGGCAGGAAGGGAGATGGAGCAAAGACTTGAAAGAAAAGCAGAAATGCAGGAGATCAAAGGCAGCCCTCTAACTGAGAGGACAAGGAAAGGGCTTACTCATTCAGCAGACACAGTTCATAGCACCAACATCATACTGGTTGTTGGGGTGTGTCAGATGTTCTTCAATTCTTGGGTACTGTGTCTAAGATTAGGATTCTGTAAAGGAACCATAAAGAGTAAGGAGGTAGTGTGACCTAATGGTAGAGTGCTTGCCTAGCATGCCCAGAGCCCTGGGTTTGATTCCTTAGTACCACATACACAGAGCACTAGCCTTGAGAAAAAGTGCTTAAGAACTGTGCCCAGACCTGAGTTCAAGCCCCAGGACTGGAAAAAAAAAAGAGTAAGGAGATAGCTGGTGCCTGTGACTCTTAGCTGTCATCCTAGCTACTCACAGAAAACAGATGTGAAGACAGTGGTTCAAAGCTGGCCTGGGCATTAAAGTCCCCATGACCCCATGAAACTCCCATCTCCAATTAACCACTCAAAAACTGGAAGTGGCTCTGACTCAAGTGATAGAGTGTTAGCCTTGAACACAAAAGGATCAGTGACAGCATCTAAGCCCTGAGTTCAAGCCCTACAACCAATCAAAAAACAAAAAGAATGAAAAAAAAGAAGAAAAAAAGAGTAAAGAAACAATAGTGAGGCAATTGATTCACGTAACGTTTAACTGGTTTAGGGTTTGTTTTTGTTTTTCAATGTCTCTCAGTGCAGCTCAAGCTGTCCTTGAACTTGTGATCCTTCTGCCTCAGCTGCCTGCATGTGCTCACAGCTTTCCTCTTCCCTGCACTGCTCAGTTAGTCTTTAATCTTACTCTCAGGATTTGAATCGGTTCACTAATTCTCCCCTATTATGCCCTAGTTTCTCTCATAAAAACACAATTCATTCCTTTCCTCGAAGGAAAGGGGCAATATAAAAAATAATCTTGCCGGGCATGGTGGCTCACGCCTGTAATCTAGCTACTCAGGAGGCTGAGATCTGAAGATCTTGGTTCAAAGCCAGCCTGGGCACTACAAAGCCATGAGACTCTCCAATTAATCATTAGAAACTGGGAAGTGGAGCTATGGCTCAAGGGTAGGGCAGTAGCCTTGAGCTGAAGAGGTCAAGGACAGCACCCAGGCCCAGAGTTTAAGCCCCATGACCCACAACAAAAAAATAATAATAATTTTAAAACATTTATATAATGATAGAATATTTCCATTATTTTAAGGGTAAAAAAGCATATCCACTGGCAATAGATATCTTAGCAATTGCAATATACATAAAATTTATACCTCTATTTCTAGGTATACAGTTCTGTTGTTTAAGTAAATTCACCTTTTTATACAGCTATTCACCTCTATCCATTAAAAAGCTCTATAACTATTAAACAGTAACTACCCATTTCTCCATTCCTTAACACCATTCTCCATTCTCTCTCTAGAAATTTTACCATCTTAGGAATATCATGTAAATGGAATGAGACAAGATTTTTCCCTTTGTGATTACTTCTTTAATTTGGTACAAGGTCCTTATGGTATTTTACATTAGGGCATTTGTCAAATCTCTTTCCTCTTGGAAAGAAATTGCATGTGTATACCCCCACTTTTCTACCAATATATATTTGGCACAAGAAGTCAGCCCAACAGTGTGCTGTTAAGCAATTACAACTCCTTTTCTTCTTTCTTTCCATGTGAGGTTTGAACTTCTTTTTATTAGTTTACACAGGGAATTTTCATGAAGTTATTTACCATCTAAACCCAATAATGTATTCCTAAACTCATTTGTTCTTAAGTTTATTTTTAAATATCTCATTTTGTTGGTTCTATTGGAAATGGGATTGTGTTTTTAATTTTCTCTTCAGATTGGTCACTTTTTCATCTAGAAATATAAGCGATTTTTCATATTGATTTTGTGTGCAGTACATTTGCTGGATCCATTGATTACGTCTCAGTGATGTGTGGAATATATAAGATTTTCTACAAAAAAATCATGTCATTAACAGATATCACTTTGTAATGATCTGTCTTTCCAATCCAGATGCCTTTTCCTCCCCCTTTTTGTCTTTGGAAGAACCTTGACAGGACTTTACACAATAGTAATATGTGGAATATAAGTGGGTACCTTTTCTGCATTCTGTCACTACAAAGGGAGACTTTTCAGCCCTTCACCATTGAGAGTGATATGACTTTCATATATGACCTATACTCTGTTGAGACACCTTTTTTCTATTTCTAGTTTATTGAACATTTTTATCATAAAAGTATTGAGTTTGTTTCAATTATTAACTTGTCATCATTTCTCTAGTTTAAAAAAATCAGCACTCAATTTGCTTCCCATTATCTCTCTTAGCCTTCATTATATTGAATTGTATGTCAGTTTCCAAAACTACTAGCTACTAAATCTCCACTAAATCTCTCTTCTGTGCTTTGTAGGCTTCTCTCTGGGTGCCACAGTACAGTCCCACACAAAAGGAATCTGGATGTGGTGTGTGCCTCATCCCACAAAGCCGAAACACACCCTAGTTCTGCTTGACACCGAGGGCCTGGGAGATGTTGAAAAAGTAAGGATTGAGGACTCAATTTTGGATTAAGACCTTTATATCCGAATATTCTTTATACTAATTTTTTCCTTAAATAAGAGATTGTATTTAGCCATAATACGATTTGTTATTTCTACTAATTTGTCATGAGGCTGAGATTAACAGCTAGACCTAAGAAAAGCATTCCTAAGACAGAATTCTAGTAGAAGGGCAAAATAGCCAATACACAGTATCCTAACAGCTAACAACAGGCTGTAAACTTAGCAAGTAATCCCAAAATGTAGAGGCAGTACACAGATGCATTCAGTGCCACAGATATTCCCACAGATAATGTGAGTTAAAGAATTGCAGTTTGAGATTTTGTGGCCTTGTGTTTAAATTTAACTTGCTAACTCGGTAACATTAACCAAACTGATCTCCTTTAGTCACACTCTGTTAAGTAGATATAGTAGTATTGTTAAAATACTTAATAAGGCAAATCATGTCTCAGAAGCATCATAAAATACTACTAGCATTATCAATCTTTTATGGGTCAGTGTTGCTATAAAAATATGGAAACATGCTGCATACCAGTGGCTCATACATGTAATCCTAGCTACTCAAGAGGCTGCTGACATCTGAGGATGGTGGTTCAAAGCTAGCCTAAGCAGGAAAGTTGTAAGACTTTTATCTCCAATAAACTACTCCCAAAAAGGCCAGGAGTGAATCTGTAGCTCAAGTAGTAGAATGCTAACCTTTAGCAAAAGAATTCATGTCTCGAGACCAATATGCAAGCCAGATACTGGCTAATCAGGAGGCTGAGATCTGAGGATCGAGGTTCAAAGCCAGCCGTGGCACAAATAAGTCCATGAGACTCTTATCTCCAATAAACGACCAGAAAACTGGTAGTGACACTGCGGCTTAAGTGGTAGAGTGCTAGCCTTGAGCTCAAGAACTCAGGGACAATGCCCAGGCACAAAGTTTAAGCCCCAGGACTGGAAAAAAAAAAAAAAGACCAACACACACACACACACACACACACACACGCACATATAGGCACACACATACACACACAATATCTGTATATATGATCATTTTTTCAATTTAAATTGCATTTAAGATGTTAGAGTATATGCCAACCTAGACTGTTATATAGTTAGCTATGAGTGTTATAAAAAATACTAGTGAGAATAGGTAAGTGAAAACCAAAAATACTAATAAATTATTCCAAGTTCAAGGTCTATTTGGGTTCCTCATAATGATCATTAGTGTAATAATTTTTAAATTACCAGTACTAGTAGATTATCATTACCTTTACCACTGTTCTTCTGAGAAGTGCGATGAGAATAAAACTTACTCCTGCTCAAATATGCTGATTTCCAGGGTGACAACCAGAATGACAGCTGGATCTTTGCCCTGGCCATACTTCTGAGCAGCACCTTTGTGTACAACAGCATGGGAACCATCAACCAGCAGGCCATGGATCAGCTGCAGTATCTTTTTAATGGTGCAGTGCAGCATAAAGTCAGAGCAGGGATGTGGCTGAACACACCAGTTGCTCAACTATGAATTCTGACAAATTCAATAGAGAAAAGTGAAAGCATAAAAATAAATTGATCGCCTAATTAAACAAGTATGGGGGCAAAGATATGTATGTACAGACTAATACATTAACATTTGTTAAGAACAATGTCAAAATGAAGATTTGTTGAAATATGGTGAACTCATATGGGATGGGAAGCCATGATCTTTTTGCCAGTTTTCCTTAAGTAGCAACTCAGCTATGTAACAGAGCTGACAGACAGGATCAGAGCAAAGTCCTCACCTGAGCAGAATGAGGTGGAGGACTCAGCTGATTTTGTGAGCTTCTTCCCAGACTTTGTGTGGACTTTGAGAGACTTCTCCCTGGACTTAGACATCGATGGGAAATCTGTCTCAGCAGATGAGTACCTGGCGAATTCCCTAAAGCTAGTACCAGGTAATTAGGGATTTACAATTGGTAATAAGGAGTTCAAAGCATTAGAATGGGGATGGGCCGGAAGTCCAGCCTAATGGTAAGTGCTTGCCTAGCATGCATGAAGCCTGGGCTTCAATTCCTTAGTACCCCATACACAGAAAAAGCCAGAAATGGTGCTGTGGCTTAAGTGGTAGAGCACTAGCCTGGAGAAAGCTCAAGGACAGTGCTCAGACCCTAAGTTCAAGCCCCAGGATTGGCCAAGTAAAAACAGGAGTGGGTTTTACTGTTCTATTCAGTTTTCTTACCTTTACAATTGTTCTGCTTCTTCCAGCTGGCTATTTGTGAAAGTTAATGGTTAATAAGTGAATGAGTAGATTGGATTTTAAGTGTTTTCTAGCCATATTCTATGATCAAGTATTTTTGCCTCTCACTTTCCCTTTAATATGAGGTTAATGTTATCTCCTTACTAAGGATTGTGATTCCATACATAAGCAAAAAATATAGAGTTCACCACAACCAACCAAAAAATTATGGAGTACAATGAATATGTCCATTGGGAGAAAACAGATGAAAGTACTAACAATATCACAGCCCATGTGCTGGAAAACTATAGTCCATAAATAAATCATGGCCAATGCAGCCCTGCTAGCCATTTATGGAAATAAGTTTTATTGGAATAATAGTCTGTCCTTTCATTTACATATTATCCATGCACTGTAACTCATGCTACAGTAAATAAATGTTTAGGAAAGAAACTACTTGTCCTTAAGAGTTTTAAGATACAATCTTAGACCCTTCTCAAAAAAATGTTCACAAGTCCCTTTCTTTAACCTTCCTATAGGTACCAGTCACAAAGAGAAAAATTTTAATTTGCCCCGGATATGTATCCGCAAGTTCTTCCCCAAGAAGAAATGCTTTGTTTTCGATAGGCCAGCTCACCGGAAGAAGCTTGGCCAGCTTGAGACACTGCATGATGATGAATTGGACTCTGAATTTGTGAAACAAGTAGCAGAATTCTGCTCCTACATTTTCAACAGTTCTAAGACAAAAACTATTTCAGGAGGCATCAAGGTCAATGGCCCTCGTAAGTACTCTCCTCAGTCCCTCTGCTTACTCTGAAGTCCACAGGAATATGAAAAAAGTATCCACTAAGTTCATCTTTGAAAAGTAAAAGTCTACACTCTGTATGAAATTCTAGATGGCACCAATATTTTTACTAGATCTTGTTAATCCCATTTCTTGATGAGAAAGAAAAAGAACGAAAGAAAAATATTGTTTCAAATTGCCCTAGCAGCAGAACCCCTAGTTGCCAATATGATAGCTCTGAATACATGTGGCTATTTAAATTTAAAGGTAACTTATATAACAGGAAATAAAATTCAAATAGTAGATGGCATGGTTGCATTTCAAGAGCTCCTATCTACCTGGTGCACTGTGCTAGCACATATAGAAAGTTCTCTCAGCTAATGTTGATTCCATAAGAAGCCAAATGGAAGACTCCTGGTAACTGGAGTAGCATAAATAAATTTCTTCCATAAATATCAGTCAATTGATGACCACACTCAAGGCTGATGATGATTCAGACATAAATGAAAGTATACGGTGCCTAATGGCACTTTGGTTGAGTAAGATCGATGCAAACATTTGATAGGTACAAGCTTACAGTCTAGATTTGGCAGTCCCCTCCTCTGATATACATCACTAGGGGAGCTTGGAGTGTCAAGTCTGATTTGGAGGATCTGTATTCAGGATACTGCATCTCTAGTAAACTTTGAAAAGATGATACTGAGGACCTTGACACTGTAGCAAACAAGTGACATATTCAGAATTGTGCAGGACAGAGATGTCTTCCACTGTAAAACAAATATTATCATCTGATCTGTATATATAGGTCTCCAGAACTTGGTGCTGACCTATACCAATGCCATTAGCTGTGGGGATCTACCGTGCATGGAGAATGCAGTCCTGGCTTTGGCCCAGATAGAGAACTCGGCTGCCGTGCAGAAGGCCATTGCTTGCTATGAGCAGCAGATGAACCAGAGGGTGCAGCTGCCCACAGACACCTTGCAGGAGCTGCTGGACCTGCATAGGGCCTGTGAGAAAGAGGCCATCGAACTCTTCATCAAAACTTCCTTCAAAGATATTGACCAAGAATTTCAAAAGGAATTAGCGGTATTTTTTTTTTCTTTCAAGTATATATAGATTTGGGTTTTGGAAAGCAAAATCATATGAGAACATTAAATGAATGTTTATCTTCAGGAGGGAATTATTTCTAGATTTTAAACTTCACTACTGATAATTACAATAATCAAAAATAGTATTATTGGGCCGGGAGTGTAGCCTAGTGGTAGAGTGCTCACCTAGCATACATGAAGCCCTGGGTTCGATTCCTTGGTAACACATACTCAGAAAAGGCCAGATGTGGCACTGTGGCTCAAGCGGCAGAATACTAGCCTTGAGAAAGTTCAAGGACAGTACCCAGGCCCTGAGTTCAAGCCCCAGAACTGGCAAAAATATATATGAGTTCAAAGTTGTGAGACGTCTCTTCTTTCATGAATGAGTTAATCATATTCCACCAAATAAAATTGAGTTCAGTAATTAACAATCTGTGGGGATGTTCACTGTTATCAAATTGATTTAATATTCAAGCCAAAGGCAAAGAAATCTCAGCAATCAGAGGCAGGTTTTCATTGAGCCACATTCATATCATGTGGAATCATTGGTGCAATATGAAAATGTAATTGACTGCTCAAGGCATGGCATAAAGCTCCCCACTACTGCTCTTACCTTTACCTCCAAGGAGTAAAGGACTTGATATTTTTTAATGAGGGTCAAGGGTAAGTAGATGGACATTTTGTTTTCCTAGAAACCATAGCTTTTTTTTCCCGTTGGTGAAATGTTTCAAGAAATCCTGAGATCAATCTAGTGTTGTTCATGTTTTTCTATCCATTTCTCATTTTTACTTAAAGGCCCAGCTAGAAAGAAAGCGAGATGAGTTCTGTACAAAGAATATGAAAACATCGGCAGACCGTTGCTCAGCTTTAATTCAGGAAATTTTCAGCCCTATAGAAGAAGGCGTGAAACAGGGGATTTATTCTAAACCCGGAGGTTATGGTTCCTTTACTCAGAAGTTACAAGAATTGAAGAAAAAGTACCAAGCAGAGCCTGGGAAGGGCATTCAGGTAACTAAGACAGATCTGTGTGTCCTAGGAAGGAGTTGACTTACCTCCTTCAAGAGCAACATGGTAGGGCTGGAGGTTTGGCGTAGTGGTAGAGTGCTTGCCTAGCATGCACAAAGACCGGGGTTCCATTCCTTGGTACCACATATACATAGAAAAAGCCGGAATGATGTTGTGGCTCACGTAGTAGAGCTCTAGCCTTGAGAAAGCCCAAGGATAGTGCTCAGGCCCTGAGTTTAGGCCCCAGGACTGGAAAGAAAGGGAAAAAAAAAGCAACATGGCATAACCTAATATTCACTTTTCACTCAGGAAGATGCATAGGCAGTCTATATACTAGATATATCCTATTTACTCATCTGAATGAGCTCATTTAAAACCTGAGTTAAAATTGGATTACTCTTTGTTACTGTCATCTACTATTACAACTGAACATTTTATGTTGAATGGAACACAAACTCAGTGATGGTTCTCTTATACAATACAGCATCAGTTTGGGCTCTATGGTAGCTTTGAAGCTTTGAACAGCTGGACCTGAATTTTTTCAAATAATGAATCATCTGTCTCTCTCTCCATTACTCTTCCCATCCCCACAGTTCTTTTTTTTTTTTTTTTTTGCCAGTCCTAGGCTTCTTTTGCTCAAGGCTAGAGCTCTACCGATTGAGCCACAGAGCCATTTCCAGCTTTTTCTATTTATGTGGTATTGAAAAATCAAACAAATCAATCATGCACCTTCCCAGCCCTCTCTTTCTTTCTTTCTTTCTTTCTTCTTCCTCTGATCTCTCTCCATAAGGGCCTCATCCTCCAGTAAGCTTACCAGATATAGGAACACTGCGCCATGAATTCCATTTGGAGCCCTCTGTTTACAAGGACAGAGACTCCATTTTCCCTAGTACAGGATTCTTATAAAGGGTATTGCTAAGTGCTCAATTTAGCCAGTCTAGATCATGTGACAGGAAATCTTGGCCACTAGACACATCAAGAACAAAAGGAGCGATTAGGAGAAAAGGGGAGACCGGAATAAATGCAATGGCTGTTTCTTGTGTCAATTCCATATTGTCTGGACTTTAAGGCTGAAGAGATTCTGCAGCAGTACTTAGAGTCTAAGCAAGATGTGGCCGATGCACTCCTACAGACAGACCAGACTCTCTCTGAAAAGGAAAAGGAGATTGAAGGTGAGGAGCAAATCTTAAGATGAGATGTCCTAGAAATATCTGAAAAATGTCGAAGGAAATATGGCAGCACCATGTTTCTTCCTTTTCCTCTTCAGTGCAACGTGTGAAAGCTGAAGCTGCACAAGCTTCAGCAAAAATGTTGGAGGAAATGCAAAGGAAAAATGAGCAGATGCTGGAACAGAAAGAGAAGAGTCATCAAGAGCATGTGAGACAGTTGACTGAGAAGATGGAAAAGGAAAGGAAAGAGTTGGTGGCAGAGCAAGAGAGGGTCATTGCTCTTAAACTCCAGGTATCTCAATGTACCTCCTTTGCGTTTCTGTTTTCTCTTCACTCTTCATGGTACAAACTGAATGTGACAGGGAGAGCTTAAAACCATCAAAATGACCCTTGCCTGTTCTGTGGTATCTGACTGACTATCTGCACTCTGCCAAACATCTGACTAAGATTTCCCACACAGGTATATACAATTAATGTGGGGATGGGAATCTATATTGGTAATTTTAGGATCATCAGAATATCAGAAGGTGCAGCTGAAACATTTCACAGCCAAAGGATATTCAGAAGACTTCATCATATCACTCAGCTGCCTAAGAAGTACAGTAAAAATTAATAAAGAATGGGTCACAGTCTAGGAGTTTGGCCTAGTGGTGGAATGCTTGTCTAGCATGCACGAAGCCCTGGGTTTGATTCTTTGGTTACCACATACACAGAAAAAGTGGTGCTGTGGCTCAAGTAGTAGAGTGCTCTCCTTGAGCTGAAGAGCTCAGGGACAGCACCTAGGCCCCAATTTTTTTTTAATTTTATATTTCTTTCTGTATTTCTGTATTTATTTCTTTTTATCTTTTTGTTGTAATTAATAGAAGGGTTACATTATATTTGTCAGGTGAAAGGTGCATTACTTCACAAACATTGATATCCCTTCTCATGTTTTTTCCACATTTCCCTCCCTCCACCCCCTCCCCTTATCTTGTTTTCTCCCCTTCCCTATCCTGTTTCAAATAAACAAATAAACATATATACAATATACCAGATAACAAGGAAGATACTATAACAATCTGAGAATAGCCAAGGGACAACAAAAGAGAAATAACATAGTACATTAAGAACAACAATCACACATTATATGGCTCTTGTTTCCATATCCTGGAGGTCCTTTCATTTACAGACCCAGATTTTAAGCCCCACAACCGTTTAAAAATTTGTTTAAAGAACAAGTCACTAAGAAATTAAATATTATATGTTGGGAGCCAGAGTGGAATCAAACTGTACCTTGACTTGCATCAGACGATGGCTTTATTGTCTTATTGTTTTCTGGCCCTATTCTATGTAAATGACCTGAGAATTACCATATGAATGTAACACCTGGAGGCTCCCTGGGTCTGGAGGAGGGAAGAAGGGGGATTGAAAAATAAACGCGGCAGTCTTTACCTGGACTGCGGACATCCCGGACCCGGTGTGTCTGTCTCTCTTCTATTTCTTCCTAGTCCTTGCCCCCGATTTCAGGAACCCCAATCTGCGAACCCTGGTTTGCTGCCGGTTGGCCCCTGCAATTATATACAAAAAATGTATAGATGTGAGTTTATTCAGTGCAATGGCTCTTAGCTATCCATTTATCTTCCTTTTAATTTTTTAAAATTTAGGAACAGGCCCGACTACTAAAAGAAGGATTTCAATCCGAGAGCAGACAGCTTCATAACGAGATACAACATCTCCAGAAGAGATTGTCATCACCAAAGCTATGTGTCATAAGTTGAAGACCTAATGGATGATGCTTTTTTTTAAATCACCCTTACTCAAAACATAACTAAAGCAAGTTTGGAATTTAAAACATATGTCAGTTCATTTAGTAGGTCTTGTATCCTAACACTGGAAACATTAATTGATCTTCTTTAAAAGTCTATAAATTATGCATGAATGCATTTTTACCTCCATGCCATATACAGGGATATCAATGAGATCAATCAGGAGAAATATAATCCTGCAAACAGCAGATAGACCTTGAACAAAGTCATAAGTAAAAATCTTGGCACTTAGTTAGGCACCATCTTAACCCAATCAATGGGTTCAAAACTCAAAGGAAGCCACCTTAGTTCTTACTGAAGACATACAGCGCTCTGTTACATCAAGAGTCCTCAATCTATAGGATCATACGATTTCTAGACACTGGCAATAGACAACACCAGCTGATGGTTTCCAAACTGAAGTAAGCAACATTATATAGAAATATGGAATGACTATATAGTCTCCACAAAAAGATGGGGGAAATAGCCGGGCACTAGTGGCTCACTCCTGTAACCCTAGCTACTCAAGAGGCTGAGATCTGAGGATCACAGTTCAAAGCCAGCTAACATGAAAGCTCATGGGACTCATCTCCAATTAATCACCATAAAACTTGAAGTGGTGCTGTGGTTTAAGTCTAGGGCACTAGCCTTGAGCTGAAGAGCTCAGGGACAGTTCCCAGGCCCAGAGTTCAAGCCCTACCATGGGCAAACAAACAAAAAAGTGGGGGGGGGGAAGCACATAAGCATGAGAAGGAGTTGAATTACAAAGACGTCTTTTTCTTCTTGCTCAGTTCATCTAGATTATAACTTTAAGGGGATATTTTAGAGAGTTGACAATGAATTAACAGTAACACAATATTAATAATGTATAGTTTATTCCTAGCAATGTATGAGTTGGAAATAAGTATTTTATCTTTTAGGCAGTACTGAAATTCGAATCCAGGGCTTTGTGGTTGCTGGACAAGTACTCTACTACTTAAATTGTTCTTCTAGCCCTGCAAAGGTAGATTTTTTGTTTGTTTTTTTAAATGAGGATAGCTAACAGGGAGAGGAAGAAGGGGAAAGTGGGAGAAAATGAGGGAGGGGGTAACTGTGATCAAAAAGAATACTCATTACCTTATATAATTCTCTGTTCATCACCTTTACAAAAACAATAGAAAAGAAAAGAAAAAGAAAAAAAATCTACTTTAATGGGTTGTTTGTAATTGAAAAGCCTAATTAAGCAAGTGTTTTTCTAGTTAGTATATTAAGTTCTACTTTATATTGATTTTCCCAGAGAGACTTTGTTTTGATATATTGTAATCAAAAAAATTGCTCTATTATTTCATATTTAAAATTGCAAAGTAAGTTAAATGTTAAAATTCCAAAGTGTCTGAAGTTTTTAAAGTGATTAAGAATTATTTTTAAACTTATGTTTTTCACAAGACTTTTCTCTTTCTCAGTTTTTCACTTAAAAAATAAAACTTTTAAAGTTCATAGCAATGGTTGGCTAACTTTTCTTTGAAAAATTAGACAGCAACTATTTACAGCTTTGCAAGCGATACACTTAGTCCTCTCAACTCTGCCTGTAACACAAACGCAGCCATGGCTAGTACATAAATTGGCTGCATTCCAGTAAAACATTGTCTTCAAAATAGATACCCATAGACTGTGCACCTCTACTTTGCAGAAACTCTGGGGAAAGCTCTATATAACTACTTTACGTTGTTTACATTTAGAAAAAGCACATGAAGGCCAAGCATGGTGACATATGTCTATAATCCCACATGGGTGCCTAAAGCAAGTGGATCACAAGAGACCAGGAGGGGGCTACAGAGTGAGGTTATATGGATATGCTGCCTATAATAGGAACCTGAAAAAAATTATATGATGTTTCAAAATACTATATGCTCAGAAAAAATGCAGAGAAGTAAATGTCATTAAATTCTCACTAAAAGCTCTGGTGCTTTTTTCTAATTTCTTCAAGGCATTTCTCTACCTTGAGCTTCCTTCCCTGCTTCCCTTCTTCCCTCCTCTTCTCCCCTCTCCTTCCCTGTCAAATGCATCCTCCCAGTTGACCATGATGCAGCCAAGCAGTATTTCTTCACTTGAACTTGAACTTCATAGTGGACCAAGCAAGACTACAGCACTAGATGTTTATATAATTATCTTTATACATTATATATTTCATACATTTTTATATATTTAATGTATATCATATTGTATTATGCATTACATATGCGATAAAAAGATATATATGATGTAGATATAAAAGAATAAATAAGGAAAAGATAAAAATATACATTTATATAATGAAATGACCAAAAATAGCACATAATCTTGCCTAAACAGGGAGAGAGAAACACATCTTGCCAAGTGCAAGGTGTTCCTCCACCTAAGACTGGTTTTGTTTCTGAATTCTCGTGTTACCCTCATTCCTACCATACCATCCTCTTAAAGTACAAGAGGAAGAAAATGAAAGGGAAAAAAAAAATAAAAGAGAACAGAAACCCACCTTTCCTTCCTAAAACGTTATCTGTCTTCCTCGCAAGGTCTCTCATCCCCCTTCATCCCCTGTTCTTTCGCCAGACTGCCTTGATTGTCCTGGGAGGTAAAATTCCTCTCCCGACCCCGGTGCCCACCCTGATCTTGGGTGATAAACTCATCAGCAAGCCTTTTCCAGAGTCCTGGTCCCGCAATCGTTCTCACTGGCCCTGCTTCCTGGGCTACGGCCTCGGACCCAGCGCAGGACTCACCCCCAGCAGTCTCTAATACCCGCTCCAGCCCCAGGTCTGAAGCTCACGCTAATCCTTTTCTCTGGCAGTCTGCCCGTCAGCCCTCCCGGGTGAGCTGGAGCCCCAGGCCTAGTCCACCGCCAACCCCTAAGCCGCGGGCAGCCCCGCCCCCCTCCGCCCCCTCCGCCGCCCACAGGGGGCGCTCACCGCGGCATCCCATTCGCGGTCAGCGAGTCTCACGGCCAATCAGCGGCCCGCATTTGGAGCCCCGCCTCCGTCTGGCCCGGGCTCCGCCCCCACGAGGAAAAGGCGCCGAGCCCGCTCCGTCCCTGGCCGGACTCCAGCGGTTCGGCGAGGTGAGTGGACCTGGGCCTCCCGCGGCCCCGTGCTCCGCGGCGGGGCGTGCGCCGTGCGGACGAGGGCGGGAGGGGGGGGACGGTGAGGTCCCTCCGCCCCGAGCCCAGCCAGGCGGGGACGAGCCGGGTAGAATACACCTCCTGAGACCCGGACTACGGCTTCCGAGCCACCGGGCCTCTGCAGCCGGACCCAAGCGCGACCCCGGCGGACCGACCGTGGCCGAGCTTTCCTGGAAAGAAACCGCGGCTCGGGTGACCGGCCTTCCCGAGCGCCTGTGTACCCAGTCCCTGCCCTGTCGTCGCCTTTTGCTTTCGGTGACTGTGCAGTTTGGAGATTCAGAAAGAAAGCAGTCGGAAGGCAACCCTGATTCCATAAACACCTGACCCCCCTGTTGACTGAGAAAATAGTTCAGAGTTTTTGAAGGACACAAGCAGGTCAGTCTCGCCTCTGGAAACATGGTAAAGCTAGAAATAACTTCACACGTGAACTTGAGGAGAGCAGGGGGCAGCCTGCTCACCGCCACACCAGACACCCCAGAGCAGGCCAACTGTTAAGTTCTTCCCTCATGTCCGAAAACGTAGGAATTGCATGCTGTAATGAGGTGCCCAAATTGCACCAGGCAGCCACGTGTCTTCCTTTTGGAAAAACTAATGATTACACAAATCCCATTTCACTTGAGCATGTCAACAATCTCTGGATGGACAATTATTTAAGCAAGTACTTTGTGTGTGGTAAAGTCTGGGAAAGCTTATGGTTCATCTTATGTAATAAAGTTCCCATTAGACATGATGTGCAAATCTCTTTTAACTTCCAGCTTTATTTACTTTTTTTCTGCTAAGGGTGACACAAGCAGCTCCATTTTGATTGTGATAACTCGATGCTGTTCTTATTCATTTACAATACATATTTCATAAAATAAGGAAGAATAACTTTGTTAGGATGATTCCCATATTGAGAGATTACAGAATAGAAATGAGATTCAAAAGGAAAGAGAGATGAGGGAAGAAGAAAATATTATCAAAGCTGTGTATTTATAGTTTATAGGAGCTTATGATTTATCAGCTAAGTGTCTCGTAATGTAACCATGCTTATATATTTACCTAACCATATTCATTTATTTATTTTCTTTTCCAATTTTTCTTTTCTAGCATGTTTTTGGCACAAAGGAGATTCTGTTCCCTCGGCAATAAAGTAAAATTTCAGAAGACGATTTCTTCTTCGCAAACTCTTGGATTCTCTACTTCTGCTGTAGGTATTGCTTATCACATACTGACAAGCATTCTGTAATGTTGATTTTCTTCTTTAAGATGCCTTTTTTCCCCTCAGGTACTTTTATTTTCGCAGTGCTGAGGATTGAATCCAGGCCCACTTTGATCTTGACTCTTTCTGTCTCAGAGGGACCAAGGGCTTCAGCCTGATAAAACTATTAACATGGTTAATTAAGACTTATTCTCTGCTCCATAATGGTAACTGTAACTGGTTGGAATCCTGTGTCCAGTGGACCAGGGCTTTGCACATGGCAGGCAAGCACCACACCACTGCATGTCCAGCACTGTTACTCTTTCTCTCTCAACCTTAGATCCATTTCCAGGTGTTGTGCTAATTTGTTTAGCTTATAATCAAATCCAATTACCTGTGCCTAGAAAGAAAGGCAAAGTGGCCACAAGCTGTGCATGTGGTTAGAGAAACACACACACACACACACACACTCTTTCTCTCCCATCTCTCCCTCCCTTCCTCCTCTCTCTTTTTCTTTCTTTCCTCCCTCCCTTTTCCCTTCTTTCTTTTCTCCCTTCATTTTTCCTTTCTTTCCTTCTTTCTTTCCTCCTTTCATTCTTTATTTCTTTGTTTCTGGTACCAAAGTTTTAATTCAGGACTTTGTCCTTGGTCAGACTACTTGCTTGTCTAGAACTCTAATACCTGAGATAGCTTTTCGCTGGTTATTTTGAGGATGAAATCTCCCAAAGTTTTCTGCCGGGGCAGACTTTGAGCCACAGTCTTCTTGCATAGGTGGAGTCACAAGCATGAGCCACCAGCACCTGGCTCCTTTTACTTTATTTTCTTAAGATAAGATCTCATGGGCCATCCTCCTGTTCCCAGTCCTCCAGCCTCCACTGGGACCATAGGCTTGTGCCACCCAATTTTTAAAGTGAATCAGTGAAAAGGTTAACTCATGATTTGTGTATACAAGTAGATATGTTAAAGTTTGTGGCTTTACTGAAGTGATATGAGGGGCTCCAGAATTTAGGAGCCTCAAGTCAGAATGCACCAATTTATCTGAAATAAAGGAAATGGATTACAAATGAAAGCAGAAATTGGTTTTTCTATCGATTGAAGTCAAAGCTCTGATTTCAGTAGAGATACATATGCCTGTTTACCTTCACTCAAAGACAAATCCCATGCAAAACTAATGCATGTTTTTTCAATTAAAATGTACATTGTTTATAGGCATGGAGAATGTCCAGCCATATTAGCACTCCAAAATAATTTAGGGGAACAGACATGTATGCTTTGCATGGTCTGGAGGCCATCGGCCGCTGTTGATCATTTTGTATGGCTCATGTAATGTTATAAATATCCAGATGGCCCTTGTTAGGAAAAAAAAAATTCCCTGTGTGGGAGTCTGTTTTCTTCTGTTTCACTCATTTGTTCAGTCAGCAGAGGTTATAGAATAGCTATGTTAGCTGGCAAAAAATAACTCTACAACATAAAGTAAATATATCCTGCTTCAACACTGTAGCCAATATACATACTTCTGATTGTATTGTAATTGGTTTTCTGATAGAATTTTTAAGTCATCTTTCTTTAAATGAGCTTCCACTTGCAGGCATATTCTGTTGTTCTGCTCTGCCATCTAGTGGCAGAAGACAGTAATTTGTCTTGGTCTTTTTGGTTGATTTTTTTGGGGGGGGAAAGGGGTCAGTGCAGGGGTAGTTCATGGGGCTTGAACTCAGCCTCTTCAGCTCAAGGCTACCACCCTACCCTTGAACCAAGCCCCACCTTCCATTTTCTAGAGGTTAATTGGAGATAAAAGTCTGGAAAATCAGGGCTCAAGTAGTACAGTCCTTGGCTAGAAAACACAGAGCTCCTGACTTCAATCCCTATACCAATGGGGATAGGAAGGGGAATAACTTAGGGATAATTATTTCCACTGAATGTTATTTTAATTGATTTTAAGTCAGGAAATGACAGCCATGAACATTCTTACATGCATACCTCTATGACAGTGAAGTTAGGGGACAGGATGGTAATTAGTCTAGTGTGAAGAAAAGCAGAGAAACAGACTTGAGGCAAAACACTGTAAAGTTCAAGTTCCTGTTTTTGGTTATCTGTGAACCTGAGGGTGCGCCTCTCACAATCCCATGATGGCATGTGGTATCTACTAAATCCTTGTTACCTAAACTGTGTATAGTGGAGATTGTGTCCCACAGACACTTTGGGAGTTCAAAGGCAACTGATATGCATGTTGCTAGTCCCCAGGCTCAAGCTGAGGCAGGCCTCTGCTTTCTACCCAGGTCATAGTGCTGCTCGGAGAAATCAGAGTTGGCCAGAGCAGCTACTCAGTCATGCAAAGGAAAACTCAGAGAGAAAGGTAAGGAAGACTGTAAGAAATTATAAGGCAAAAAAAGAAAAAGGCAAGAAGTGTGGTAAATACTAAAGTAAGGAATAAAATATTACAAATGTCATCACTGTAGTTTTTGAAATGTCTAAACATACATTTATATGCCAATAGGTATATACATACATGTGCATTTAAGTATGTGTGTGCATAGCTATGCATGTGTAGCCTTTTCTATTTCTTGTCTTCTCTTGTTCTCTATTGTTATTACTAATTACTGTTAATCCAGCTATGACCCTGGATTCTTTGTATGAAGTCAACAGCCTTGATTTACCCAGCTTTCACGTTTAATTTGGGAAGGAATTTTCCACAGCTGTCCCATCCTGCCCACTTGCATCAGGTCTTATCAGCCAAGTCCTGATGAAACTTGGTTCAATCTTTAATGTACTAGCCTCTTAAGATCATGGGCCATTTTTTGCATGCATCCAAACTTCTTATTCCAGCAAGTTTAAAGTAAATACTTCGAAGATTTAGTAAGTTTCCTCTTATCTTTGCCAAACTCACCCCCTTGTGGCTAATCTATAGAACTTCATTCTTTAACTTCAAGCTAACAAGTTTAAGCTGCATATGTTTTATGTTTTGCATCAATAATATAACAATGTACATAACTATGTCTACTTCACAAAGAAGTTACCTCTGTAGTTACTTTGGCCCACAAATTATATAAGCTTTATAATGTCCCTTTATATATCCCAGGCTCATGCTTAATGTTCTCTGTTTGGTTTTGTTTTGGGCTTTTTTTTTTTTTTTTTTGGTCATGGGGCTTGAACTCTAGGCCTGGGTATTATCCCTGAGCTCTTCAGCTCAAGGCTACTTCCCCACCTCTGGGCCTGGCATTGTCCCTGAGCTCTTCTGCTCAAGGATACCACCCTCCCCCTGGAGCCACAGCACCATTTCCCATTTTCTAGTGGTTAATTGGGGATAAGAGTCTCACAGACTTTAGTGCCTAGGCTGGTTTTGAACCACAATCCTCAGATCTCCTCCTGATTAGCTGGGATTACAGGCATGAGCCACCACGCCCAGCTGCTTTGTCTCTTTATATAGTCTTCCAGATAGAGACAATAACATTGAACATAACAGCAGCTGAACTGCAGTATAAATACAGTCTGAACAAGAAAGAACTCTATCATTTCAAAGTACTGTGGGTGGTCATATTTTTGCCAGTCTTTTTGTTGTTGTTGTTGGGATAATGTATAGAGGGGTTACAGTTACATTTGTGAGTAGTAGGTACATTACTTCTCGCACACTGATACTCCTCATGCTTTTGTCCTCCTTTCCCTCCCCCTACCTCCTCTCAGTCATCTTATTTTCCCCCCTCCCCTTCCCTATTTCAAATAAAAAAATAAATGTAAATACAATATACCCAGTAACAAAGTCAGATACACTAACAACATGAGATTAACTATAAGGGCAAAAAAAAAAAGAAGAGAAATAACATAGGACATTAAAAACAACAATCACACAAAATAAACCTCTTTGTACTATAATTTATGCTGGCTGATAAAAGAACCTAATTTAAGTTGAATAATGCTAAAAATTATCTCCTAATAGGAGTGAGTTTTCTTCATCCGTTCATCAAATATTTGTGGAAAATTTGCTATGTCCTAGGCGTGGAGCTACACATGGGTTACTGCAGTGATGTTAGCTTGTTTACAGTCCCCAGAAATCCACTCATATACCAACTCACTATGGCACAATGCCCAAATATCTGCACAAATGCCAAGCTAAATATTGCTGTGAAGGTATTTTTAGAGATTAAATGTTTAGAGGAGATTTTGAGGGAAGATCATTATTCTCCACAGTGTGAATGGGCTTCCCGCTACTGCCCCAAGAAGAGAATGCTGCCTTCACACACGACTTACCACTTCTCATCTTTTCTGAGTCGAAACCTGCAGATTTCAGACTTCCACAAAATGGCATGAGCCACCTTCTTAAAAGGAAATCTCAGCCAGTGTCAGTAGCTCACACCTGTAATCCTAGCTGTTCAGGTGGCTGAGATCTGAGCATCGCAGTTCAAAGCCAGGCCCCGGCAGGAAAATCCATGAGACTCTTATCTCCAATTTTTTTTTTTTTAAGACGGAAGTGGTATTATGTGGCTCAAGTGGTAGAACACAAAGAGGCTCAGGGACAGCACCCGGGCACCCAGTTTAATTCCCAGGAATGGTTGGGGAAAAAAAGAGAACTTTTTCACATATCCTGTTGGTTTTAGGTTTTCCTGAGAACCTAACCCTGATACATACCAGTAAACAAACTATAAGAGCAAGCAGCTAGGAATTTTAAGTGCTGTAAACAAAAAATGATTTTAAAAAATGCTATAATTCAGTGGGAGCACAACAAACATAGGAAGAGACCAGACGTATACAAATTTTAAATGCAATTTTATTTGATATATAAATTATCCACTGCACAATGTGCTAATTTTTTATACATATCTGTAGATTGCCTTGGTGACCGCATTAAATGAATTGCTAAACTTGACATTGTATCAGTGTTATTAAATGACATTTGTTAAAATGCCTTTTCTTTCTATCATGAGGGGCATTGTGTCTTATAAAAGTAGTCAGTAGAGTAGCATCAGGTTAAGGTGAGACTTAATCACATGTCATTCTCGAAGGTACTTTACCCTCTTGAGAACTTGCATATTACTTACAACATAGGTTTCAAAGGTTTAAAATAGACAGGCATTTTTAGTCCCATTATTGGTAATAGAATGAGAACAATGGTGTATTTAATAACCATTATCATTATCTTCCAGATTGAATTAAAATTACTTTAATACACTATTACAAAAGTCTGCAAAAGTGCTATCAGTCATTTTTCTTATTTTCACCAGATTGTTAGTGATGAGCTCAAAGCTATTTCAATACTTTTGAGAAATAGTATGTAACTTTAGAACTTAAAGCACTAAAATATTTCATAACTTTTAATTTTTTTTTCTACCACAGTTTTTTAGCTTGCGTAGTATGGCTAGACTTGATCTAAATGACTAATTATCAGAGGCACCATTCCAATAGTAGCTTAGCATGTCTTTTTTTTTTTTCTATTTCATTTCATTTATTTCTTTCTTTTTAATTCTGGTCAGTCTTGGGGCTTGAACTCTGGACCTGGCTGCTGTCCCTGAGCAATTCAGTTCAAGGAGCTTAGCATGTCTTACATGATGAAACTTAGGAAAGGATGGTAGTGCTCAGTGAACACTTTAAAGTGGGACTAAAAGATCGGATCTCAGTCTGAGCCCATTTGAGTCTGAAGGCTACTACTTGATGAATCTCTGAAAAGATGTGTAATCCTAACCCTCCCAAAAGCTTATTATCATCATAAGGGGACCAAGGGTTTTGGCCTGATGGAACTATTAACAAGGTTAATTAAGATGTACTCTCTGCTCCATAATGGTAACTGTAACTGGTTGGAACCTTATGTCCAATGGTTTTTAAACCATCTGGTGAGTTCCTCCCACATGTCATACAAGGAGCTCACTTAAAAAATGTTGAGTGTCGTTCAACCACTATGGAAAGCAGTATGGCAGTGCCTCAAAAGGCTAAACGTAGAACTCCCCTATGACCCAGCAATTCCACTACTTGGCATTTACCCAACCATCCAGAAACAAGGACATGCTAAATCCACCAGAACAAGAATGTTCATTGCAGCACTATTTACCATAGCAAAGATATGGAACCAACCTAGATGTCCCTCAGTTGATGAGTGGATCAACAAGTTGTGGTATTTGTACACCATGGAATTCTATGCTGCTGTCAGAAAAAAATGATATCGCCCCATTTGTTAGGAAATGGAAAGACTTAGAAAAAATCATATTAAGTGAAGTAAGCCAGACTCAAAGGAACTTAGGCTCAGTGGTTTCCCTCATTTGTCATAACCAGTAGAAACCTTGGGCTCTACTAGCAGAGATCTGCAATAGAGCAAAACCTTGATATATAAGGCCATATAGTATGAAGCTAATTGAAAGGACCTCCAGGATACTGAAACAAAAGCCATATAATGAATGATTGTTGTCCTTAATCTACTATGTTATCTTTCATCTCCTTTGCTGTCTCTTGGGTATCTCATATTGTTACAGTATCTCACTTTGTTATCTGATATATTGAATTTATTTGTATTTGGTTATTTGAAATTTGATAGGGAAGGGTGGAAAACCAAGATGGGGGGTGGGTGATGGGTACCAAGACATATGAAAGGGTATCAATGTATGTGAATTAATGCACCTTCTATCTGGCAAATATCATGTAACCCTTTTATTAATTACAATAAAAAAATTTAAAAAAAGATAGAAGATTAGACTAAGAAACTGAAAAAAAAATGTTGAGTGTGTTCATCAAATGATCTTCAGAGTACTGGTCAGGCTACATTTTAAATGGACATGTTTGTTGGTGTTACTGTGTTGTCTTTAGTATATTTCAGTCCTTTAAATTAACTTTTTTCTTTTTTTTTTATTCTGGTGAGGATGTGGTCAGAAGGGAATGCTACTGCATTGTTGGTGGGAGTATAAACTTGTCCAACCACTATGGAAAGCAGTATGGAGCTTCCTCAAAAGACTAAACATAGAGATGCCCTATGATCCAGCAATCCACTCCTTGGCATTTACCCAAATGTCCAGAAACAAGGACATACTAAATCCATTAGCACAACTATGTTCATTGCAGCATTATTTACCAAGCTAAGACATGGAAATTCTATGAATTTCCACAATGAAATTCTATGCTGCCACCAGAAAGAATAATATCACCCCATTTGTAAGGAAATGGAAAGACTTAGAAAAAATCCTATTAAGCGAAGTAAGCCAGACCCAAAGGAACATAGGCTCCATGGTTTCCCTCATTTGTAATAATTAGTGCATATCTAGGACTAGCAGAGGATCACAGTAGCTCAAAAGCTATGTACATATGGTCATACAGTATGAGAGACTAACTGAAATGAACTCTAGGATATGAAAACAGATTTATCTTTGTGATTGTTGTTCTTAATGTACTATATGAATTTATTTCTCTTCTCTTTTTTTTCCCTTTATGGTTAATCTGATGTGGTATTTGAAATAGGGAAGGAAAGGGGAGGAAACGAGATGATTGGGAGGGGTGGGGGAGGGAAAAGGGGACAAAAACATGAGAAGGGGTATCAAGGTTTGAGAAGTAATGTACCCACTACCTGATGAATGTAACTGTAACCCCTCTATACATTACTCCAACAATAAAATACAATATATATATATATATATAATATTTTTTTTTTTTTGGCCAGTTCTGGTGCTTGAGCTCTGGGCCTGGGTGCTGTCCCTGAGTCTCTTTGTGCTCAAGGCTAGCATTCTTCTGCTTGAGTCAGAGATCCATATCTGGCTTTTTGAGTTTGTTGTTGTGTTTGAGTAGTTTTAGTGGAAGATATGAATCTCATGGACATTTCTTCCCTAGGCTGGCTTAGATCAGTGAGCCTCAGATCTCAGTTACTAAGTGTCTAGGACAGGCATAAGCTCTAGTTCTCAGCTTCAAGTTAGTTTTTTTTTTTTCATATGTGTATGTGTGTGTGTGTGTGTGTGTGTGTGTGTGTGTGTGTGTGTGTGTGTGTGTATATATATATATATATTGGGGGGGGCAGTCCTGGGCTTGGGCTTAGTGCCTGAGCACTGTCCTTGGACTTTTTCAAGGCTAGAGCTCTACCACTTGAGCCTCAGCACCACTTCCAGCTTTTTTCTATGCATGTGGTACCGAGGAATTGAACTCAGGTCTTTGTGCATGCTAGGCAAGCACTCTACCACTAGGCCAAACTTCTGGACCCTTTTCATATATTTTTATTGTAATTAATAGAAGGGTTACATTATATTCACCAGATAAAAGGTGCATTACTTCACAAGCATTGATACCATTTCCATCCCCCCACCCCCCGCCCCTCATCTTGTTTTCCCCCCTTCCCAATACTGTTTCAAATAACCAAATAAGCATATATACAATATATCAGATAACAAGGTAAAATACTCTAACAATGTGAGATAACCAAGGGATAGCAAAAGAGATGAGAGATAACATAGTACCTTAAGGACAACAATCACTCATTATATGGCTTTTGTTTCCTTATCCTGGAGGTCCTTTCATTTAGCATCATACTATATGGCCTTATGTATGTTTTGCTCTATTGTAAATCTCTGCTAGGGGAGCCCACGGTTTCTACTGATTATGACAAATGAGGGAAACCATTGAGCCTATGTTTCTTTTGTTAGGTCCAACTGGAAGCAATGACTTCTTCCCTTGGCTCTCTCCCACTGCACCCTGGAAATCCCCACCCAGCACCTGTAACCCTGGCAACTGGTATGCCTGGGGGCAGTGGGAGGTCCCCACTGAGGTATTTCCCCATCCTCTGAGATCACATCCACTTCCGCTGTGTCTATACTCCTCCCCCTATATAATCTCTCGCTTCCTGCCCTAAGCCCTCTTGCTCGCCTGACTCCATCTTGGGTGGCAGGAGGCTGCTCTTTCCTCGTGCAATAAACCCTCTTCTGAACTGCGTGAAGTTTCCTTTCAGCAGACCTTACATTTGGTGCCGTGACTTACTCGGATGGGGGAGAGGGTCAGGAGTGGCTAGATCCCCTCCATTTCTCGAGGGTCAGTCCGCCTTCTGCCCCCCCTCCATTGAACCAGAGAAAGGAAACTCCACTCGGGGACCTCTGCCTTTCCCATTGCTGGAGGTGCATTCACTACAATGTTTCTTGTCTGCACCTGGTGAGTACACCTCCTGCCTGCAGGCCTCTTTTCTGTCTCCTTTAACCCAACCCTGCCTAGGGCTCTCTCCCTGTGTCTAGTTTAAGACCCCCCCACCCCCCAATCTGTTCTGGTAAGATTGGATTCCCCCTCTCCCCCACACTCTACTTTCCCACTCAACATCCTTATTGTCTCTACCCAATGATGTCCTCACTGACTCTGCCCCATGTTCAGTGACTCCACCTCCTGACGGCCTCACTGACTCCACCACTCCCCTGGTGTTCCCCCCCCCATGTCCTTACTGACTCTTCCCCTGCCTCCTCACTGACCACGCCCCATCCTCACAGACTTCACTTCCTGTTCGTGTTTCTTATTACAATGGGGTCTCATCAGTCTCACCCAGGACACCCCCTTGGGATATCTTTTATGCTCTTTAGATGTTCTTCTACTCAGAGACTCCATAAAGCCAAACAGCTCATCTTTTATTGCAATTGTGTCTGGCCAAAGTATAGGCTATACAATTGGTCTCAATGGCCCCAAAATGGGACTTTGGATTATAATATTCTCAGGAATTTAGACAGTTTCTGCAGACGCAATGGTAAATGGCCAGAGGTTCTATATGTTCAGGCTTTCTTTGCTCTCCATGCTTACCCTTCTCTCTACCAATCCTGTTCAACTTCCCCTATCCTACTGGCACAGGAGCATCCTGTCCCTGCCAAATCACCTAAGAGCCTAGAGCCTCTTCCTAAACCTAAAGTGCCTGATCCCCTACTCAACATTGAAGACTCTGCTTCTCCTCCCCAAGCTGAACCTTTCCTTCCTTCTCCTCCCCCTTCATCTCCTTTTGACTCACCTCCTGCTATTCATACTTGATCTTGTACTGGTAGCTCACCAGCCTCCTTATATCCTCTGTGGGAGGTGGCAGGGACAGAAGGGGTCATTTGTGTGCATGCCCCCTTTTCAATGACAGATCTTTCCCAGATTGAGAAGCGACTTGGATCATACTCCCAAGACCCCAATAATTATACCAAAGAGTTTAAATACCTTGTTCAGACTTATGACCTCACCTGGCATGACTTATATACAGTCCTGTCCTCTACTCTTACCTCTGAAGAAAAGGAAAGGGTTTGGGTTGCAGCCCAGGCATATGCTGATGAAACCCACCGCCTAGACAATACTTTCCCAGTAGGGGCAACGGCTGTGCCCAGGGAAGAGCCCAAATGGGATTATGAAAACAATGCACCTGGAAGGGTTAGCAGAAATAGGATGGTAACCTGCCTGGTAGCTGGCCTCCAGAAGACAGCCCTCCATGCAGTCAACTATGATAAACTAAAGGAGGTTACCCAGAGACCCACTGAAAACCCGGCCGAAGTTCTTGATCACCTTACAGTGGTACTCCAGCGTTATACTAAGCTGGACCCGGAGTCAAAAGAAGGTATAGTGGTCCTTAATACCCATTTCATTTCCCAATCAGCTCCCGATATTAAAAAAAAAGTTGAAAAAGGCTGAGGATGGCCCTCAAACCCCTCAAGGTGAGCATGGCCTTTAAGGTTTTTAACAACCGGGAGGAATAGAAAAAAGCTGATAAGGCTGCCCATAATAGGAAAAATTGCCAGCTCCTGGCTGCTGCCCTTCGGGCTCCTCAAAGAAGAAGTGCCCAACACACACCACCCAGACCATGCTTTAAGTGTGGCAAGGAAGGCCACTGGACAAGAGCTTGCCCTACTCTAAAACCACCATCTGGACCCTGCCAAAGTGTGGACAGCCAGGACACTGGGGAATCGACTATCCCTCCTCGTCTCTACAAGGTGGGCCAGTCTCTCCCATACCGCCCACACATGGGGAGGAGCCCAACTTATCTGAGATACTCAGCTTGGCAACGGAAGTGCGATGCTGCCCAGGGTCGCTGAATCCCACAAGCATCACAATGGAGGAGCCCAGGGTATGTCTCCAGGTTGCAGGCAAGCTACTTGTATCCTATCTTTTGAATATGGGAGCCAGTTATTCGTTGTTACTTGAGTATTCCAGCCTGTCTTTCCCCCCCCAGATCTCAGTGATGGGTGTAGATGGCCTTCTTACTTGTTCTGCAACTATCCATGTAGAATAGATAACTTTCCTTTTTTACATTCCTTTCTAATCTTACTCTACTGTCCCATATTCAAGGCTCCTTCAGCCCCTTAAAGCCCTTTTCCTTCTCCCCCAATTTTGCCTGAGGATCGAGTCTTTCTTAAGACCCTTAATCTGTCTGGTTTACATCCTAAGTGGACAGGCCCTCATCAGGTCCTGCTCACCGCTCCCACTGCAGTTTAGCTCAATAGACAGCCACAGTGGTTTCTTATGTCAAGAATGAAAAAGGCTCCTGCTCTTGCCCCTTCTATGACACCAAGGTATCTTGCATCCCTGAAGAAGATGGCACCCCTGCCTCTTAAGACATCTTTTGAATTTCATCCAAGGACACATATGCACATTCATTACCATGGAACTTTTACTGCTCCTTCTGGATGGACAGCATCCCCGCCTTCTACCCTCAATGTCGACGCCCCTTGTCAGCAGGAAGTAGCCAGAAAGAGTCAGTGCCCCTTTACAACTATCAGAAGGTGGGAATGTTAGATCCGACTGGAAGAAATGACTTCTTCCCTTGGCTCTCTCCCACTGCACCCTGGAAATCCCCATCCAACACCTGTAACCCTGGCAACTGGCATGCCTGGGGGCAGTGGGAGGTCCCCACTGAGGTATTTCCCCATCCTTTGAGGTCATATCCACTTCTGCTGTGTCTGTTCCCCTCCCCCTATATAATCTCTCACTTCCCGCCCTACGCCCTCTTGCTCACCCGACTCCATCTTGGGTGGCAGGAGTCTGCTCTTTCCTCACGCAATAAACCCTCTTCTGAACTACGTGGAGTTTCCTTTCAGCAAACCTTACACCTTTAAGTCTGGCTTACTTCACTTACTATGATTTCTTTTGTTTTTTTTTCTTTTTTAAAATTTTATTTTATTGTCGAGGTTATGTACAGAGGGGTTACGGTTACATTCATAAAGTAGTGGGTACATTACCTCTTGAACACTGTTACCCTTTCCCATGTTTTTCCTCCCACTTTCCCTTCCCCCATCTCCTTCACTCATCATGTTTCTCCGTTACCTTTCCTTTTTCAAATAAACAAATACCAGGTACCACATTCAGAAAAAGTAACAATATGAGATAAACCACAAGGGGAAAAGAAGCAAAAAAAAATAGCTTCACATAGTAAATTAAGAACAACAATCATAAAGATAAACCTCTTGTTTCTATATCCTAAAGTTCATTTCATAAGTGAAAATGAAGTATGATTCCAAACCCCCATTTTATGAAAGAGAAAATACAGGGTTAGAAAGCTTTTTTTTTATTAAAGAATTAATTAACATTTATTTTTATATCGTATTTCAAATGATGTGTTTAACAAACAAGTATTCAAGAAGGGAATCTCTATATACAATCACTGGCACTTACTTACTATGATTTCTAAGTCTTTCCATTTCCTTACAAATGGGGCGATGTCATTCTTTCTGACAGCAGCAGAAAATTCCATTGTGTACAAATAACACATCTTGTTGATCCACTCATCATTAAGTTAGCTTTTTAAACTAAATTTTTTGTTGGTGTTGTTGTATTATCTTTAGTATATTTCAGTACTTTAAGTTAGCTTTCTAGGCAAGGTATATAATTTTGTTATTAGATAAGAACATGATATTAAGGTTTATAAGAAAGAGACAAGCACTAGTAACTTATACCTATAATCCTAGCTACTCAACAGGCCAAAATCTAAGGATGCTGTTTTGAAAACCAGCCCAGACAGAAAAGTACATGAAACGCTTAACTTCAGTTAATCAGCAAAAACTGGAAATTGGAGTTGTGGATCAAGTAGTAGAACTTCCACCTTGAGCAAAACAGTGTAAGAGATAGAGTAAGGCCCTGAGTTCAAGATCTAACACTAGCACCATAAATAAGTAAACTTTAAAAATAAAAGCATTCCTTGGAACAGGAGGAGATCCTCCTCCATATTTTATGTTAGACTGTAGAACTGATCTCTACTTCATAGAAACCCAATAGAATTATTTAATAAATAAGAATCTACCCATTAATAAATGATAATAGGTAATTTATCTAATCTTACTTTTCACAGATGATGATAGAAAATGGAAGACTGACTTTTGACTAATTGACCTTCTCACTTTTTGAATGAAAAACTAAAATGACTTTTTCAATATTTATATCTTTCAGAAAATGGCCTTGAAATTCAAAAATGCAAAACGAATTGAAGGAATTGATAGCAATGTATGGTAAGTGTCTTAAAACCAATAGTCATAATTTGGTGATGTTTTTCTTTCATATTTTTATATCTTTAACTGGGCATTTTTAGCCTCATCTATAGTTCAGAAGTGAAACCATTCATTTAATTTATCAATTAAAATGAAATGGAAGGAAGTTGGTCATTCATACATGGATTTGTTCATTTAACAAATGTGCTGAGTTCATTGCTAGGCAATGGACATAGCAGAGAAAAAAGGAATCTGATTTGTGGCCTAACACTTTCTTTTTTTTATTTCAATTTTTATTCTTTCTAAGCTATGAACTGTTCTTTGCTTTTTTTTCTTTTCTTTCCTTCCTTCTATTCATCCTTCTTACCTTCCTTCCTTTTCTTCCTCTCTCCCTCCTGCTTGTTTCTTTTTGAGACAGGTTCTCCAGTGCCTCACTATATCCTACTCAGTTTTTCTTACTAGTACTCTTCTCTAGCAGTTGATAAGAACTAAGCAATAGCTGGGACTTGTTGGGAAAAATACATATATGGTTAAATATGGATAGCATGGAATTGAGGTTTCTTTTTTTTTTCTTTTTTCTTTTTGCTCTGTCCTTGGACTTTCTCAAGGTTAGAGCTCTACCACTTGAGCCCCAGCACCACTTCCAGCTTTTTTCTATGTATGTGGTACCAAGGAAACGAACCTGGGTTTTTATGCATGCTAGGCCAGCACTCTATTGCTGGACCAAACTCCTGGCCCCTGGGATTGAGATTTCTAAAGAATATTATTAGGTTCATTAATTTAGCCTTCATTTTATTATTTACCTTGTGTGTAATGTTTTTTTGTTGTTGCTGGAAACCCTTGTTTTTGTTTTGTTTCGTGTGTGTGCTGTCTGTAGGTTTGAACTCAAGATAGGACCTGGGCAGTGTCCCTGAGTGTTTTTTTTCAAGGCTAGTGCCCTACCACTTGAGCCCCAGTTCTACTTCTGGGTTTTCTTGGTGGTTAATTGGAGGGAAGAGTTTCATAGGCTTTTTCCTGCCCAAGCTGGCTTTGAACTGTGATCCTTATATCTTAGCCTCTTGAGTAATTAGGATTATAAGCATGAACCACCAGTGCTCAGCTATCTTTGATTTTTGTTTTGATAACCTCCAAAGCTAAGTTATATTTTTTCTATTGTATGATAAGAACATAATCTACAGCAAGCAAAGTTTGTAATTATTATACTTATTATATCAATATTGTTTTCCTTAATCCTAGGATTGAATTTACCAAGTTGGCTGCAGATCCCTCTGTGGTGAATCTTGGCCAAGGACTTCCAGATATATCACCTCCTTCATATGTAAAGGAAGAATTATCAAAAATTGCATTAGTAGATAGCCTGAATCAATACACAAGGGGCTTTGTAAGTATCTCAGGATGTGCAGGCATGTGTTTGTATTTCATACTATGCTGTCTATATGTAAACTTTTACTTACTCATAGATAACTCCTGGTAAACTCAGAATGAGTTTTGATCTTACCTCTCTGGGATGACCTTCCCAAATTTTCATTTGTTTGAACCATTATTTACTCCTGTTCCAAAGTCAGAACTAGGGGCTAGGAGTTTGGCCTACTGGTAGAGTGCTTGTCTAGCATGCATGAAGACTTGGGTTTGGTTCCTCAGTACCACATGTACAGAAAAAGCTGGAAGTGGTGCTATGGCTCAAGTGGTAGTGCTCTAGCCTTGAAAAAGCCCAAGGACAATGCCCAGGCTCTGAGTTTAAGCACCAGGACTGGCAAAAAAAAAAAAAAAGAGATTTTAAAGTCTTACACCAGGCCTGGAAGAAAAGAAAAACCATTCTTTTGAAACATGTCTTTCTATCTTTTAAACACTCATACAACCTCAGCTTCAGAACATACTCTGTCCCCAACTAACTTCTTCCTTCTTCTGTGTCATATCTTGATCCTCTTCTTCATCCTTCGGTGATGAAATGCCTTAAGATGTCCATACATTTTCCTAAATTAAGACAGACCTTGAAACTATTGATTTGTATATGCTAAGCCTAAAATCCAGATAGCTATTGTACGATTAAGCATTTGTCTTTTCCTTTTATAACTGTGGAAAGTGGGGGGGGGGAAGGGGTAGGAAGAAAACTCTTGACTTTTTGTCGTTTAACTGTAAAAGTCCACAGAGCTGTACTTTGGAAATGGGATCACAGGGAAAGGGTATGAGACTGTCCATGAGACTGTCCACAAGATTTATCTCCTCATCTATCGTATACGCCTCCACCACTTGCTTCTCTCCCATACATTCACATCCCTCATGCCAGCCTAAAAATGAACAAACAATAGAGAAAATGAAATTAGATAGAAGAAATATATAATATAAAGATAATATCTCATATGCTAGAGGCTGAGATAAGGAAGATGGAGGTTCCAGACTAGCTTTGTCGGGGAAAAAAATCTCTGATACAGAACAATTTCTGAAATGTCAAAGAACTATCTGAACAGGTAAGAACTATCTCTGACATTGTGGCACCTGCCTGGAATCCCCACTACAAGGAGACAGATAGGAGGCTCTTGGTCTAAGGCTAGACTTAAACACAAAATAGATCACCCTATCTGAAAAAATAATAACTAACATTAAAAGGGCTGGAGATAGGGTTCCAATGGTAGATAGAGGCCCTGAGTTCTAACTAGACCATTCTAAAAAGGAGAAAAACTCTTTGTACATTAAGCCCAATTTTTAAAAAATTTATACATCCAAGAGTCACATTTCCTCCACAATGTTGGTTCTGTCAGCACATTCAAGATTTTGTTTTGTTTTTCTTTTTAATCCAACAGGGTCATCCATCACTTGTAAAAGCTCTCTCCTGCCTCTACCAAAAAGGTTATAAGAAGCAAATTGACCCAAATAAAGAAATCCTGGTGACAGTAGGAGCATATGGATCTCTCTTTAATGCCATCCAAGGGCTGGTAGATGAGGGAGATGAAGTAAGCATACCAGCATTATTATAATATCTCTATTATCAGTATCATTTATCCCACCTTTAAATGTTTTCCTTATTTTTGCATTCTCTTCTTTTTCTGTTTTAAATTATTTCTGAAGTCTATCACATATCCAATAAAGCCATTGTCTTGTAAGGGTAGAACTAGATGATATAACTAAAACGCAAGTGAAGACGTGGTACTTTTCTAGTACCCTACGCTAGTCTCCCAGAAGCGGCCAGTCTTCTGCTTTCTAACCCTACCAGCAGGCTGGAAAAAAAAAAAAGAACAAAAAGTAACCGAGTAAATGCATCTCCCAGACCTCATGACAAATGACAGAAGCCAAACTCTCCAGAGTCTATCCTGTGTGGCTCCACTTAGACCAAGTACAAGTGCAGAGAGAACTTTTTTTTTTCCAGCCTGCTGAGAAAAGGGCAAGTGTGATAGACTAACAGTAGGGAGAAAAAGAATCCTTTGTTTTCATTGCTAAAATAACATTTCATCTCAATCAGTGAGTGTTGGATCAGTGCTTCTTGGTGTCCAGTAGAATGTGAGCAGTAGAGTGTGAGAACATGTAACTGGAAGGTCAAATCATGTCTGCAGTTTTGGACTGTAATATAAGACCAACTCTTACACCTGTCTCCATTATCATTATAATACCTTCACTGTAATATGTTTAACCATATTCATTTATTCAAAATTTGCCAAGGATCTACTTTATGATGGTAAGTCCCTGTAGAAATAAGATACTTGAAAAGATAGCTTTAATGCACGAGAGGAGCTAGATTCGCAGATGGATTAAAAGGAATGTTGTATGTAATCAGTTGTGGAGAATGTTTACTTCATGGTGATGACAAAAGGAAAAAGGAGTGAACTTAACTGTTGGAGAGCTTCAGAAAACAGTTCCTGCTGAGTCGGATGAATATTTCTCCCAATCTTCCCTGTTCCTCAGTCCTCCCTCCCCCGCCCCCTAGGGTTCTCTTCATTGTAGCATTTCTTCAGAAAGCAGTATTTTGTGCTCAGTGTCATTATTCTTTTTACATCTGCAATTCCCACTGCTGTGCCAACAATACCCTATTTAAAGACTCGGGGTAAGAAGTTCAGTCACACTTCCATATGCAGAGTCTCTTAGTCCTGATGCTCCACTAATGGAAGTTGCTATTCTTTTATTGGTTTCTCCTTTGTGCCCTGTTGGAATGTCCCATGGTTTAGACCTTGGCCTTTTTGCCTCTGATTTGTCTTCCTTGATCATTTTAGCTAATTTTTATTTCTTTTCTTTTTTTCTGATACTGGAGCTTGAACTCAGGGCGTCTTGCTTCACCTGGCTTTTTCATCCAAGGTTGGCTCTCTACCACTTGAGCCACACCTCTACTCCTAGCTTTTTGCTGGTTAATTGGAGATAAGAGTCTCATGGATTTTTCTACCCTGGCTGGCTTTAAACCACAATTCTCAGATCTTCGCCTCCTAGGATTACAGATGTGAGCCACTGATGCTTTATCTACATATGTTTTTGTATGTCTGTTTATATCCTTTGTACAACGACCTAATAAAATAAAATTTAAAAAATAAAATGCATATACCTTATAAAAAGAAATTATATGAATATTTTCAGCAAATAAGTTAAAAATAGAGAACTACACACTTAAATACACAGCAGTTTTATTTATACAAGAAAAGGGCAAGATGATATTCTAAAATTCAGTAGACTCAGCTATTTCAATAATAAATTAAAGACTATAAATAGCAGAGACTTTTCATGAAATTCTCTATGTTTAAAAAAGTAGGAAGTCCAGATGTCTGTAGATGACACCTATAATTCTAGCCACTCAGAAGGCTGAGATCTAAGAATCATGATTCAAAGCCAGGACAGACAGACAAATCTGAGAGACACTTTTTTTCTTGTTTTGTGTGGGGGCGGGGGTGTAATGAGGCTTGAACTTGGGGCCTGGGTGCTGTCCCTTAGCTCTGAGCCACAGCCCCACTTCCCATCTTGTAGTGATTAATTGGAAATAAGAGTCTCACAGTCTTTAGTGCCCTGGCTGGCTTTCAGCCTTGATCCTTGGATCTCAGCCTTCCTAGTAGCTAAGATTACAGGGGTGAACCACCACGCCTGGCAATCTGGGAGACTCTTATCTACAATGAACAAGGAGCCAAAATTGGTGATGTGGCCAAAGTGGTAGAGTGCCAGCTATGAGTAGAAGAAAAGCCTGAAGAGAACATGAGGCCCTGATTCAAGTCTCAGTACTGGCACACACAAAGAAGTAAAAGGAGGCTGGGAACGGAGCCTGGTGGTAGAGTGCTCACCTAGCTTGTACAAAGCCCTGGGTTCGATTCCCTAATACCACATACACAAAAAAAGCTGGAAGTGGTGCTGTGGCTCAAGTGGAAGAGTGCTAGCTTTGAGCTGAAGAGTTCAGGGACAGCTCCCAGGCCCAGGGTTCAAGCCTCACAGCTGACAAAAAAAAGTAAAAAGAATAATGGATTGTATATTTTATGATAGTTATAAGTTGTATATCTGAACTCTCCTAGAAATGCTAGATCAAGCTGACAGATTGAAGATAGACTAGTGACTAGACTGGCTGGTTTGAGCATTCTCTTGAAAGCCCAGAAAGAATGATAGGGAAAAAGAAACAAAAGGACAGGAGATTCTCCAAAGGACTTTGGAAAAAAAAAACAAGCTCCAGATATTAGGTAACCAGAGGGAAATTGTGGGTATAAGATATGAGCAGTTACATCCAGGCTGGGCTTCCTGCATCAGTTCCCAGTTATGTGATGCTTTTGAAAAGAAAACATGTGTACTTTCAAGATAAATAATTTGTGTAAATTAGCATTCTGAGTCAGAGAGCACTATAGCATTCTGTTTCCTTTCAGACCTGCTCCCCTCATTATCTGGTATATCATTTATATCCTGTATTATATTTGCTAACTTGAAATATAAGGAAATTCTTCATGACTTTGAGCAAAACATCCTTTTGAGAATATGATTAGAGGTATGGCTTTTTCTTTGCTTTAATTTCAGGTCATAGTAATGGTGCCTTTCTATGACTGCTATGAGCCCATGATAAGGATGGCTGGAGCCACACCTGTGTTTATTCCACTACGATCTGTAAGTTTACCAATGTATTCATGTGCTTGAAGGAGTTTGTTTTTGTTTTTGTTTTTATGGCCAATCCTGGAGCTTGAACTCAGGGCCTGAGCATTTTCCTTGGGCTTTCTCAAGGCTAGAGCTCCACTTCCAGCCTTTTCTATGTATGTGGTACAGAGGAATCAAACCTGGGTCTTTGTGCATACTAGGCAAGCACTCTACCAGTAGGACAAACTCCTGATCCCTTGAAGGATTTTTTTTCTTAAAATATCAGTACCAAATAATTAATGCACTAAGATGAACCACAGAATCTTATATAGTCTTACTATGTCTGACATGTTAACCACTTGTAGCTGACTCCAGGAAAGGAAGAGAAGTGCTTTAACAGCTATTTTTCCATTTAGCAGATGTGGGTCTAAGACTCAGGTCCTCCTGAGTTCTCACATTAGAACCAACTAACATTCTTCTCACTGACTTTACCTGTCATTCATTTAGTTACCTTTGCCATGCCTGTCTGATTTTTTTCCCCTTATTAGGTAACTTGTATGTAAGACAGCAAACATGAATTACTTTTTTTAAATCACATCTTCATTCTTCATGCTTAGAAACCTATTATTGGACAACAAAGATGGTCTAGTTCTGACTGGACCTTAGATCCTCAAGAACTGGAAAGTAAATTTAATTCGAAAACCAAAGCTATCATACTCAATACTCCACATAATCCCTTTGGCAAGGTAAGCAAGTCTCTTGCCTCCTTATTCTCTCTTTGTCTTATTGTTTTCCAGTGTACTGACTAATAACTGTGCTCTTTTCTTGAATGTGTATAGGTGTACACCAGGGAGGAGCTCCGAGTAATCGCAGACCTTTGCATCAAATATGACACACTGTGCATCAGTGATGAGGTTTATGAGTGGCTGGTGTATACAGGAAACAAGCACGTAAAAATAGGTACTCATTATTATGCTGGACCACATATCTAAATGTGCTTGGCACATGTGTATCAACTGACTAGAACAGACCCAGGCTGCTTTAAAAACAGTTTTTATAATGAGTATTTGTGATGAACACCTAAAAATAGAATTTGGATGAGTGGTGTTGAATGAGTTAAAGAATTCTCTGAAGGACAAGTGGTACTAATTTAGAAGAGATACTGAATTGCTCTATAAAGCTATGAACCCAGCAGAGAAATTCCTTTGCCTTTCTTTGTGGCTTCTTACTGAAAATCCTGCCTTTCCTTGGGATATGTCACTATTCCTGACAGGTCTGGACTGTTGGTACTGAGCAAGTTGCCAAAATGCCAAGGCAACAGGAAAAAAACAATGTAGAGACAATGAATAACACTCTATCTTCCCAGATGTCACTGCAGCTTAAAATATAATGGTTGTAGTTTTCTAAAATCATCAGACCTGGAAAGTTTTGTTCGGGATTTACTTGTTTTATTTTGATGATTTATTGCCGTGGGGTTTTGCCTGCAAATGACCACTTTCACATGCAAAGCTCTCTGTGATCTTCTCTCTGTGCTTTTCCAAAACTCTCTCCCATAGAAAGAACATAATCATATTCCATATTTTAGCATTATTTAAAGTTGTTTTGTGGAACATTTCTCTTGGATCAGATTCTTAATTCAAGTTATATTTCATTTTCACCCAAATTATATTTAGTTTATATGCAAAGTATATTTTCTAAACTTGTCTTTCAGTCAACAAAAGAAAACTTTCTCTTCTTTCTCATCTATCTACGAATACATGGATGTTTGTTAAATTTTTATAATATTCCTTGTAAGCTATTCACCTGATCTGGCAGGGGAAGACACCACTTTTACATGGCTAAAATTAGTTACCGACAAACCACTTAGCTTTTCATTTAAGTGCTATGATTAGATTTGACATTTTGTTGAGTGGCACCTGCATTTAATGTTTAATTTGTAATTCAGAGTAAAAACAGGGAAGAACTGCATTCGTTACTGAGGGTAATTAATTAATTAATTTATTTATTTATTTATTTACAGTCCTGGGGCTTGAACTCAGGGCTTAAGCACTGTCTTTTTCCTCAATGCTAGCACTCGACCACTTGAGCCACAACACCACTTCTGGCTTTTCTATGTATGTGGTAGCAAGGAATCGAACCTGAGTCTTTGTGCATGCTAGGCAAGCACTCCACCACTAGGCCAAACTCCCAGCCCCACTGAGGGTAATTCTTACTTTCAAAGTTTTGATTCAAGATCTATATCTTTACTTTAACATATTCTTCCTTGTACATAGTTTAGATTTTGATTAGGTGGAACATGTTTCATGTTCTTTTGGAATCTTTTGTGAAGAAAGAAACATCTCAAAACTCAAAAGGGTGTGATAAAATATCACACATTGTAATATCAAATATTACAATGTTACTTTTTACAAATGGCTGTTCTAAATATTTTCACTTATCTTTTCTATTTTTGTTGTGTTCCACAGAGGATGCAAGTACAACCTTTATAATTTATGTAGTTTTCCTTCAGTGATAATGGTAGGTATTTACCAGTGACTGAAATTAATTTTACAATAGTTTAGAACTTTCCTTAGTTGCATCACAGAGTCATAGACACTTTACTTGTATATGAACATATTATAAAGAAAAAGATGCAGACCTGCAAATATGAGCATTTATTGTCCTATTGTGGATACAAACACTCAGAACAATATAAAAGTTCCTGCTATGCTACTAAAAAGAAGTTGAAAGATAGGAGATTTTGTCTTAAGAACTTCATAATCAAATTAAATGAGGTATGTGCCAAACACCAGTGGTTCATGCCTATAATCCTAGCTACAGATGGTTGAGACCTTAGGATTGTAGTTCCAAGTCAGCTCCTGGCCAGAAAAGCCCATGAGACTCTTACCTTCAATTAACCACCAAAAGCCTAGAAATGGAGCTGTGGTTCAAGTGGTAGAGGACTAGCCTTGAGCATTTGCTCAACATTAGCATCTAGGCCAAGTTCAAGCCCCCAAACTAGCACCAAAATAAGTAAGTAAGGAGTCATAACATCAATATTAACTGGGCACAATGACTCAAGCCTATAATCGTTATCTACTTAGGAAGCTATGATCAGGGGATCGAGGTTCAAACCAGCCCAGTGATAAGTTTGTAAGACTCATTTCAGTCAGCAGCATACACCCATCTCTACCCAGCAACGAAGAGAGGCCCAAATAGGAGGATCACAGCGCTGGCTGGGAAGAGCACTGGGCAGAGAGAGACAAGTCTCTCTCTCTCTCTCTCTCTCTCTCTCTCTCTCTCTCTCTCTCTCTCTCTCTCTCTCTCTCTTTCTCTTTCTCTTTCTCTCTCTCAAAGCAGGAGTGCGAATTGGACACCAATAAAAGTGAACTAAGTAACTCATGGCTAGAGATGGGAGGGAAGGAATGGGAGAGAATAAGGGACCAGATAACACTATGGGAAAGGAAATGTTCTTATTATCTGGTGTATGTAGAGGTAACCCCACTGTGTATCACCTCTAAAATCACTGTAAAGTAAATTAGAAAAGCAGCAACAGAAATAACCAATGAGCTGGGCACTGGTGGCTCATGCCTGAAATCCTAGCTATTCAAAAGGGTAAGATCTGAGAACTGTGGTTCAAAGCTAGCCTGGGCAGGAAAGTCTGTGAGACTCATCTCCAATTAACTTCCAGAAAACTGAAAGTGGTGCTGTGGCTCAAGGTGATAAAGTGCTGCCCTTGAGTGAAAGAGCTCAGGGATATCACCTAGGCCCTGAGTTCAAGCCCTATGACTAATGAAAATAATCAACCAGACAAAAACAGTGAAAGGATTTGGAAAAAGTCATATTAAGTAAAGTGTCAAGTCCAGAGAGTCAAAGGATGCATTTGTTCTCATGTATGTGGAAGCATGAATTAATTTATAAATACATAAGTATATGTACGTACAAACTGAAGTATGGTATATTTGGGGAAAATTCAAATGATGTAATTCCTTAGAAAGGCTAACCCACAGCCCAACAAAATAGACACCAGGAACCAGCCACTAGAAAATAAGAAGGAGGGATTAAGGGGAGGTAGGTGGACAAATGCAAAAAGAGTGTGTCAGACATAGGATAGGTATCTCAGTAAACAGAGAACACACTGCCGTGTACTCAGTAGGTCAGGAATAAGGCCCACGATGCAATTCACCTTTCTTAGAAATTTCCCAGTAGATCCTTACTGGTGTGGGACTATATTTTAAGAGCTAGTCTCTAAAAGCATGAATTGTAAAAACTCAAAACATGGACAGAATTAAAGGAACTCTACAATAGTCAGAAGAACAGCCAAAGCCAGGCCACAGGACAGGCTCCGTGGACAGCCATTGCTAGAGCTTAGCTCTGGACGCCACTTGAAGCAGCCTGGAACACTGCTGCTCGTACCATTGCACCTGCTGTCCCCAAAAGTAATTTTGCCAATCAAAAAATTGTTCCATTTATTTACAAATTACTTTGGCACACCACTAAAGAATTTTAAAGTATTGCAACATTTTTGGCTTGGTTTGGGTTTAAAATTCTATTATCTTAAATAACCAAACAGCCGTACTATATTACAATTGATAGTTATTTTATTTTATTTAAATCCCTACTGTACTTGGGTTATGCTTTTAGATTATACTACAGGTAAACTGATTAGAAAGCAATTCTTTAAACATTTCTCCTCTACTTTTTCTTCCCCACTTCAGCCACTTTTCCAGGTATGTGGGAGAGAACAGTGACAATCGGAAGTGCTGGGAAGACTTTCAGTGTGACTGGCTGGAAGGTATGAAGAGGAGGAACTTGGTTGTGGCTGAGCGTGTGGCTCAGTAGTAAGGCATGTGAGAAGCCTTGAGTTTAATGGTCAGCACGCTCCTCCCACAAAATAAGGGAAAAAACATGAACTGCTTAAAAATAAGCATCGATGGGGCTGTGAGTGGGGCTTAGTGGTAGAGTGCTTGCCTAGCATGTCTGGAGCTCTGGGTACAGTTAGTTCCTCAGTACCATATATACAGAAAAAGCCAGACTCAGGTAAAGTGCCTAGACCCTGAGTTCTAGCCCCAGGATCAGGGAAAAAAAAAAAAAGCACCTATTTTATCTTTGGTCATGCTGCATGTTTTATGTGCATACGTATTCCACTTATACAGGGCTTTTTAATTTTTGTTTTGTTTTTGTCAGCTGTGGGGCTTGAACTCTGGGCCTGCATACTGGCCCTGCGCTCTTCAGATAAAGGCAGGCTCGTGCTCTACCCCCTTGAGCCACAGCTCCATTTCCCATTTTCTGGTGGCCGGCTTGGAATCGTGATTACCAGGTCTCAGCCTCCTTAGTAGCTAGGATTAGAGGTATGAGCCACTATGCCTCTGGCTTATGCATGTTTTTATTTTGTTTTGTTTGTTTTGGGGTTTTTTTGTGGGGGGGGGGCTTGAACTCAGCCGGGACACTGTCCCTGACCTCTTCAGCTCAAGGTTACCGCCCTACCCTGGGTCTGAGTGTTGTCCCTGAGCTCTTCTGCTCAAGACTACCGCACTACTCTTGAGCCAAGCCCCACTTCCCTTTTCTAGGGATTAATTGGAGATAAGAATCTCAGGTCCTTTTGTGCCAGGGCTGGCTTTGGACCTTGATCCTCAGATCTCAGCCTCCTAAGTAGCTAGAATTAGAGGCCTGAGCCGACCCACCCAGCTTTATGCAGGTTTTTCATCATCTTTTACTTCTTGAATTTTTCAGCTTTCAGTCTGATCTTCTTATGATCTCATAATTTCTTTAAAAGTCTAAAGCCTTCAATAATTTTTTTAATTTTATAAGTAATCAACTAATGATGCCTTTTCTTTGCAAAGGAATTTTAAGTTATTGCATATTAGTATAAAAGGAGAAAATAATAGCTAATATTCTGGCCCTATGTGCCAGACTAAATGTTTAGCTATATAAATTAATTTCCTTCTTTTAACTACTTTCTAGGGTGGTGCAGTTATCCCTGCTTTACAGGTTAGGGAACTAAAACAGAAAAGTAAAATACTGTGCCTGAGATGACACTGCTGCTAAGCTCAAGGCAGGGCAAGTAACCTGGTTTCAGAATGGAAGCACTTAACCTCTTTGCCATTTATTACAATAACAGTTCATTTGGCTGCAACTTAATTCCTTTTCAGCCTCATTTTTACTGAACTGCAAGATTCAGAGAGGAGATCTGGAGATTCTGAGTGTATATGATGTAACTCTAGAGGAGAGCCTGTTGGCTTTGTGTCTGTAATTCCAGGAAGCCATGCTGCTGCTTATACCTTCAGAAGTAGAAAATTATAGTGCACATGTCTAATTCCAGCACTCCTGATTAGGAGTCCAAGGTCAGCCTGGGCTACCTAATGAAAAACTGACTTGAGATAGAGCACTTAGCAAATCTAAGAAGAAAATCTGATCACAATTGGAGAGTTTGTTTATTCCCAAAGGCAGAGCTTGCCAACTCCAGTTGGAAACATCTCCACAAAAAGAAGAATGTGGAAATGCTTCTGAGTCAACACACTGCCTTGCTTTCATAGTGTGAACATTTCTGAATTGCCTTTATTTAACATTTACATAACTGTGCTCAAGCTTTCTGTGGACTATTAAGGTTTTTTTTTAACTACTTTTGTTTTTTTTTTTTTTCCCAGCTTGGCTGGTCCATTGGCCCACATCATTTGATAAAGCATTTACAGACAGTGCAACAAAACTCCATTTATACTTGTCCAACTCCTTTACAGGTGGGTGTTCTAGCAATTTAGGTTATAGCCTGGTTTATTGATAAAGATGAGAGTTTTATATTATGCATTTGAATTGAATTAGTTCATCCTATTATGGCCTTCTTAAGAGGTAACAACATATTTGAAAATTTAGGAGCTGTTATCAAGATTGTTTGGTTTGGGGGTTTTGTTTTATATCAGGTTGTACCTTTGAATAGGGATAAATTTTTAGTGGGGAAAAAACTTTAAAACTCTTCAAAAACTCTCTAGAGGACAGTGGCACTGCTCTGCAAAATGAGCTGTTCTAGGTCTATGAAACAGCAAGTGCCTTTCGAGAATTTACGATAGATCTATGTTATACTGAGAGATGATTAGATCATAGAGGCTTTGACCTAACCAATTGACTGACCAATGGATAATCGAATGCCATTTTTGGAAAGTGGTAGAAACTAGAAAGGCCAAAGTAACTCTGAAATATAGTGGACAACATGTCTGTACTCATGCAGTAGAGGGCACAAGTGATACATATTTTTAAATGTAATATAGCAGGTGTTCAGAGATATAAAGAAAAATAAAGTAGAGAAAGCGATGGACATATGATAGGGTAATCTTTGAAAGCCTTGCTGAAAAGATAACATTTGAGCAACAAATAGAAGGCTTAACTCATGTCATTAGCTAGTAAAGACCACCGTGGGTTAAAATAATAGCAAGTGCAAAGGACCATGGGTAGACAGTATGCATAGTATATGTTATTGAATAGCACAGAGGCTAGAATGAGATGATCAGGTGATAAGAGTAGGAGGAACAAAGGTCAGAACTAGCTAGGACAAGGATCAAGCTGGGCCTAGTAGATCACTGTTAGTCTGATGTAGGAGGTCATGGGAGAGTTTTGATAATAATAAAGGCATAGTCTTCTTCATGTTATCAAGGCTAGCTGGTGTTTGCTAAGTGAAAAATGTCAATGGACTGAACCAATATGAGGATGTAGATGTGATAAGTGAGTGGATTATTGATATACTTTGACAGTTAAGCCAAAAATCTTTTTGAATAGACTGAATGAATACAGGGTTTGAAGGAAAAGGGCAGACTAGAGTAATATTGCATTTACAATGGGCATTTACATTTTTGCACTTTGAATTTTCTAGGGTACTTCTTCAGTATAGTGAATGCACTAGTTGATAAGACAAAGGCAGAACTGACAGTTTGGAGCCTCTTTTCTTTTTTCTTTCTTTTGCCAGTCCTGGGGCAGGAACTTAGGGCCTACACACTGTCCTTGGGCTTTTTTTTTCAAGGCTAGTGCTCTACCATTTGAGCCACAGCACCACTTCTGGCTTTTCGTGTGTGTGTGATACCAAAGCATCAATCCCAGGTCTTCATGCATGCTAGGCAAGCACTCTTACCACTAGGCCAAACTAGGGGTTTCTTTTCTTGACCCAGCTTTTTCTTCATTTCAGCAAGGTGCCCTGTTTGGCCTTCCATTTGAAGACTGATTTTGGGTTTCTTGATCCTGGGAAACAATATTAATTCTATTTTGCTGCTAACTTTGTTTGCCATGAAGACTTCTCTGTGATATTACCCTCTGTTTTCTTTCTCATTTATAGTCATGTTGCGTCTCTTGCTATTCATCACCCATTGGCTTCTCTGAGGTCTTCCAACAGAACAAACTATACCCTGCCTTTTTCCTTTTGTTTCTCTGACTTGCCACTTCCAGAATAATGCTCATTGAAAGATACAGGAAAATGAGAACAATACCTATGTAGTAAGCATCTCTTGCTTCTGATCAGTTACTTTATAACCTTGCTTATTCCTTAGCTATTCCTATTGTTTCCCTCTGACTCTCCTTATTTGCCCTTGTAGCATTATTTCTAAGTCATCCCCATTCATTGTTTGCCAAGATTCTGCCCTTTTGCTTGTGCAGATGTTTGTTCTTAAGAGCTGTCCTGATTCTGACTGGTTCCTAACCAGTTTGTTCCTAACCTGCTACTTTCTCAGACACCTGCATAGTCCTTATGTTGTAGTCCATCCAGATTGCTGTAATCAAGGACCATATGAGTAGCACATAAACAAAAGAAATTTGTTCCTCATAGTTCCATTGGCTAGGAAGTCCTAGATCAAGATTCTAATGGAGTCTTTGTCTTAGGAAAACCTATTTCCTCATGGCTATCCACTTTCTCATGGTGGAGCGGAGGGCTAGCTATCTTATCCAAGGACACTAAAAGCATTCTGGAAATTCTACTCTTCTGAACTAATTACCTCCCAAATACTACTTTCTAATACTGTAACTTCGGAAATGAGAGTTTTAACACATAGGTTTGAGATTTAGCCCAGTGCTCTTAACAATATTGACTTTTTTTGGGGGGGGCATATTTTCTCCTGGCTTCTCTGCCTTTTCTGAGGAATGCTGAAAAAGCAACTCCTGTACCCCACACCTGTAGCCTATTTCACTTTTGCTACCTTCCTGGGTTATCAATGGTTAAAGCAAAGATTTACATCCTATGGGTAAGGGGGGATGTCATTTCTCTTCTACATTCATTTGTACCATGTCCTCCATGCCAATGGGGAAACATTGGCTATTTCTTCAGTGCTCATTTTTCAAATTTAGGGGAAAAAATAGTATTTTGTTTCATGATTAATTAAGCCATCTTTATTTATCCGTTCTTTTTCAGTTTGGATTTTCAAGGCTTCTTATCAGATCCTTGTATTCTGATTTGTCATTTACATGGAACTGATTCTTCCATTGATCTATAGAGTTTCATATAGGTTCACAGGAATCTGACTATAGTTTTTTGAGAGACCACTTTCCCAGTAATCTTCCTTGGGAGACCTTTACTTATTAATAAATAAATAAGATAGCTAAGAAATAAGTAACATTGCCTTATTTCTACATATTTCAATCTTAATGTACAGGAAGCCTTGGCTCAAGCTTTTCAGATTGACATCAAGCGAATGGATGACCCAGAGTGTTACTTTAATTCTTTACCCAAAGAATTGGAAGTCAAAAGAGATCGGATGGTGCATTTACTTGAAAGTGTTGGCCTCAAACCCATAGTTCCTGATGGAGGCTACTTCATCATTGCTGATATATCATCTCTAGGTTTGTAACTATTTTCATTTTTTTCAAATATACCGAAACATGAATATGAAATAATAGTAGACTTATGTGGGAAGGTTTGGTGTCAAAGCTCTGGAAGTACTTTTTCTGATACTCTAATAGAAAGGATGGACTTCCACCGTTTCTACCTTTCTATTTTTTCAACTATTTCCTTTACTTCCAGGACTTTCTCCTGAAATGTGATGATGGTTAAATGATTATGGTCTGGTGTATAATTTAAAACTCTGTATATGAATTAATACATGAAATATCCTTAGTTCACTTGAGTAAAAATTTAATTTCCTTTTCTTTGATTAATGAAGAGAAGGTGAGAGAATACAATCCTAATTTTCTTTCTCTCTCCATATAGCTGTACAGATATATACATACACACATGTATAATATATATGGAAAAATGAACGTAGGGACATTGACAGGATGGGTGAAATTGGGAGACATGAGGGAGAATGATTAAAGGGGTGACATTGATCGAGATGCATTGTAATCATAAGCTGTCATGTTGAGTAAAAACCCTTTGTACAATTACTTACAGATAATAAACATTTTTATTATCCATCACAGGATATCTTTTCCATTTTCGAGATTCTACTCTGTGCCAAGCATTCAGACACCCATTTGAAAAAGCTATTGTGCAGACAACAAGACTTTAAAAGCTTTAAATAACTCTCTTCAAGTCACACAGCTGAATTTTAAATAATTGTATCTGAAAAAATTTCTAATCTCCATATATTTAAACTAATAGATGTAGGTCTAACATGCTGTCAACAAGCCTGAAAGTTGAGAGCATAACAATATTTTGTATATAATTTGTTTTCTTTTAAAATGCTATTAAATGTTATTATAAATTCTATAGCATCATTTATTGGCAGAAATTAGAGCCATTCAAATACAGTTTTCAGTGCCATAAAAGTTGATTACAATAGCATTCCGTGTCATTGAACTTGAAAACATAAAGTTCGTTTAAATTCATATACATTTCTAGGAAACTCAAAAAAAGTAAAAGAAATTGCTTTAATAACATAACTCTAATTTTGCTTTTGACCCTAACAGACATTTTTGACATTAGTAATGTCTTATAATAGTTCATTATCATCTTCACAAGTGGAGGTTTTCCTGTAATCTGGTCCTGAGGTGTATCTCTGGAGAGCTTAAGCTCTAGCCCTGCCCTGGTGGCACTGCAGGGGAAGTGATCATGGATGTTTACCAGATGACTTGCATAGAATACTTCCTTATCCTGGGTAACTGCATTACTGCCCACCTGTCTGGCCTCTCTCTGGAAACTTATTTATCCTGGAAGATACTCTTAGAGCTCTCCTCTGGCTTGGGTCCATGATAGCCACAGCCCAGGAGAGCTCTGGCCAGAAAGAGAGTCAGATTTGCTTATGACAATCAAGTCTACAGAGGCAGCACAACAAAGCACAGGTATTATTTACAGATCCCAGAGAAGAAAGGTCCACACTCCTGGCAGGACTGACAGGAAATAAGGAGCCTTCTTGGATACACACTCAAGAAGTAGTGGGAAATTAAAGAGAGAACAAGGAACCTAGACAGAAGTCTTCATTAGTGATCTAGGGAGTCACCCTAGTAGATGTTCCTCAGTGAGTTGTAATTAGTGGTTATAGAATGAGCAGACATGGCTCTGTGGACTTATATTCTGGGAGATTATAAATGTGGTATAACTTTTCAGTTTATGAGAAACATAGGGATTATTGGGAAAATCAAGTAAGTTGTCTCTGGCTATCCTATAGGGAGATGGTTACCCCGTTGTATTACTTACTAGGGGATGTATTACTCCTAGGGATGGAGGAGGCCGAGTTTCCAGAAAGTGTGTTGAGATGCCCTAAGCCTTGTTTCTGGTATGATACTGTCTAGCTTCTGTTGAATTTGGTTATCAAGCCAATGTAAAATTACAAGATTTAACTCCATGAAGGTTAGTTCAAACTGAAGCAAGCCTCTCTTCTCATATATTTCTTTGTTTATTTGGAAGAAAAAAAATGGGCTGTGGTAAGCAGAGGCTCTTATACCTCTCTGGACAGAAAGATCTATTGGGTAGAAAACCAAGCTCCATCCTTTCCTGAATTTTCTGAGTGTGCTTTAGACATTTGAGAGAACATTTCTCCTGCATTGGGCCCAAGTATACAGCTCATTTTATGAGATGATAAGCAATAGCACAATTTGCATCACTGACATTTTTGCCTTTGAATCATAAATCCACAAAATTTTTCCATGTGAATTTTTTATTTATTAACGGAAAATGGCTTACGTTCCATATGTTTCCAAGAGGAATTGAAGTCTACTCATATATAATATGTGTAAATGGAAATGATGGTATATAAATCAAAATAATGGCAATGGCAGAGAGGAGATGGAAGAAGCAGTATCTTGATTACCTGGGTTTACATTGCTATAATTAAACTGGAGAGGCTATTATTATTATTATTATTATTATCTTTAAATACTTGTACAAGGGAGTTACCATTCAACATATCAGTTTATGAATAAAATGCTTCACGATCTTTGTTACCCCTTTCATCATTCTTCCTATCCCTTCCAACCCTATCCCTTAACTCTGGATTAGAGATTTATGGCAGCCAATGCAAGTAGAAAAAATGGCATCAATTGCTTAATTCTTTGATAAAATCAATTCTCTTCTGGATCCATATTTTTCCAGAGAGTACATTCTAAGAAGGATTTACTACATCATGACATCCATTCAATCCTCACTCAATCCATCAATACTAGTTTAGGTCCTACATCTTTCAACTAGTTTGGTTAAAATATGATGGGCCATGATTTTGATTAGAAAATCTTTCATGTGGATGGGGGATTAGAAGATATCCCTTCCTTGCATTCCTCCTTCACCATCAGGAAAAATGTCAATGGCTAACATATTCCAACATAAGAAGAAAAGTCTGTTGTATTATTTCATTTGCTTTGACTAAACTGCAGTGTGTTCCCTTCAACATACTAGAGGTTGGTTCTCTCCTGTTGTATTAGTTAGCTTTTCTCATTACTGTGACAAAATACCTGACATAAACAACTTAAAGGGGGAATTCATTTATTTTGGCTCAAGGTTTTAGATGATTCAGTGTGTAGTTATTTGGCTCAGTGTTTCTAGGCCCAGAGCAAAACAGAAAGGAATGGCAGCTGGAGCCTATGAAGAGATTCTTCTCCTCCTGACAGAGAGGAAACAGAATGGAGACAATGGGGACAGAGGGCTAAAGCAAGAGAGAATTCAAACAAAGCATTTAAGTGACCTACTTCCTCAGGCTAGGACTCCACCTCCTACTTTTCACCACCTCCTGACAATAAGTACCCTATTTGACTCCATCAAGGGACTAATGCACTTACTAGGTCACATCCCTCATGATCAAATCATCTGTAGAAACTCCCTCACCCACACACCCAGAGGTGCATTTTACTATCCTGGGTTTAGCAAGATTGATTATCAAGATTAATCATACACCTTTACTGAAGACAAAAACTACATGGAAAATCAGAATAAAAGTAAACCACAATATTTGTAGCCATAGTGATTATTTAGCTTTATAATCAATATCAGTCTAGGGCATACTAAATCCACTACCACAACAATGTTCATTGCAGCATTATTCACCATAGCAAATATGGAACCAACCTAGATGTCCCTCAGTTGATGAGTGGATCAACAAGTTGTGGAATTCTATGCTGCTGTCAGAAAAAACGACATCACCCCATTTGTTAGGAAATGGAAAGTCTTAGAAAAAATCATATGAAGTGAAGTAAGCCAGACTCAAAGGAACTTAGGCTCAGTGGTTTCCCTCATTTGTCATAATCAGTAGAAACCTTGGGCTCTACTAGCAGAGATCTGCAATAGAGCAAAACCTTGATACATAAGGCCATATAGTATGAAGCTAATTGAAAAGACCTCCAGGATATTGAAACAAAAGCCATATAATGAATGATTGTTGTCCTTAATGTACTATGTTATCTCTCATCTCTTTTGCTGTCCCTTGGTTATCTCATATTGTTACAGTATCTCACTTTGTTATCTGATATATTGAATTTATTTGTATTTGGTTATTTGAAATTTGATAGGGAAGGGGGGAAAACCAAGACGGGGTCGGGGGGTGGAGGGGAGGGTAATGGGGACCAAGACATGTGAAAGGTATCAATATATGTGAATTAATGCACCTTCTATCTGGCAAATATCATGTAACCCTTTTATTAATTACAATAAAAAATATAAAAAAAATAATATCAGTGACCAACTGGTTACTATTTATTCATCATTTATGACCTAGTATTATATGATGAGATTTACAAATATTCTTAAGAAAACCACATGAGATTAGTGTTATCATATTCTGACTAATAGATGAGAAATATTAAGGATATGTATGGTCAAATAACTTACTAAAGTTAAGCAACGTTATGAACTCAGAGGTTCATATCCTAACCAGTGTGTGTACATTTTCTGCTACCCACCTTTCCAGAACAATATGGTTCGTTCTAGGACTTGAAAGAAATGGGGGAAAAAATTGTGAGTAAAATACAGGATAGCAAATAAGGAGATTATTCCTGTTCTGCTAAGATAATGAGATTTGAAAGTATGAAAAAAGCCAATTTGGATTTTTTAATATTTTTATTGTAATTAATAAAAGGGTTACATGATATTTGCCAACCAATTTGGATTTTTATAGATGACTTAAATATGCTAATACATTTGTCTTAAACTGTAAAGCATTACTTTGCTTAGTTCCCTGAGAATCTCTGTCTCAGGCATTTTCAGAAAAATACAGCTGAGTGCTGGTGACTCACACCTGTAATCCTAGCTGCTCAGGTAGCTGTGAACTGAGGATTTGGGTTCGAAGCCAACCTTAGCAGGAAAATTTTCTTATCTCCAATGTGGTTAATTAGAGTGGTAGTTATCAACCCCATCCAGAAGTGAAATCATGGCTCAAGTGGTAAGAGTGCTAGTCCTGAGCAAAAAATGCTGAGAGACAACATGAAAGAAAGGGAGGGTGGAGGGAGAGAAAAGAAAAGGAAGGAAGGGGAGGGAAAGGAGGAGAAAGAAAGAAAGGAAGGGAGGGAGGGAGAGAAAAAGGAAGAAATGATGGAAGGAAGGGAGGGAAGGAGGGATAGATTTCAACTTCCTTATCTAACTATAAATCCTTTAAAGTTGTATTCAGCACCATAGTAATAAATTCTATTTTCCTAAGAAAAGAACATCTCAAGAACATTTTTTTCTAAGATAAGTAGAATTGGGGAGGGTGGAGTTTGAACTCAGGACTTCTAGTTCTTGCTCAGTTTTTTCCACCCTAAGTGCCTAACCTAGCACGCTATTACTTGAGCTATGCTTCTAATTCCAAACAATTGAATTCGGTATAAGAACAGTAGATATTTTTATAAGAATATATGACGGTTGGCCATGTAGAGAGAGCCCAAGCCGCCTTGGTGGCAGGGTAGTTTTCTATCATGCACAAGGCTATGGGTTCCAAACCTGTAACATGGAAGGAATAAGGAAGAGAAGGAGGAACAGAGGGAGGGTGGAGTTTGTTAGTAGCACAATGTCAATTATGGTTAGTTAGTAATCTCCTGCTCTTACTTCTTTTTTTTATTGTAATTAATAAAAGGGTTACATGGTATTTGCCAGATAGAAGGTGCATTAATTCATATATATTGATACCCTTTCACATGTCTTGGTACCCATTACCCTCCCCCCCACACCCTCACCCGTCTTGGTTTTCCCCCCTTCCCTATCAAATTTCAAATAACCAAATACAAATAAATTCAATATATCAGATAACAAAGTGAGATACTGTAACAATATGAGATAACCAAGGGACAGCAAAAGAGATGAGAGATAACATAGTACATTAAGGACAACAATCATTCATTATATGGCTTTTGTTTCAATATCCTGGAGGTCTTTTCAATTAGCTTCATACTATATGGCCTTATGTATCAAGGTTTTGCTCTATTGCAGATCTCTGCTAGTAGAGCCCAAGGTTTCTACTGATTATGACAAATGAGGGAAACCATTGAGCCTAAGTTCCTTTAAGTCTGGCTTACTTCACTTCATATGATTTTTTCTAAGACTTTCCATTTCCTAACAAATGGGGCGATGTCATTTTTTCTGACAGCAGCATAGAATTCCATGGTGTACAAATACTACAACTTGTTGATCCACTCATCAACTGAGGGACATCTAGGTTGGTTCCGTATCTTTGCTATGGTGAATAGTGCTGCAATGAACATTGTTGTGCTAGTGGATTTAGTATGCCCTTGTTTCTGGATGGTTGGGTAAATCCTGCTCTTAATTCTATACCCATAGCACATCCCTTCTTTCCTGAGGCCTCCTTTGTACATTGAATACATGATTTCTATGTACTCTTTTCAAAAAGAATTTTTACAAGTACAGCCTTTAAAAAAAGCTCTTATTTTTGTTAGGACCAAACTTGAACTAAGCACACATATACCATAAAAAGAAATCTAAACTTCCTCACATATAGTAACTATGTCTCAGAATTGGAACAACAATAAAAAGAAATGTGTAAACTACTTAGTTAATGGGAAATGGTGGGATGTTGTTAGAACTATTATTTGGGAATATTTTGTCCTCAAAGCAGGAGAGACTGGAGGCAAATTTATCAGAAAACATATTAGGACTTGAAAAATACTCGTGGCTCTTTCGTCAATGTCAAGATTCTTACATGATTAATTTGAAGGGAAGAAAAAGCACTAGAATTTAATGAATAAAAAAAGTAATGCACCAGGCTCGGTGGCTCATACCTGTAATCCTAGCTACTTAGGAGGCTGAGATCTGAGGATCTCGGTTCAAAGCCAGCCAGGGCACTAAAAAGTCTGTGAGACTCTTATCTTCAATTAACCACTAGAAAATGGGAAGTGGTGCTATGGCTCCAGAGATAGGGTTGTAGCCTTGAACTGAAGAATTCAGGGACAACATGCAGATTAAGAGTTCAAGTCCATGACTAACCAAAAAAAAAAAAAAAAAGTAATGTGTCAACTCAGGCATGGTGGCGCTTGTCTGAAATCCCAACACTCAGGAGACAGAGGTAGGAGGACCCCAAGTTCAAAACTAACCTGAAGCTACCTACTGAAATAAAGGCAAAGGAGGAAGAGAATGGGAAGAGGAAGCAAGAGGCAGAGGAAGGTGGAAGGAAAGAATATTTGCCTCAATCTATACTAAGTAAATTGTACATTGTGACTTTTTTAATTTTACTTTTTATTGTTAAGGTAATGTATAGAGGGGTTACAGTTATATTCGCCTGACAGTAGGTATATTACTTCTCACACATTGATGCCCCTCCTCATGTTTTTGTCCCCATTTCCCTCCCTATTCCCCTTCCCAATCATCTTGTTTCCCTCCCCTTCCCTTTCCTATTTCAAATAAACAAATAAACATGTATACAATATACCAGGTAACAAGTCAGATACTGTAACTATGAGATTAACCAAAGGGCAACAAAGGAGAAAAGAAATAACATAGTACATTAAGAACAACAATCACACAAGATAAAGCTCTTGTTTCCATATCCTAGAGATCCTTTCATTTAGTCTCATCTTATATGACCTTACGTATCTTATGTACATTGTGATTTTTGTCAAAAAATCACTATAATCATCAGCATTAGTTGTTTGGGCCATACTGAAAGGTCTTGGTATAAATCAATAAGTTTGAAACAATGTAAAATATGGAGAAATAGTTATTCTCAGACTTTAAAGCAAGATTGGTAGAAGTAAAAAATACGAATATAGATCTGAAGGGATTTGTTCTCCAAATTAAAAATGTAAAAACAGCACAATGTATGGAAGCCTAATATATGAAATGCTATACAATAACTATAACAGGAGATCTCTACATTCTCTGTTTATAAACCAAGAACAATATTAGTTTATTCATTGAGCAAATATGCTTTTCATTCTTCATGGTGGGAATTTATCAGTGAGTTGAAGATACATCAAGTTGTAAAACATATGCTTAACCCTCATAATCTAGTGGGAGATATAAATATTAGTGCCAAATATGGAATTAGTTGCTATTTCCTTGATTACCATGGTGGACTCTTGTTCCTGAGTGGAAAGGCAAGGTGGTGGCAGCTTGTATATGTGCAGCAGGTGCACAGGTCCCCTGTACAAGTGTGATTGGGTGTATGTGTGTCATCGCCTGAGGGCATCCAGAAATCTGATTTGTGAATTTCATCTTGAACCTCAGGAGTAGATGTCAGTGAAACACATGTTGCTCATGTCATAAGCCACCTAATTTCCATCATTGTTTTAGATGCTGACCTCTCTGATATGAAGAGCAATGAGCCTTATGACTATAAATTTGTGAAGTGGATGACTAAAACCAAGGTAATCTTGATGAATTTTGCAGTATGGTATTGCATTTTGTATCAGAGAAACACTATTCTTATCAAAGGAATTATATTGTTTTATCCGTAAACTTGTCAATGTATTATGTTCACTATAGTTTTGTTGGATGGTGTTTGTTCCACTCATAGCTCTGGCAGAATTTTGACAAAAACGTTTAATTTCCATGGTCTCAAGATAAACATTTACAATGTAAGTGCCTTTCCTTTATTTTTCAGAAACTATCTGCCATCCCTGTTTCAGCATTCTGTAATTCAGAGACTAAATCGCAGTTTGAGAAGTTTGTGCGATTTTGCTTCATTAAAGTAAGTTCTCCTTTCTGCTCAGAAATGCATTTATAATATCTTTCCTCCCAATTTATGAGAATTATTTTATTTCTTTTTATAAAAATTATAATCATTTTTATATTTAAGTTGTTGTCATGAAGTTGTTCATGTACCAGGACAAAACTCATTGTCCCCACAAAGAAGACAACATTAGTCAGAGAGACACTCTAGCAAGGAAGTAACAATGTCAACATATGATTAACAGTTGCTAAGGGTGAAAACACAAGAAAATGAAATCAATGATTTTTAAGTACTCAGTGGAAATCTATCCAAAGGTGACCCAGAGGTAGAAATTAACAATTGGAAAGAAGCAAACAATTGGAAATATGTTCGGAAATTATAGGAAAATATGGTCATAATGAGTTAACTGAAGAATTAGAACCATGAAAAAGAATCCATGGAAATTCAATAAATTAAATGTATAGTCTCGAAGATGAAAGGTTCATGAAGAGTAGCAAAGGATGGAGTGGGATTTAACTTGCATACAGATCCAATACTATTACCAATTGAAAAACCCAAGGCAGGTAAGCCTGAAGGAAACATCATATGTCACTAATGCATGTAGCGTCCTGTCCTACTGCATAGCAAGCTTAGCATCACAGCCTTCTGTAGCATTGTTGTTCTGCCTCATTTTCACATGGATGACCTGGAGCTGTGGTTCATAGAGACATCTTGCCACAGATGGCTAGCTTAGGAAACCATCAAGTTCTAAAGCCTTGCTTCTACCAAATCTCTTTTGGTTTTGTACCATTGTACAGGTAAAGAATTATAAGTTGGGGTCGGGAGTGTGGCCTAGTGATAGAGTGCTTGCCTAGTGCACATGAAGCCCCAAGTTCAATTCCTCATATCACATTCATAGAAAAAGCTGGAAGTGGAGCTGTGACTCAAGTGGTAGAGCTCTAGCCTTGAGCAAAAGAAGCTCAGGAACAGAGCCCAGTCCCTGAGTTCAAGCCCCAGGACTAGCAAAGAAAAATGAATCGTAAGTTGAGCCATCAAAAATCGGGGTGTTTACAAATATATTATTTGAAACTATCAACAGAATCAACAGAAGAAAAAAGAAACATCAGACTTCAATTTTAAAATAATTATAAACACAATCCTTTATAATTTCCAAGTATAATTCTGAATAATTCACAAATGCCTAGGTAACTAAAGAAAGGGGTACAGGGAGGTCTGGTCACTTTAAAGGGAAGATAGAACTCCCCTTCTCTATCTTTAAGTCACAGACAAAGCCAGCAGATTGCATAGCCATTGCCAAAAACAATAGGCTCTGCCAATGACCTGAAAGTGTGTGTGTGTGTGTTGGGTGAGGGGGGATGGCAAATAAGGAAGAAGCCTACACTCATATGATCTAAGTCTTGTGTGAGGCAAATGGAAAGGAAATGGGTTATTTGTAGATTTCCTCATTCAGCTGGGATACTGTGCTAAAGTTGTGTGGAAGCAGGCATCTAGATAAAAAGATGAAGGGGCAGGGTGAGAGGGTGAGGAGGGCCAGTGAAACCTGAGATTCCCCCATCAACATTCGATAGTGGGAGACAGCTTGGCAATACCTGGAAGTACTTAGAGAACTAACACTCTTCCTTACCCCTTCCTCTAAGAAAGGCTAAAAAATGAAAGCATGTCCCAAATATGGCAGGATAATGGAAAGCTAAAGAAAGCAGCTGAATTCAGGATGCAATAGTACTACTAAGGCCCAAAAAAAGCTCTTACAGTGTTACACGTAAAATCCTCAGTAGATGTCAAAGTTATGAAAGGATGCTCAGTCCTAATAAAATTAATGAAAATTAAAACCGCAATAAATGTTTATTTCATCTATTAGACAGGTAGGCAGCATCCAAAACAGCTAAAGAATTCTTTTTCTATCCTCAATTGGCGAGGACTGTTTATTGAGGAACAGCGAGAGGCACAAACCTTCCCACGGGATTGGGTGCTAAAGAATTTTGTAAAACACTCTTTGAGTATAGAATATAATATGTAAAGTTTCTACAATGGTGAGTTTGAAAATTTACATCCAAATACAAATTTGCCTGCCTTTAGAGACAATAATTTCTACATCTAGGGTTCCCCCCTTACCCCGTCCCCTGTGGATTTTCTTGGACATTTTAAATGACTTATAGTCAAGGATTTTCATTAGATCATTGTTTCTATATTACAACATTTCAAATGAAAATTCTTGTGTGCTGCTTGAATCACTTCAAGAAATACATGAACCAACTCTTAAGCAAAGACCAGAAGTTTCTATACACACAGCATTAGTAAAAATGGAAAAAAATAGACAGATGAATAGCTAAGTCAATAGATGTGTTTAGTGCTCAGACTACTTCTCTAAGCATACATAATAAAATTCCAGAGATGCAGAGGGCGATTGGCTGTCTGACTCAAAAAGATTTTCTGGATGATGTGAAAATATTTCGAGGCTGCATATGGTAGCTCCTTTTTCTTTTATCTTTTTCTCTGGTGGTACTGGGATTTAAAACCATGGCATCCAGATCACTTCACTTTCTTTGCTCAACTTGTGCTCTACTATTTGAGCCACACCTTCATTCAGTTTTTTTGCTGGTTATTTTCAAATGGGATCTCATGCCTTTTGCTTGTGCTGACCTTGGTCCACAGTCTTCCTCATCTCTACCTCCTGGGTATCTGGAATTAAAGGCATTCGCTCAGGAGCATTATGGTCCAAGGCTGGTCCAAACAAAAACTGTGGGACCCTCTCCCCTCTGAAAAATAACCCAAAATAGAAAAACTGGAAGACATGGTTCAAATGGTAAAATACAAGGGCAAAGCCTTAAATTCAAATCCCAGTACCACTAAAAACATATTTTAATGCATTCAGTATAATTCAGGAACCTAAAAAAAACTATTTCAGAATTAACTGTTGTTCTAATTATTGATAATGCACTATTACCCCAAATACATTATTTCTATTCACCATTCTCCACACCCACATCATCGTGAAGTCAGCATTGACAAATTAGTATCCCACCCAATATGAAGATCCAACTCAAATTTCACTGATCCTGTCATGTATGTCTAGACCAGAATCTGCCAACCCATCAGTCTAGGCCAGATATTATTTCACCTTCAATCTGAAATGGTTCCTCTCTTTGTCCTTGTCCTTTTTCTTTTTTTCTTCTACTTCTTTTATTAAAGTCTCAGCTCAGGACCTGTGAGTCACACTTCTAACCTAGTCCTTTCACTAGTTATTTTGAAGATAGTCTCTTGCCTTTTTTGCCTAGCCTAACTTCAAATTCTCTGGATCTCAACCTCTCAAGAACCTGGTATTCTAGGTATGAGTCACTGTGTCCGATATTCAGACAATTGTTTTGAAGCCTGTTTCCCCTTGATTAGATTCAGTGTTCACTTAGAGAGGAAATCAGGGGAAATGATGCTTTCTTTCTCCCTTGCATCAGTGGGCACATGATTTCAATTCTTTCGATTAGTGGTGGTATTAATTTAAGCGCTTGATTGAAGTGGAGTTTGCCAAGCTTTCTTATGTTTAATTTTTTTAATGTTTGTGTATTGAATTATGGAAGTATTCCCATTCCATCAAATTATTTTATCTGGTCATTGTCTTAGTGAAAACTAAGATTTCTCTCTTAGTCAGTCAGTTATTACTATTACTTATTTTGATATTCAGATCTCCCCAGATTTGGATTATTAGCTCCTTTGAGCTAGCTTTCTTGGACATGTCTCCCTCAGTTCTTGAGCACGTTTTTATGTTTCCCATAACAAGATGTACTAGATTCACCTTATTATTATCTATCCCAGTCCGCAATCAGCCATTTTCAATGAATCCAGATACCTTTTAGTAGAGAGTGGTATTTATTCAGAATCTGTATAGCTTACTGCTATTTTAGTATTGCTAATCTTAGGCCTCCCGATTGACAGAGGTAGAGAATATATGAATATGTAAGCTTACACAAACGTTTATCCAGACATCACATATCCTGGGGATATTGGTTTCAGGACTGCTATAAATCATATCTACTAATATCCACAGATGCCCAGGTCCCATATATAAATAGTGTACTATTGTTATAAACCTATGAGTATAAGTCATCTCTAGGTAGTCCCATGCAATGTAATTGCCATACAAATAGCTATATTGTATTGTTTAGGAAATCCAGTTTCTGTTCAAATATTTCCAATTGGCAGTTGGGTAGATATGGGGAGCTATTTTGCACAAGAACACGCATGGGCAAAGCCTTAAGTTCAAACCCCAGTACCACTAAAAAAAAAATGGTATTTAAATGTAGTCAATGCGTTCCAAGTACCTAAAAAAATAGACTATTTCAGAATAAAGCATCAGAATAAAAATGTCATTTTATATCAGCACTTATTTATATGCAGATATATTGAAGGTCACCACAGGATCTGTTCTGACTTGTCTGTGATTTGCCTCTTCAACACAGAGGAGCTTGGTTCACATTATTATTTGTTTTACCAATACCTCTGTATATGGTCATTCACCCATGGATGCCACTGAATAGAGGTCCATTATCCTATTCTGGCTTTGACATTTTTGGGAGGCCAGTCCTGGGGCTTAACCTCAGGTCCTGGGCACTGTCCTTGGGCTTTCTCAAGGCTAGCACTCTACCACTTGAGCCACAGCACCACTTCTGGCTTTTTCTGTGTATGTGGTACTGAGGAATCAAACCCAGAGCCTTGTGTATGCTCAGTAAGCACTCTGTCACTAGACCATACTCCTGGCCTGGCTTTGACATTTGGGAACCAACTGTTGCCATTGCCCCATACGATCATCATTCTCACTAGGCAGCCTAGACATTCCATGCCAACCTGCTGTCACGCTCCAGCAGAAGTGCCTCTGTGCCTTCCTTCAAGGCTCCAGTACCCCACACCCTGAATGGAGCCATGTACTATATCAATGCTTCATTTACTTGGGCTGTAATTCTATGCCAGGCCAATATCCCCCGTACCCCCTGTACTACCACCATCACTTTTCGCTATCCACACAAACACCCTCCCTTGCCACTTCATTCTAGCTGCAGCATCCAGCCTCTACAGTGGACATCTGCTTACCTTAACCCCACCTATCGGCTTTTGTGCCAAATCTTTCTGGTAGGGAAGGGACAAAAAAAAAGGAAGTAGAAAAGCAAAAGAAAAACTAGAAAGAAAGACTAGATTTTTCAGTGTTTACCCTTTGGTTTAGCTGTAAACCATAGGTATGTCTGTTCTTTTCAATAATCAGGGGTTTTTCCCCCCAATAATTGTAGAGAGGTTTTCTTGGGAAATGGAGGAATTAATAGGGGAAAGTATGAGGGGTGGAATAGATTGTTGGTTTGGGGTTTGGGGTGTATGCGTGTGTGTGTGTGTGTGTATACTGGGGCTTGAACTCAAGAGCTATGCACTGCCCTTTAGCTTTTTTACTCAGTGCTATTATTCTATCACTTGAATCATAGCTCTACTTCCAGCTTTTTGATAATTAATTGGAGATAAGAATCTCATGGACTTCCTTTCCTGGGGCTGGTTTGAACTGTGTTTTTTAGATCTCAGTCTCCTGAGTAGCTAGGATTACAGTCATGAGCCACTGGGGCCCGCCCCTGATATATTTTTTTCAATCCTAAGCACTTCTATACTTGTTTTTTTTCTATAATTATGGATAATCTGATAAACTATCCTCTCATCTTTTGGTTCTGTATTTGCATTTACACTGAATCTTTTCTTGCCTATGATAATATTCACTTAAATCTTCATTTAGTATTGTGTATGGTTATCGTGTATATTTAAATTTTCATTGTGAACTTGTAGTGGTACAAATCATTACAATTCTTTATTTAATTTCCAGAAAGACAGCACCTTGGATGCTGCTGAAGAAATCATCAAGGCATGGAGGATACAGAAGTCTTGATGTGTGCAGTAGAAGTTAATATAATTCTTCTTGATGATTAGTTTGAGATTGTTACTACCACCTGCTGGAGAAAACAGATATTTCAGCAAAGATGAATTTAAATAAAAATAAATGTTTTGGGTTTTTTTCCAAATTTAACCCTATTCCTAAAAATGGTTAGGAGACCAGGTAATTGTTTTATAAGCTAGAAAGGTATTAAAACAGCATCCATAAGTCAGGTGCCAGTAGCTCATGCTTGTAATTTTAGTTATTCAGGAGGCTGAGGTCTGAGGATCACTTGGTCTCTGTTCAAAGACAGACTGAAAAAAAAAAATAAGACTCTTACCTCAAATTAACCAGCAAAAAGCTGAAAGTGGAAGTGTGACTCAAGTGATCACCAGCCTCTGCACTCGCAAAAGGCCCTTAGTTCAAGCCCAGGCCTGGAACAAAATAATAGTACAAATGCAGCAGGGGCACTTACCAGACACTATTGATAACGAACTATACAACTTGTGGATAGGGATGGGAGGGAAAAACTGGGAAGGCAAGGAAAGAAATGTACTCTTTATCTGACTTACGAACTGTAATCCCTCTATATGACACCTTTAGAATAACAGTTTTCAAAAACTAATAATAATAAGATAACAACAGTATCTCCCATTATCATTTTATGAGTCAATATACTGTAATGGATAATAACTGTGATAAAAAGAATACACTTGGGGCCGGGAGTTTGGCCTAGTGGTATAGTGCTTGCCTAGCATGCACGAAGACCCAGATTCGATTCCTTGGTACCACATACATAGAAAAAAGCCAGAAATGGTGCTGAGGCTCAAGTGGTAAAGCTCTAGCCTTGAGAAAATCCAAGGACAGTGCTCAGGCCCTGAGCTCAAGCCCACGACTGGCAAAAAAAAAAAAAAAATACACTTAACCTCTCAGTGGTACAATTTTCAAATCATTATAAAAGGAAACAAAAATAGTATTAAAATGCTGGCAAAATGCAACCACTCAGATAATACTAGCCAGTTTCATTTCTCCATTGTGTAAAAAATTAACCTGTTAACTCTGTCCTATGTCTTTGGTTTATCTGTGCATTTTCAGTCCCTCCCAGTGGACCTTGCTCATGGTTTTGCCTGTTTACTGTCATCATTTGAAAGTAGACCCAAGGTCCACATGGACAATCACAGACAATCTGATATCTTCACATTGTGTCAATACTTACCTCTACTCCACTTCAGCAACCACTCCCTCAGACACACCTTGAGAGTCTTTCACGTTTGAGATAATAAATTCATCATCTTACACTGTAACTACCTACCTTTCTTTCTTGAACTCTCCTCTTCTTCCCCCTTCTCCTCTTTCTCATCTTTGTTCCTCCATCCTCCTTCTCATCTGTGTTTTAATTCAGGTTGTTGCTTTCTTAAATTTAGAACAATCATACCTATTACTCACAAAAATGACCCATAGCTCTCTGATATTAGAATCAAGTAGGATGCTTTATATTTAAAAAAAGTAGAGTCTATTCTTTACCTAAGACCTGAATAATTTCAGGATCTGGTCCTTCTGGGTAATTCTTACATAGATTAGATTAAGGTTGGCACAGACACTGCTGTAATCCAAAGAGCCCTCGATTTTATTCCTGTTCCTTGATTGGCTTAGAGTTCATCATTCATCACCTCAGCCAAAATATTTTGCAGTCTTGACTTATTGTCCTCTTTTTCTAACTCACCTACCTAGCCCAAAAGAGATAACAACCTTAAGATTCTGACTTGAACCCTAGTTGCTGAACATTGCTGAAGCATCACACTATTAGAGAGCTAGAATTCACATCATTAACCTAAACTAGACATAATCCTAAGCTACACACACACGCATACACAAACATACATACATACACCTATACACAGAAACATTTCTATGACCACTGCAGCATTTTGTAATATTCTTCCATTCTCTGTAATCAAAAAAAAAAAAGTAATCTCTATTCTCCTCCCACAAGTAAAGCTACCTTCAGCAGCACAATTGAATCATTGAAAATGACCTCATCTGCTATAGCCATAAACAGGCAATTAGAAGCTAACAGAGCTTGTCTTTCTGAAATCTCTTCGGCAAACCTCTACTTAGCAACCTCTGTATTCATGCTTTCTTCCTTTCCTCTGGTTATGTCATCCCTCAGCCTGTCCAGGTAGACATGTTGGAGGTGGTGATAGAATAGGGAAGATTGTTGGGTAAAAGGTTCCAGGCCTTTATAATAACTTTTTTTAAGTTTCCAGGCCTACCCATAAAGAGGTAGGCTCAGAACCCCAGGACCCAAGTACTACATAGCAATAGAAGTCTCACAGGAAATGGTTAGCCTGTTAATTCTTGCTAAAGACATTAACATTTTTACCAGGTTTTAAACTTGCTCTTTGCAGCCCTGGACTTTGTCAGTTGGTTCAATCCATTGTTTTGCATCTCCATTCTACACTCCTTCAAAAATGAGGCATGTTCACCTCCCCCATCTTAGAAATATCTGTCTTCAGCAGGGGTGCAGTGGCTCACATCTGTAATCCTAGCTACTCAGGAGGCTGAGATCTGAGAATCGCAATTCAAAGCCAGCCCTGGGCACTAAAGAACCTGAGACTCTTATCTCCAATTAATCACTAGAAAAGGGAAGTGGGACTGTGACTCCAGGGATAGGGTGGTAGCCTTGAACTGAAGAGCTCAGGGATAGCACCCAGGCTGAGTTCAAGCCCCATGACCCGCCCCAAAAAACAGCATTTATAAGATAAAATTATTCATTTTATTATTATTTATAAGATAAATTATTAGCTTAATTATTACAAAATGGAGTTTCTATCAATAGTCTTATATTTAGAGGTATGTTCACACAGTGGAATTCCATATAGCAATAGATAGTAACAAACTCTGGCTACTCATAATAACATGACTGAATTCCATCAATACTGTATGCAAAAGTTTTTCTTATTGCCTTCAAAGAAGTAACTAGAATTCCCAGTAGATGGAGAATTCTATAGTATGATAGTATTGCTTATTGAAGCCTTATATATTAGCCATAACCCTAAGGATCCTAGAATTTTTGTGGGCCCATTGAGTTAAAAAAATTTCCATTGTTTTGACCAACAATCCTAAAACTGGCACATGAGAACTCTGTGTCTTAGTGATCCAAGGAAGGCAGGTCACAGTTCTTGCTGTGAGCAGAGTTGAATTGCCCTCATCTGTGAGAAGGGAATTTACTTTATTTGATTTTTGGCAGTATTGGGGTTAGAACTCAGTGCCTTATACTTCCAAGATGGATGCTCTGCTACAGGAAGTAAATTTCAGGCTGGGAATGTGGCTTAGTGGTAGAGTGCTTGCCTAGCATGCATGAAGCCCTGAATTTGATTCCTATGTATGTATCACATGCATAGAAAAGGCTAGAAGTGGTGCTGTGGCTCAAGTAGTAGAATGCTTGCCTAGGGCAAAAAAAGAAGCTCTGGGAAAGGGCTCAAGCCCTACGTTCAAGTCCCAAGACAGGCAAAAAAAAAAAAAAAGCGAAGAAGGAAATTGCAAATATAAAATATAAAATCTGATAATGAGACTATACTTCAGTAGTAGAGTACTTGGCTACCATGTGCAAGGCCCTGAATTCAATTCCCAGGTGCTACAGGGAGGGAAAATGCAGTAAATAAAGGATCTGTGGTTGAAAAGTGGAATATTGGGACCAAAGCCAGATCTGGACATCCAGGTACCTAATTACATGCAAGCATGCTGTGTTAGTAGCATTGTGATTGATATAGTGGGAAACACAAAGGCTGGTTGGAGAGGTCTACAGGAACCTGAGAATCACACACACACATACACACACAAAGTAGGGTAAGCACAGCCACTAGCTGATACACCAAGTTCACACCTAGTGTCTGGCCTCTTACTGGTTTCTGGATGATCACTATTATTGTCACTGCTAGTCAAAGTATTGGACCCTGCAATAGTGAAACATCTGCATTTGCACTCATCCTGGCTAAAGTTCCTAGCTTCTTCCTCCTTTGTGACAACTTAGTACCTTATCTTCTTACACAGTTTCCCAACCTTCTGTTTTCTGCTCTTGAGTGCATGGTTGCACTGTGTTCTTAAGAGGAAGCTCCAGGTTTGTGGAGATTGCATTTTCTTAAAGGATTGCTTGAGATGTTATGATGAGAATAGATCCACTGCTATGATTCTGGCAAAAGGTTCCGCAGGTGGTCTTGGAAAAGTAAGAAATGATCACATTCTGAGCTGGGCACCGTGGCTCATGCCTGTAATCCTAGCTACTCAGCAGAAGGCTGAGATCTGAGGATCAAGGTTCAAAGCCAGTCTGGGCACAAAAGAACTAGAGACTCTTATCTCCAGTTAACCTCTAGAAAAGGGGAAGTAGGGCTTAGCTCAAGGGTAGGATGGTAGCCTTGAGCTGAAGAGCTCAGGGACAGTGTTCAGGCTGAGTTCAAGCCCCATAACCCACAGAAAGAAAGGAAGAAAGAAAGGATCACATTCTAGATATATTTTGAAGACAGAATATACAAGATTTTATTTATTTATTTGTTTTTGGTCGGTCATGGGGCTTGAACTCTGGGCCTGGACACTGTCCCTAAGCTCTTCAGCTCAAGGCTACCCCGCTACCCCTTGAGCCACACCATTTCCAGTTTTCTAGTGATTAACTGGAACTAAGAGTCTCATGGACTTTTTTTTTTTACTGGCTTTGACCTGAGATCCTCAGATGTCAGCTTCCTGAGTAGCACAGGTGTAAGCCACCACACCTAGCTGTAACCAAGATTTAGTAGTAGTTTATAGGGGAAAGAGAGGAAATGGAAATACAAGAAAGGAGTTTAGCGGTATCCTAGTGGCTCAGGCCTATACTCCTAGTTACTCAGGAGGCTGAGAACTGAGGCTTATAGTACAAAGCCAGCCTGGGCAGAAAAGTCCATGTGACTCTTACTTCCAATTATGCAGCAAAAATCTGGAAGTGGAGGGGTGGCTCAACTGATACCTTGAACAACAACAACAACAAAGGGAGAGTACAAGGCTTTGAACTCAAATTCTAGTACTAGCACACACTAGTACACACACACACACACACACACACACACACACACACACACACACACTTTGGCCTGCATAACTAGAGACAATGGATGTGTCACTGAGGCAAGGACTCCAAGTGGCATAGGCTCAGCTTTTTTGGGGAGGGGGGGCGTCATGGGGCTTGAACTTGACCTGGGTACTGTCCCTGAGCTCTTCAGCTCAAGGCTACTGCTCTACCCCTTGAGCCATAGCCCTACTTCACATTTTCTAGAGGTTAATTGGAGATAAGAGTCTCATGGTCTTTAGTGCCCGGACTGGCTTTGAACCTCGACCCTCAGATCTCAGCCTCCTGACAAGCTAAAATTACAGGCGAGAGCCACAGGTGCCCAGACAAGCTCAGCTTTTTAACTTTTGAAATAGAGCCTGCTACATGGGACAGGCTTGCTTTAAACTCTCTATCCTCCTGCCCCAGACTCCCAAGTGCTGGTATTTATAGATGTATGCCACCACACCAGACTTTTCTTAGATTAGGTGGCTCAGTTAGGTGGTTGAGGCCTGTAATCCTAGCTATTCAGGAGGCTGAGATCTGAGAATCAATTTGAAGTCAGCCTGAACAGGGAAGCCTGTGAGACTAAAAAAACTGAAAATAGAGCCATGGTTCAAATGGTAGAGTGCTAGTCTATGATTAATAATAATAATATTAAGCATCCAAGAATTCCCAATCTCATCTGAATTTGACTTAGTATTTACTTACCACTAAGGATCATTCTTGGCTTTCTCTAGCTTAGCTGCTCATCTTCCTTTTGTACCTTGATTGTTAATACCTTCAGCTCAACTGTGGTTTTTTTCCTTCTCACTTAATGACTTCGTTTGTTCAATGCTAGGTATTCCCAAGTTCATCCCTAGTGCATTGCCCTCTTTCACTTCATATCCTTGTACAAGCACATCTTATTTGTCATCTCCATGTGAACATTTCACAGGCAAACCAAACCCATAGGTCTCTACACTTAGTGAATGATGCCACTACCCCAGGAGTTCAAGGTAGAAAATCATTTTTACTCTTTTTTCAATCAGCTTCTCTGTACATTCAAACAAATCATCTGTATGACATAGTAAACAATATCTTTTTATTTTGGGCACTGCTGGGTTTAATCTCAGGGTCTCACTTGCTTTACTGCTAAGCCATGCGTCCATTTCCTCCTAAATATTTCTTAAGTCATCACTTCTCTTTGCCCAGGAGTCACCATTCAGGTGAAGGCCAATGTCAAGTTTCAACTTTCTAACAGTTCTTCCTGACTCACACTATTCAATCCATGATCACTATAGACCGAATGAGCTACTCTGAATGCAAATGAGGTTATGATATATAAATTAGTTAAGAATATTTATGTAAGTTACTGAAAGCCTAATACATATGGGTGTAAAACTAATGAAAGAGAACTTTCTGTCTCAGTTGAACATTTTAAGAATAATCTAGTTTCAGATATAACTCTTGATCCAGATCTCAGATTATATTCTGTCACAGGCTTGTCCATCTCACAGGTTTGTGTTCTGTGTGTCCATATTATTGTCAGTACTCTCCCCACCACACTGTAAGATAGCCACCTAGTTGAAGCAGTTCCTGAATATCATACAGTTATACTTGCATACTTTGTTAGAAGCTCCAAAACATGGAGGATGGAGTTACTGACTTGTATCTCAATCAAGTGGAAAAAAAAGATTAGTGAAATGGCTTAGACCAATCTCCAGTCAACTCCCCACAACTTGCTTTAGTTGAAAGAAGGAACTGTATGAAGAGATGAGGAAATGGATAAGTAAACATTGTAAATGACTTAACACTCCTTTTACTTCCCTCATTGCTGCCCATATAAGGGACTTCTAATACTACATGATGTGGAGTCTGCTTTCCCTTCCAGGCTCATCTTTCCCAGTCATTCTTTCCTCCTCACAGACGTAGACATAGAACTCATTTCAGTTTGTCAACTGGTCCCTGGCTTCTCAGATCTCTTTAGCATATGTCATTTCCTGATACTTAAAATATACTTGCCTTAGAGCCTATCATGGTTAGTTTGATGTTTGAATTTGGATAGAATGGAAATATAAATGAAATTTCAGTGGCACTCAGATATTCATGAGCCACTATTCTGAATGTTTATGGTGAGCGTGTCATTAGATGGGGATATTGTTTATGTATGGAGGACAGGGGACAGGCATTAGGGATTGAACTCATAATGTAAGTGTACACTCTTACTGGGCAACATCCTTAACCCTGTAAATCATGTATTGTGAGTAAAACAGTATCCTTCGAAATGAGAATCAGTGTCATCCAACAAGTAAAAGCCTTGAATAAAACTGCCTTCACATTTGAAATGCCACATCAGCTCTTCCTGGTTTCCACATCATTAGCCCAGTATATAATTTTTGTAGCTTTCATAACCAAATAAGCCAAAATCTTAAACCGTATATAGGATGTTTCTCTGGATGACTGACTATTACAGGACAAGTCAACAAAAGTAAAGATGACTTATCTATGTATTTCCAGTTAGGTAAAAAGTCATTCTATGACACGATACTACATAATAATAAGAGAGACAGACTTTGCACAGCAAGTTGTGATGAAACATTTTCATGGATGAGAAAAATTACAACCAAAACCATGATTGGGCTATCAAAGGATAATAATGAAGTCAGGCACCAGTAGCTCATACCTGTTATTCTGGTTACTCCGAAAGCTGAGATGTCAGGATCTCAGTTTACAGGCAGACACATCCAAGACTCTTGTCTCCAATTAAACAACAAAACTCGTAAAGTGGAGTTATAGCTCAAGTGATAAAGCATCATCATTGAGCAGCAAAAGAGGACCAAGTACAGAGTTCAAGTACTAATCACACCATACACAAACGCACACACACACACACACACTGTTTATCTTCTCCTTTGCCTACTTACTATTTAAGCTAACTTTTTTCCTGTTTCTTTTGTAATTATTCCTAAGTGCCTGAGCACATTCCTTGTGGACAAAGTAAAAAGTGAAGTTTTCTAAGACTACCTTTTATATCTTCCTTCCTAAGAGGGCTGTAGAAATGACAGCCATCTTGCATTCAGGCTGCAAATAGCACGGGAATGAAAGTTTTTGTACTAAGGGACACACAGCAGAAAATGGAAGGAAACTGGGACCTCAAGAGCAAATGTAGCAGTACCTACCTTTAGATTTTATAATGAATAAGGCAAACAAAAAACATTTACTTAAGTAAATATAGTAGAATTTTGTTATTTATGATTGAATGCATTACTTCTGATGTAGATTATATAATAAAAAAGGTCAAAGATTAACTGAATTACCAAAAAGAATTGAGACAGAAAAAGAGGACCATCAGAAAAAGAGGACCATCAAAAAAGTGTTTTTTTTCAAAATCTCAGGAAAAATAATGAGGCTCTGAAGGATTTGTAATAAAAGAAAAATCAAGTTATTACAAATGTTCTAATGACATTGCCTCATTCGTAAGGAAATGGAAAGACTTGGAAAAAAATGATTATCAAGTGAAGTAATCTAGCCCCAAAGAAACATAGGCTCCATGGTTTCCCTCATTTGTAATAAATAGTAAACATCTAGGGTTCTCCTAGCAGAGGATCATGGTAGCTCAAAAGCTATGTGCATATGGCCATGTAGGATGATGCTAAGCGAAATGAACTCTAGGATATGGAAACAAGAGGTTTATTTTTGTGGTTGTGTTTTTTGTTTGTTTGTTTGTTTGTTTGTTTTGTCCTTTGTGGGGCTAGAACTTTGGGCTGGACGCCCATCCCTAATCCCTTCAGCTTGAGCCACAGCACCACTTCCAGTTTTCTGGTGATTAATTGGAGATGAGTGTCTCATGGACCTTTTAGTGACAAAAACATGAGAAGGGGTATCAGTGCGTGAGAAGTAATGCACCCACTACCTGATCAATGTAACTGTAATCCCTCTGTACATTACGGTGACAATAAAATAAAATACAATAAAAGAAGAAAAAAAATTAGGCTGGGAATGTGGCTTAGTGGTAGAGTGCTTGCCTAGCATTCAGGAAACCCTGTATTGGATTCCTCAGTACCACACACACAGAAAAAGCCAGAAGTGGCCCTGTGGCTTAAGTGGTAGAGTGCTAGCCTTGAGCAAAAGAAGCTCAGGGACAGTGCCTGGGTGCTGAGTTCAAGCCCCAGGACTGGCAACAACAATAAAAACAAAAACAACCCAAATCACTTCCTACCATGGTGCATGGTACAAGCACTTTCCTAGGGGAATAAAATTCCAAAAGGAGGAATTTTAGAAATGTGAACTTTTCCATGTATGTATGCATTCGTAGAATACCTTAGGAAATGCTGTATAAGCGGTATAATGACATCATCTCAAGAATTTACAGAAAATGACATTATGGTATTTAAAATATAGACCTCTGAAATTTCAGCTGAAGTGTCATGTTTATACATTTAATAGATGATTAATGAGTTTATGAAATAAGTACTTTAGACAAGATCATTATTCTTATTATAAATGGGCCTAACGATTATTATTTCATTTCCTTAACATTGATAATTTTTGCCACAAATAAATTTTATTTTATTTTATCAGTCCTGGAGCTTGAACTCAGGACCTGAGCACTGTCCTTGTACTTTGTCAAGGCTAGAGCTCTACCACTTGAGCCATAGCACCATTTCTGGCTTTTTCTATGTATGTGGTACCAAAGAATCGAACCCGGGTCTTTGTGCATGCTAGGCAAGCACTCTACCACTAGGCCAAACTCCCGGCCCCACACAAATTTTAAACACTATTTTCATAAATACTGTATAAATGTAAAGGAAACTAGTGACAGTATAATATAATGGAGCTAATATTGATTAGAAAATGTGATTGTTTCTACAAGTTACTCTGACATATCCCAAGAAAGCTGTTTGTCAGTAGGTGACCTCATTTAATTGGCTTGATTGAGTAATTATGTGTGTTCTCAGACGAGACAAGCAATAAAATGAAATTCTCATGTCTCAATAACACTGTAGAAGTTTTTGTTTTGTTTTACCCTTGGGTTTATCCAATGGAGACTAGGAGATCCCTTATCTTGGAAAGTAAAAAGAATGAGAAGAAAATGATTGTATGCAAGGAAATTACCATATTTATGATATAATGTGAGGAGAAAAAATGTTGACTAATATCTTTAACATTTTAAAATTATCTTTAAATAGTTGTGCAAAGGATATTTAATTCAATGGGTCATTTTGTGTACAATGCATCTTGACCAGTTACATCAATCTTAAGCAAATCTTATATAAAATAAATGCATAATGTTATTCTTCATTCCTATTGTGAACATGTAGTTTTGCTGCAATTCTTCATAGATAAATCCACAGAAGTGGGTAGAGAAGAATGCACACTAAAGCTAACAGTGGTTAGCTTTAGGAAAGGAAGTAGCTGAAGGGTGAGAGAGAAAAGGATTCTGCTCACTCTTGTTTTTGTTCATGTATTGATGCATTCTTATTTTGTTTTATAATGAATTATTTGGCAGATACTTATTGGAAGCCTACTGTGCCCCCCTCAGTGTTATAGGTGCTAAGAATACAGTAGCAAACAAAAACCAGAGGAGGATTCAAAGATAGTGAACAAAAAAGGGAAGTTGCAACAGATGCTATACATTAAGGAGGAAAAACAAAAGAGGAACAGGGCATATGAAATGACAAAAGAGATAACTGAATTCATTTTTGCAATGCCTTTGCTGCTAAAAAATTCATATTATATATCAACAATATGGGTAAGCTGTGCAGTATAGTAAAGGTAAATAATAAGTAAAAAAAAAAAGTTTCACTCAGCTTTTTTTTGTCCACTACAGGTATTTCTAATCAGAGGCTGACGCTGTGGTATAATGGATAGCACACTGGACTTCTATTCAGAGCCTAGTTACAGGTATGAAATAATATTGTGAAGATGGTTCAGTCCATCCTGTCCAAAGATGGAAAAACCAATTCTAGGAATGTTATTGGTTAAGAGTAAATGTATAAAGTTAATGGGGGGAAAGGGCTGTTTTCACAGAGTAAGCAAATGTAATGTGAGCATGTTCTTTCATGTCATGGATCTACTACTCTATATAACAATCCATATAGTTGCCCATAAATATGAACAAAAATGTTCATTACAGCATTGTTAATAATTCCAAAGCCAATTCTTTTATCATTAGCCAGTATAAATAAATGAGATTAGCCAAAGAACCTGGCGGAGTTCTATTACTTGAAGAAAATTGAATACACAGTTGAATGAGATGTTTGTGTAAATAAAACATGAATATAAGTCAGGTACTGGTGGCTCATGCCTGTAATCCTAGCTACTCCAGAGGCTGAGATCTGAGGATAGCAGTTCAAAGCCAGCCCGGGAATGAAAGTCTATGAGACTCTTATCTCCAATTAACCACCAGAAAACTGGAAGCGGTGCTGTGGTTCAAGGGATAGAGTACTAGCCTTGAGCTGAAGAGTTTAGGGACAGGACTCAGGCCCAGAGTTCAAGTCCCATGACTGATAAAAATTTTTATTTTATTTTTGTTTGGGAGCATGTCTTCCTTAAAATCCAGGTTGGCCTCAGATTCATACTATTCTTGCTTCAATCAGAGTATATGCCACCTAACCTGTAAATATTTTTGATCTAAATAAAAGTTCTATAAAGTCTGATCTATCATACTTGAAGATACTAAGTTCAAGTATTGCTTATATTCATTTTTCTGAAACAGTTATGAAAATCTGAAAATAAGCCAGGCATGGTGGCTCAAGCCTATAATTCTTACTACTCAGGCTGAGACCTGAGGATCCAGGTTCAAAGCCAGCCCCAACACAAAAGTACCTGAGACTCTTATCTCCAATTAATCTCTAGAAAATGGGAAGTGGGGCCTGGCTCAAGGATAGGGTGTTAGCCTTGAGCTAAGTGCTCAAGGACAGCACCCAGACCCAGAGTTCAAGCCCCATGACCCACCAAAAAAAAAAAAAAGCAATCTGAAAACACTAAATATGTCTAGATATTTTGGATATGTGGAGACTTGTGACCAGCTAATTTAATGTAAATTTCTTAGTATCTCTCTTATTAAATCTATTAACTTTAATCTTATATTTGTGAGAAATAGTTTTTTTGTTTTGTTTTATTTTTGGTTCCTTTTTTTGTTCTTGCTTTCAAGCGTTTGTTTCCCCATAACACAAAATAAAACTGAGGTAACTCACCCCTCATTTGTAAGAAAATAAGTGGTGTAAGATGCAGCAGGTAACCTGAAGAAGGAAGCATGATGATCCAAAGACATGTTTGGATTGAGCATTTGATGAAACTATTTGAAATTAACTTACATAACCAAAATAATAGATTAGAACAAATAAAGCCGGAGCGGTGGCTCACATCTGTAATCCTAGCTACTCAGGAGGCTGAGATCTGAAGATCATGGTTCAAAGCCTGGCTGGCTTTGTCTCCAATTAACCACTAGAAAAACTGGAAGTGGCTCAAGGGATAGGGTGATAGCCTTGAGCTGAAGAGCTCAAGGAAGCGCCTAGGCCCAGAGTTCAAGCTCCATGACAGACTATATGTATGTGTGTGTGTGTGTGTGTGTGTGTGTGTGTGTGTGTGTGTGTATAAATGTATCTGTTATGTAGATTTTATATTGGAAATGTCATAGGATAAGGTCATTTAAGTCAGTGGAAGATGGGGAACCCATTGTGGGTTTGGGGGTCTTAACAAAAAGGTTATATTCAAGATAACTTTTAAATTGGAAAAACCCACCCCAGTAGAAGTCCCTTACGTAATTTGGGACTAAACCAAAAATCACCTCTGTTAAACTGTATTTGAAATTGCTTATCTTACTGTCATTAAAAACAATAAAAGACTGATTTAGTATTGAGTACATTCTTAATTCTTAGATAATAATAATGCTTGTAAAGACTATGGATTCTAGCAAAGTCTGAACAAGAGACACACAAAGGACACCTGTTTTGATTAAGATCAATAGAAAAACATGTGAGTAGCCAATATTCTCTTTTACAAAATGTAAGGCATAGTCCTTTCACTTGGCTAGTGTGAAAGAACAAAATCTCCATAGGTATAATAAAAAATTTTGCAGAGGAGGGGGGGGGAAAGCACTAAAAAATAGGCAAAAATAGCTATCAAGGGAAAACTATCTTGGCAAAATCTTAAGTTGGCTTCATTCTTGTGAAGAGCCATGCAAATAATGATATTTTAAAATGCATTCTTTGAATTAATAAACCTATACATCACACATAAGCCAATATTTGGTGAGTATCTACTGGTACAAAAGAATTATTCACAAAGGTGCAAAGATAAAATTAGGTTACTCCAGCCTTCAGTGAACATTCTGTGTTTACTTTTAAACATCTGAAGTAACAGAATTACCCTTGGTAAAGCACTACTTAGAAAAGATCTTTGGATTGGTTTCATCAGCTAAAGTGTACATTAGGGATATTCGGTGGACCACACAAACATAAAGGTTTCTTACTGCTTTAGCAAATTATTAAAGTTGTACGTTTTCTCCCTTTAGTATTTACCTTGCTTCTAATTGTATAAATAACATTGCCATAGACTTCTTCACGAACACACCATCCCATTAGTCCAATTATTTCCTTATTCCAGTTATCAGAAGTGGAATTACTGGCTCAAGAGGCTTTAATAGATAGATAGATGAGGCTTGGAGCGCTGCCAGATGGTTTTCTACATGTAGCAATGCATCTCAGTAAGTAGAGAAGCTGTTTTATTTTCTCATCTGATAATCAGGAGTTAATAGTTTCAGAATTTTTACTTTCAAATAGTATGAGACTATTTGGAAATAGTTACTCATTTTACAGAAAAAAACAGTATGTACTATTCATGGAAACAGTGAAAATTGAATGCTAAGATTCAGTATTTAATAAACCATCAAGTGCCAGGTCACGTGGATAAACATGGGTCTACATGTTTACATGGACTCAGTGGCTGAATGGAGAACTTCATTAATACAAGTTTAAAGTCCAGCATTATATACTTGACAACATTGAATCACTCAAAGTCATTATCAGATAAGAAAGTTATTAATTCTGAATTGTTATTTGTGGGCAAGTATTAACTTCAAGATATATAAAAAACAACACTAAATATTGTAGCAAAATTTCTCAAGTCACAGTTTAATGCAAAATAATATCTTTTGGGGAAAATATAATTTAGCTAGTTCAAAATTATTAACATGACCCCCTTTCAGGGGTCATTTTGTTTGTGTTTTATCACCGTAATTGAAAAGTTGAAAACAAATGTTCCATGAGCACTAAAGTAGAGAAAGCAGAATTAATTTCCAGCCATATTCCTCCCTCATTCAATAAGGAGATTACTGACAATATTTTCTATTTATAGATTTTTGTAATGATGTAAGCCTGCATCTGTTTGCTTAGAGAAGTAACTGCTTTCCCCAGTGCAAAATTGAATTTATTCTCAAATGAAAGAAAAGCCACAAAGAAGTCAATAAGCAAACAAATAGCCCTATCAAATTTAAGATCACATTCTCAAGTACTTTTAGCAGTGCAATGTGAATCAGGCACATTTCACTTTTGGTAGCATATGGTCTTACAAACTCAAGTGTCTTTGTGTAGACAACTGGACAGAATATTTTGGATCACAGTTGTCCCATAAGATCAAGCTTATTTGGTTGCTGCAGGTACCCCAGTTGTTAAATCCATTCCCTGATCTTAAACATTGGAAATCTAAATGTCTCTATATGGAGTTGATATTGACAAGCATACCACATGGATAATGAAGCCAATTTGCTGAGGTTCTAATTCTTCCTCTGTCATTTTTACAAGCTTAATGCTTCAGGCTAGTAACTTAGACATCCTCAACCTCTCACTTATGAGGACAAAATAATTGTCAACTCTTGGAGTTATTGGGAAGAATAAATGGGCTAATGTATGCAAAAACCTTACAATAGCCCCTGGCACAGTAAGCACTGTAAGGGTGATTGTTATTTTCACTAATATGATTAACTTTTTGTGCCAGTACTGAGACTTGAACTCAGGGCCAAGGTGCTGTCCATTAGCTTTTTTGCTTGATTGGTACTCTACAACTTGAACCACAGCTCCACTTATAGGATTATTTTTTGTCCTTGTTTTTTGATGGATAATTGGAAATAAGAATCTAACAGACTTTCTTTCTGGGGATGGCCTCCTCAGATCTCAACTTCTTGAGTGGCCAGAGTTACAGGCATGAAACACTGACACCTGGCTTGATTATTAATTTTTATGGCTACTTTTACCTAAATTGAAATAAATGTTAGTTACCCTTACTAAAAAATCAAATAATATTGAAGACTATTACAACTGTAATCTCTGTTTTTTAGAGTGTAGTAATTCGGGCCTTGCAATAAATTACTAGCCGCATCGAAGTGGGGAAATTTTAGTCATCTTTCAAATAAAATTCTACCTATAGGACCAACTCATTGTGTGACAGATACTGGGAAATTTACCCATTCAAACTCTTCTTTGACAAGATAAACCAAGAACTAGATAAGATGAAGAACAATTTTAAAGTGGGGGTGACTTGGATCAAGATGCACTGTACTCCCAAACTGACATGTTGAATTGAAATCCCTTTTTATCTTCTTAAAGATAATAAAAACAAATAATTTTGTACATAAAAGTAATAAGCACTGGGGCCAGGAGTTTGGCCTAGTGGTAGAGTGCTTGCCTAGCATGTATAAAAACCCAGGTTCGATTCCTTGGTACCACACACATAGAAAAAAAGCCAGAAGTGGTGTTGTGGCTCACAACACCAGAAATAGAGCTCTAGCCTTGAGAAAGCCCAAGGACAGTGCTCAGGCCCTGACTTCAAGGCACAGGACTGGCAAAAAAAAAATACACTGCCTGATGGAGCACCTGATGCAGAATTTAGCTAGCTCTTGCAGATCTTTAAGGCCACCAAATTCCTACTACATAGTAGCAGGAATGTGTAATAAATAAACTGGTGAATAATTTTTTATTAAAGAATTTATTAACATTGATTTTTACATCATATTTCAAATGCCATATTTAACAAGTATTCAAGAAGTGAGTCTCTATATACAATCACTGGCACTTAGATTTTAGAACATAATTAAAATTAAGCTGAGGGTTTGTATGTCATAGATACATATTAATCTATGTAATAAAGCATTATGTCTATAGAGTATATAGCCCATCATAAATTTTTATGTCTATATAGTTATGTTTATACCTCCAAGACCATGTATATAACATTGGGTAGCCAAATATTGAGTCATCGCTCTTGTACTGTTTGGATCTAATATCCACATATTAAGGATACCATGTGCTTTTTGTTCCTTTCATCTTGACTTATCTCACTCAACATAATTGGTTATAATTTCATCCACTTCCCAGCGAAAGCCATTATTTTATCTTGTCTCTTGGCTATGTAGAATTCCATTGTGTGTGTGTGTGTGTGTGTGTGTGTGTGTGTGTGTGTACCATATTTTTGTATCCATTCATCTGCAGTAGGGCATCTGGGTTGTTTCCATCCCTTGACTATTGTGAATAGTGCAGAGATGAACATAGCTGAGCATTCTTTATCATATCCTGGGTTATGATGATCAGGATAGATGCCCAGAAGTGGTATGGCAGTAACTTGTAGGGGAGGTCTATTTTCAGTTCTTTAAGAAAGCTCCACGCTGCTTTCCAGAGTGGCTGAACTAGTTTACAATCCCACCAGCAGTGTAGTAGGGTTCCTTTTTCTCCACAACCCTGCCAGCATCTGTCATTGTCTGAGTTCAGGATCTTGGCCATTCTAATTGGGGTAAGGTGGTATCTTAGGGTTGCTTTTATTTGCATTTCCTTTATGACCACGGATGATGAGCATTTTCTCATATGCTTTTCTCCCATTTTAGCCTCCTCTTTTCATGTCTCATTTTAGTTCCCTTACCAATTTAGTGATTGATTTGTTGGGTTTCGGGGTGGGGGAGAGGGGATTAGTTTCTTGAGTTCCCTGTAAATACTGGATATTAAACATTTGTCTGATGTATTATTGGTAAATACCTTTTCCCAGATGGTTGGCTGTCTTTCTACTTTAGTAGCTATGCTTTTATCTGTGCAGAAATTTTTATTTTTAGGTAGTCCCATTTGTCAAGTCTCTCTCCAATCTGTTGTGACCCGGGGACTCTGTTTAGGAAGTTTTTGCCTTTGCCTATGAGTTCCAGTATCTCTCCTACTCTATCATGTAATAGTTTCAAGGTTTCCGGTCTGATATTGAGGTCTTTGATCCATTTTGAGTTAATGCTTGTGCATGGTGAAAGGCTAGGGTCAATTTTTAGTTTTCTGCATGTGGCTGCCCAGTTTTGCCAGCACCAATAATTGAATAGGTTGTGTTTATTCTACTGTATATCTTTGGCTCCTTTGTCAAATACAAGTTGATTATAGATATGTGGTTTTATTTCTGGATCTTCTGTTTCATTGATCTTCTGATCTATTTTTGTGCCAATATCATGCTGTTTTTGTTATTATGGGTCTATAGTAGAGTTTGAAGTCTGGTATTGTATTACCACCTGCCTTGCTCTTTTTGCCTAGAATGGTTTTGGCTATTCTAGGTCTTTTCTTGTTCCATATGAACCTTTGGATTCTATCTTCTATTTCAGTAAAGAATGTCCTTGGGATTTTGATAGGGATTGCATTGAATTTGTGTATCAATTTTGATAGTATGGCCATTTTCACTATATTATTTCTCCCTTCCCATGAGCATGGGATATCCTTGCATTTCCTGGTATCTCCTTTAATTTCTTTCATTAGACTTTTATAGTTTTCATTAAATAATTCCCTTACATCTTTGGTTAAAGTAATTCCTAAATATTTTATTCTTTTGGGGGCTATGGCAAATGGGATCATTTTCTTGATTTTGCCTTCTGTTTGCATACTGTTGGTGTACAGAAAGACTACTGACTTTTGCAGATTAATTTTGTATCCTGCCACTTTGCTAAAGTGGTTTATTAGTTCTAGGAGTTTGCAAGTGGAGTTTATTGGGTCATTCAGGTATAGGATCATGTCATCTGCAAATAGGGATAGTTTACTCTTCTTTCCCTTTGATTTCCTTCTCTTGCCTTATTGCTCTGGCTAAGGGTTCCAGCACTATATTGAAGAGAATTGGAGAGAATGGGCATCCCTGTCTAGTTCCTGATTTTAAAGTAAATGGTTCTAGTCTCTCTCCATTTAGTATGATACTGGCTGTAGGTCTGTCATATATGGCTTTAATTATTTTAAGGAATGTACCTCCTATTCCTATTTTTTCTAGTGCTTTCAACATGAATGGATGTTGTATTTTGTTAAATGCCTTTTCGGCATCCAGGGAAAATATCATATGATTCTTATCCTTGGATCTATTGACATGATGTATTACATTAATTGATTTGCAAATGTTAAGCCAGCCTTGCAACTGTGGGATGAAGCCTACTTAATCGTAGTATATAATTTTAAAAATTTGTTTCTGGATTCTGTTGGCTAGTACTTTATTGAGGAGCTTTGTGTCTGGGTTCATTAGAGAGATAGGTCTGTTGTTTTTTTTGTTGTTGGGTCTTTCCCTGATTTGGGAATGAATTTGACATTAGCTTCATAAAATGAATTTGGTATGGCTCCTTCTGCTTCTATTTCTCAGAAGAATTTCAAGAGTATAGGTATTAATTCATCTTTAAAAGTCTTGTAGAATTCTGCAGTGAAATGGTCTGGATCCGGACTCTTTTTGGTTGGCATTTCCCTGATTGCTTTGGCTATCTCATTATATGAAATTGGTTTGTTCAGTTTGAATATCTCTTTTTGGTTCAATGTGGGTAAGTTATATTTATTCAAGAAATCATCCATTTCTACTAAATTTTCATGTTTCTTTGAATATAGGCCCTGGAAGTACTTATTCATAATGGACTGAATTTCTTTTTTTTTTTGAAGTGACTTTTTTTTATTGTAATTAGTAAAAGGGTTACATGATATTTGCCAGATAGAAGGTGCATTAATTCACATACATTGATACCCTTTCACATGTCTTGGTACCCGTTTCCCTCCCCCCCCCCACACCTCCCACCCGTCTTGGTTTTCCCCCCTTCCCTATCAAATTTCAAATATCCAAATACAAATAAATTCAATATATCAGATAACAAAGTGAGATACTATACCAATATGAGATAACCAAGGGACAGCAAAGGAGATGAGAGACAACATACTACATTAAGGACTGGACTGAATTTCTTGAATATCAGTCATGATTATTCCTGTAGGATCTCTAATCTTATTTGAGTCTCCCCTCTCCTTTTTTTGATTAATCTTGCCAGGGGTCTGTCAATTTTGTTGACTCTTTCAAAGAACCGACTTTTTGATTTACTAATTTTATGTATAGTAGATCTTATTTCAATCTCTGATATTTCCAATTTTATTTTTGTTATTTGTCCTTCTAGTTGTTTTAGAAGTAACTTTTTCTTGTTCCTCTAAGTGCTTCAATGTCTTCTTTAGGTTATTTACATGAGTTTCTTCTGTCTTTTTAATATGGGCTTCTAGTGTGATAAATTTGCCCCTTAGAACTGCCTTTGCTGTGTCCCATATGTTCCTTTGGGATGTACATTGATTGTAATTACATTCAAGAAAGTTTTGAATTTCTTCTTTGATTTGTTCTGTAATCCAGGAGTTATTCAGAAGTGTATTGTTCAGCTTCCAAGTGTTTGAGTGTTTTTTTATCCTACTATGTTGTTTAGAACTAGTCCAATTCCACTGTTATCAGACAGAATGCAGGGGTTTCTATCAGTCCTCTTGTATCTGCTTAAGTTTTCTGTATGAACTATTATATGATCTATTTTGGAGTATGTTCCCTGTGCTGCTGAGAAAAATGTATAAAGTTTTGCAGTTGGGTGGAAGACTCTGTGTATATCTGTTAAGCCCAGCTGGGCTATTTAAGTCAGAGGTGTCTGCTTATCTTTTGTTGAGTTGATCTGTCTTTTGGTGAGAGTGGCATATTGAAGTCTCCCACTATGACTGTGTTTGAGTCTATCTTGTTCTGTAATTCTAAGAGAGTTTGCTTGACATACTTAGGTGCTCCTGTGTTGGGGGAGTAAATGTTTATAACTGTAATATTCTGATTATGAATTGTCCCCTTTACTAATATGTAGTGGCCATCTTTATCTTCATGAACTGATTTTACTGAGAAGTTAATTTTGTCAAAGATTAAGATCACTACTCCTGCTTTTTTGCATAGTGCGTTGGAGTGGAAAATTCGTTTCCATCCTTTCACTGGGAGTTTGTTTCTGTCTTTGGCAGTCAGGGGGGTCTCTTGGAGACAACATATTGATAGGTCTTGTTTCTTAATCCAATCTGCTGTTCTGTGTCTTTTGATTAGATTGTTCAGCCTCTACACATTTAGTGAACTTATGGAGAAGTGGTTAGTGTCCTTTGTATTTTATTTTTCCTTCTGTGTTTTTCTTTTTTCCCCTTTGTGTTTACTGATTTATGATAGCTGTTTACTGATGATAGCTTATTGGTGGGAGTTCTTGCTATTCTGCAATTTGTTCTTGATTATTTAATATTTTTTGTAATGCTGATTTAGTGTGCATATATTCATATAGCTTCTCTTTGGAATGAAATATTCTTGTTTCTCCCTCAAATGTAAATGCTAGTTTCACTGGATATATCAGTCTGGGTTGGCAGTTGTTGGTTTCAGGGCATGAATGATATTTTTCCAAGCTTTTCTTACATTTAGGGTCTGCAGTGATTCTAATTTTTTTTTCCATTGTAGTATAGTTCTTTCTTTTTGCAGCATTTAGATCAGCCCCTTGGTATTCAGGTCTAATGTTTTTACAATGATGTGTCTGGAGGAGTTCCTTTCTGGGGTCAAGTTTGTTAGAGGTCCTGAAGGCTTCAGTAATGTGAGACTTTCCCTTTTGAGGTTGGGGAAGTTCTCTGCTATACTCTTCTTTGTTTGAAACTCCTCTCCTTCATGAATTCCTATTATATGAAGATTACATTTCTTGGCTGCATCTGCCAGTTCTGGACTTCTCTTTGGTGAATTCTTACTGGTGACTCTGTTCCAATTCTTGTGTTTTATCTTCTGTTCCTGATGTCCTTTTGTCCATCTCAGTTAATCTGTTGCTTAGAGCTTCCATTTTAGATTGCATTGTAGACATTGAGCCCATCATGTCTGCTCTGAGCATATTCATCTTTCCATCTAGAGAAGCATAAGCTTTGTCTATTTTTTTCTCCACTTCTCTTTTGAAATCAAGGAACTACTTGGTGATTTCCTGCTTATATTCCTGGAATTGTTTTTGGAGTTCTGCTTTAATGTCTTTAGTCATGTCCACAATCATCTCCTTGAACAGAGTCATGTCTCGAGTCTCTTCAGTTGTCATTTCTTTGCATGGTGACTTCTCGCTAATCCCTTCACTTGTTTCCTTTTGGGATTTCTGTGGGACTTTGATTATTTATACATTTCATGATTTATTGCTATGATTTCTGCCACATTGGGGTGGCGAGGGATGGGGGAGGGGTCCTCACATTTCTGATTCTCTGAAAGCATTGGATATAAGCTTTATCTGTGTTTCTTTTCCAGTTTGTATGCTTCTTAAATTTGTAGTTGTTGATTTCTTAAGGTAGTTGGCTCCTGGGATTCCTCGATTCTTTTTGTGGGAGAAAGCTAGGCTGGGTCCCTATTGTTTCAGCGCCATCTTGCTTCCCCCTTGGAGAATAATTTTTAAGATGATATAAAACCTGTGTAACAAGAGCTTATTCTACCAAGGAAAAGGAAAAAAAATAGATATAGCTATAATGAAGGGAGCCTCTAGTGACGATGAGCCATCTACCTAGTTTGTATAATTCTCTGCTGCCTTCCCAATTCTTTGCCTCTGGTCCTATCATCGTAAGCACTCTCTTAATACTAGGCTAGAGCAAAGGGAAGTTATGGGCATCTTTCCACTGTAAGCATGAGATGTGGCTCTCAGAGCTTGCTACTGGAGCATATGAGCTGCCTTGGCTTTAACAGGACCTTTTTCTTCTATCTGTTGAAACTTGGTCATCAGAAGGTATTTATTAGGTACTTTTGGATTTTTGTTGAGCTCTTAAATGGTTTATATTTTAATTCTCTGGCTTTTTTCTGTTTCTATGAATAAAAAATCATTATTTGAATATTTTTTGTGTATGTAGGTACTTACGAATGGGATAATATTGATGACAATGTGTTATCAATTGCTAATGTCATACTAACAAAAGTGATGGGTTACCTTCTGTTTTAACATAGAAGAAATCCTTACAAGTTTTTGACCTATAGAAGACACTCCAGGCTGGGTGCAATGAATCATACTTGTAATCTCAGCTATTTGGGAGGCAAAGATAAGGTTTAAGGCATGGAAAAGAGAGAGTGGTGAGTTTGCCATGTGTTTTTTTTTTGTTGTGCCAGTCCTAGGGCTTGAACTCAGTGCCTGAGTTCTGTCCCTTTGCTCTTTGGTCAAAGGCTGTTGCTCTACCACTTGAGCCATAGCCCCTTTTTGGCTATTGGCTGGCTTAACTGGAACTTAATGTTTCATGCACTTTCTTGCCTGGGCTAACGTCAAGCCTGGAGCCTCAGATCTCAGTCTCCCAAGTAGCTAGGATTATCGGTGTGAGCCATTGGTGCCTAAATTCTATTTTGTTGTCGTTGGTGGTGGTGGTGGTAGTCATTGTCATGGGGTTTGAACTCAGGGCCTGGGTGCTGGATCTGAGCTTTTCTCACTGAAAGCTAGCACTCTACCACTTGAGCCACAATGACAGTTTGGGCATTTTTTTTGTGGGTCATGGGGCTTGAACTCTGCCTGGGCACTATCCCCGAGCTCTTCAGCCCAGGGCTACCACCCTACCCTTGAGCCAAGCCCCACTTCCCATTTTCTAGAGGTTAACTGGAGATAAGGGTCTCTAGTCCTTTTGTGCCCAGACTGGCTTTGAAACCTTGATTCTCAGATCTCAGCCTCCTGAATAGCTAGGATTACAGGCATGAGGCATCACGCCCAGTTCACTTATGGCTTTTTTGGAATAGTTTATTAGAGATAAAGATTGTGATTTTCATGCATAGATTTCAGCTACTATGTCCGAGGCTGTAAACTGGAGGACTGCAATCTGAGGCTTTGCCCGAAAAAAAGTAAGATACCATGCTTGAAAAATAGCTAAAGCAGTAAGGGTTGGAAATCAAGCAGTTGAATCCAGCTTAGCAAATGTAAGACCCTGAATTCAACTGTGATACAATTAACAAAATAAAGACATTAACAGATGGAGTAGGAGTAATTTCACTAGTTCTACCTCCTTCAGTTTCAATTTCTTTGATGCTTTCTCTTCCTTCAAGACACATTTGGAGGGGCTGGGAGTTTGGCCTACTGGTAGAGTGCTTACCTAGCATGCATGAAGACCCAGGTTCAATTCCTCCCATGCTCAATTCCTCGGTGCCACATACATAGAAAAAAGCCAGAAGTGGTGCTGAGGCTCAAGTGGTAGAGCTCTGGCCTTGAGAAAGCCCAAGGACAGTGCTCAGGCCCTGAGCTCAAGCCCAGGACGGGCAAAAAAAAAAAAAAAAGAAAGAAAGAAAAAAGAAAATAAACAGTTGGAGGGCCAGGAGTTTGGCCTTAGTGGTAAAGTGCTTGTCTAGCACTTTTCCTCAGTACCACATATATAGAAAAAGCTGGAAGTGGTGCTGTGGCTCATGTGGTAGAGTGCTACCCTTGAGAAAACCCAAGGACAGTGTCCAGGCCCTGAGTTCAAGCCCAGGACTGGCAAAAAAAAAAATTGGAATACCTACAGTGGACCCCCTAAACCCTTATTTTTGTTCATTAAGAAGCATCCAGTTTCCCTTCTCCTCTCCTTTTAGCAAAGAGGCTCTACCATAGAATGCTACTAAATTGGGCTGGATTATTCTCAGGCCATTGGTAGATTGAAAGAATGGGAGCTGGGGAGAGGTGGCTCACCTGTAATCCTAGTTTCTCAGGAGGTTGATATCAAAGTCATAGGGCATGATAGTCTGTGAAACTCGTATCTCCAGTTAACCACCAGAAAGCTGGAATTGGCGCTGTGGCTCAAAGTGCTAGAGTGCTAACCTTGAGCTGAAGAGCTCAGACCAGTGCACAGGCCCAGAGTTCAACCCCCATGATTAACCCCCCCCCCCAAAAAAAGGGGATGAGAGGATGGGAGATGTTCCCATCAGCATCCAGACTTCATATTCTATGATTTGGTCATGTAAACCTCTGGCTTGTATCTTCTGATTGCTCAAGGAAACAATGCCTTCCCAGGAGTAATTAAAACTAAAGTGCTCATTCTATCTTGTTCTCATCCCAGTGGAAATAAAAGGTGATTTATTTCCAGTCATTTCTTCAGGAAAGTGTTATTACAGTTTTCCTGTTAACTTGACAGATTAATAAAGTTAAAGCCCGTGGAGCTACTCAGAGCACTAGATCTGAGAATTGTAGTTTTAAGCCAGCCTGGGCAGGAAAGTCAGTAAGACATTTTAAGTGAAACTAACCGTCCAAAAGCTGGTTGTGGCGCTATGGCTATTCTTGAACATCAAAGCTCAGGGACAGCACCCAGGCCCTGAGTTCAAGCCCCAATCAGTACAAGCACACACACAGGAAAAAAAAAATCTAAGCCTGGAGCGGTGGCTCACACCTGTAATCCTAGATACTCAGGAGGCTGAGATCAGAAGATCGCTGTTCAAAGCCAGCCTGGGCACTAAAGATGGGTGAGACTTTTATTTCCAGTTAACCACTAGGAAACTGGAAGTGGCACTGTGGCTCAAGTGGTAGAGTACTAGCCTTGAGCTGAAGAGCTCTGAGACAGTGTCCAGGCCAAGTTCAAGCCTCATGACCACCCCCCCAAAACAACAACAACAACAACTAACACCTTTGGGTAGTTGTAAGATGCTCTGCAAAGTTCTCTTAGGAGACAAATATTCCAAAGCTGAGAGGTAAAACAAACAAACCAAACCACTCTCGGGGGAAGCCCCAGATCTCTGTGCTTCACCGCAACATTGTGCTGTCACATGGTTTTGTTTCATCCCCTGCCAACTCTAAAAGGGAATGCCAGGCAGTTCCTATTACCTCTTAATACGGATGAATATGCCTAAGAATTCATAGCATGCTAGGTGATGACAGAGCTTGAATTGACACTTGCTATGGATAACCTAAACTAATTGTTCCTTTTTCTTCCAAATAACTCAGTGAGGTAGAATTAACCCTCAGGGAGTACGAAATGCAATCACACAGGCCAAACTGACTTTTTGGGTGGAAGTGCAAAGGAATGGTTAGTTGTTGAGGGTTGGGTAGGGTGGGCTTTGCTCTCTCCAAAATCCCAAGATTCCTATCTTTTGTTTTACGTCCGTTAAACTGGGACCAGCTATGGTGTGGCCCGTCTGCAGAATTCCCAGTGGCTTTTCGTTGACAAGCCCGGCAACGTCTGAATGGCAGGAAGGGAGTTAAGAAAACGCGGAGCCCACTGTGCACAGGGAACCGCCTTCTTCTTGGCCGCCCCGGCGACCCGTAGCCACGCCCGATTCCAGGACTGCGTCAGCGGGCTGACCTATAAAAGCCGGCCTCGTCGCGTCCGGCCGCCACAATCGCTTCCTGTTTTCGGCGCAGCTGTTGTTTCCTAAACCGCGGTGGCGGCGAAGATGGCGTCTACCAGCCGGTTAGTATATCGGGCTGAGCCGGGGTAGCCGAGGGGCCGGCGGCGAGCGCCGGGCACTTTCTCGGCCTCTCCCTGACGGCCACAACGACCCAGAGGTGCCGGGCGAAGGAGGCGAGGCCGCCCGGACAAAGGCCCGGGGCCGCGGGCCGGGCTGTCAGGGCGTCGCGGGGGACCGGGCCGGTCGCGCCGCCCGCGCCCCCAGCCCACACCGCTTCTGAGAGTACTTCGGCCCCCTTTTTGTTTGTAATCTCCTCCGCGTTGGCTTTCTTTTTTATTTCCTTCGTGTTTTCCTGTCTACGACCCATTGAACCCGTAGGGTCTGCAATTCCTCTTTCCCGAAAAGCGGGAAAGGGATATTTCCGGGTCGCCGGCGGTCTGACAAGCTAGGAACTGGAGAAACGTCAGCTTCGGTTGACCGGATGGGAACGATGGTCGTCATCCCAAGTAGCCCCCCCCTCCCCCGAAGTGGAAACCAGAGCCCAGTGCAAGCGTTGATTGACTTCCTACGAAAGGAACCCTCCTTCCTCCACCCCCCTCCCAGGCCCCACCCCCAGGGCAGTCTTTGGCGTGCTCCTGAAGCAAACCCATCTGCAGAAAAATGACTTTGCTGGGAAGTTTGTTTGTTAAGCTATCTTCTAATTTTTTTTTTTTAAGTGTGGCGCACTCATATCCTGAGGAAATGTATGCAGTGTCTTCAGAGACAGCCTTTAATCATGTGATCTGAAAATGCTTGCAGACCCTAATTATGTCTCTCATAATCACTGTGAGGTAGATATTAGTGCTTTTGCGTTAGCACAAAAGGAGTCATGTCAGTGTTGACCCTTCCAAAATTAGTAATCAAGTGTAGTCTTAAATTGCCTCTTCTGTTACCACACAATGGCCTCTAGTTAACTCATAATGTACTGAAAGTATCAAATTTAGTTCAGCTTCTGGAAGGCAGGGTTGGCATAGTTTTTCTGAGCCCACGATGATCTGCGCAGTTGGTTAAAAATAACCATTGGAAAACTTGTTTACAAACACAGGTTAATGTCCAGACCTAGTGAAGGGGTCTTAGCAACTTTAGCTGGTGTCTAGCTTGGAAATCACTCTTAAAAGTCATTAATGCTTTTGTACACTGAGTCCAGTGCTTTGATGTTTAATCAGTCTAGAGGAGGTTCTGCCAGGTAACATCGGGTCAGTAAGTAGGAAACAGCAGTTTCTTCCTATTTGATGCTGCTTAAAGTTCTTTCATAGAAGTAAACCTGGAAGGTCAATGTGGTCATATATAGATGCAGTCTTTGCATATTATAGAGGACAGTTTTGTTAGTAAAGGATAAGTTGCCACAGTTAAATAGTACACAGGAAATTTACTGGCTAGAGTATTTTCATTCAAAAAAAGTTTTAAATAAAAATCTTTGGGCAGGGGCTAGGAGTTTGGCCTAGTGGTAGAGTGCTTACCTAGCATGCATGAAGACCTGGGTTCAACTCCTCGGTACCACATGCATAGCAAAAAGCTGGAAATGGTGCTGAGGCTCAAGTGGTAGAGCTCTAGCCTTGAGAAAGTTCAAGGACAGTGCTCAGGCCCTGAGCTCAAGCCCAGGACTGGCAAAAAAGTCTTTGGGCATTTAAATGTTTAGTGTATGTGTTCTTGCAACTACTCATTTCTCAAGTTTTTCTGTCAGGGAGAAAGAAGACTGGTAAATACCACACTTCTGTGTTTAGTATTTCTTCCTCCCAAGGATTATGTACAGTTAACAGGTTTTGAAACTGCCTCAGGTTCTCACAGACATGGTTTGGTTCAAAATCTAAGTCTACTATTTTTGCCATGACTAGATAAATCATTTTCTGAGGTAGTCCTTTAAGAGGAGATAAAGTCCTCTTTTAGGACTATTGTGAAGATTGATCACAATAAATGTAGACTTTTTTTGTGTGTGGGGGGGGCGGTCATGAGGCTTGAACTCTGAGCCTGGGTGCTTAGCTTTTGAGCTCAAGGCTACTGCCCTTCCTCTTGAACCACTTTCCATTTTCTAGTGGTTAATTGGAGAGTCTCGTGGACTTTAGTGCCCGGGGTTGGCTTTAAACTTGGATCCTCAGATCTCAGCCTCCTGAGTAGCTAGGGTTACAGACATGAGCCACCGGCTTAAATGTAGACTTTTTCTTTTCTTTCTTTTTTTTTTTTTTTTTGCCAGTCTTGGGCTTGAGCTCAGAGCCTAAGCACTGTTCTTGGACTTTATCAAGACTATAGCTCTACCGCTTGAGCCTCAGCATCACTTCCAGAGGAATGGAACCTGGGTCTTCGTGCAAGTTAGGCGGGCACTCTACCACTAGGCCAAACTCCCGGCCCCTTAAATGTAGACTTTCAAGAAGCATAATGGGTACCCAGTAAATGCTAGCCATATAATGAGGTTTGTGATTATTTGGCTTCTTGCTAGTCTTAAATTGTTTTAATACCAGTTAGGGGATTTTCTCCATCTCTTCTCCATTGTTTCTCTAGTCCTATCATTCCATTCCCACTTCTTCCTTTATATTTGTGGATAACTTGATTAAAAAGTGACAACTTTAACATAGTTTCATTTTATTTTTGATCTATAATAAAGGTATAAAAGGCTATAACAATAAAAGTAGTCTGTCTTTATCTCCCAGACATCTCATTTCCTCCTAGCAGCCTTTGTTACCATTTCTTGGTGTTTCTCAGTGGCTTTTAACAAATTTGTTTCTAGGTTTAACTTCTTTTCCACCAAAAGAGTGGTCTAATGTAAACTTCGTTTGCTCTCTTGATCTTTGCCTTTGTGTGAAGTTAGCACAAATATAATTACACACAGTTCATTTATAAGGTGAGTACATAAACATAGCTACTACGTAGGTCCAATCCAATGCCACTTGTAGTCAGTCTCCCTTGTGTCCTCAGCCATTAACACGAGAGATTTGTTTTGAGCATTTGAAAGGTTTTCTACTGTCTATTAGGAAACTGGAGGAGATGCATTCATGTACCTAGATTTTACTTTCTCAGTTTCTCATCAAGTACTTTATCACTTACCATGTCTTAGGATAACTTTAGTAGTGACAAAAGATATCAATCTTTGTGTACAGTTTGTTCCCTGTAACTTCCTATTTTACCCACTTGTAATAATAAGATATTTTTCATATAAAAACACAAGTCTATTGTGTTTTTCATAATTTAACATTTTTGTAACATTGGATAAATAGGAATACAAAGCAACATTTGCCCCCCCCCACTTACATAAACTTCAGTAATATGTAAATTTAATTTTTTGTTGTTATTGTTGTTTGGTTTTTTTGTCTGTCAGGGGGCTTTAACTCCAGGGGTCTTCAACTCGGGCCTGGGTGCTGTCCCTGAGCTCTTCAGCTCAGGCTACTGGCCTACCCCTTGAGCCACTTCCAGTTTCTCTAGTAGTTAATTGGAGGTAAGAGTCTCACAGTCTCGGCTGACTTTGAACCTCCTGCGTAGGATTATAGGCATGAGCCACTGTGCCTGGCTGGTAATTCATATTCTGAATTGTACTTGCTGGCCTAAAAAACTTGTTTTGAGTAGTAATAACTGTCTAGGAACCATTTCAATCAATTGACGTGTATTGCTTCACATAAATTTTAGGAAAGGATTTTTTTTTTTTTTTTTTTTGCTTGTCCTGGGGCTTGAACTCAGTCAGGGCACTATCTCTGAGCATTTGTGCTCAAGGCTAGCACTCTGCCACTTGAGCCACAGTGTCATTTTCATTTTGGGGGTGGTAGTAATTGGAGATGAGAGTCTTGTTGACATTTCTGTCTGAGTGGGCTTTGACCATGATCTTCAGATCTCAGCTTCCTGAAGATTATAGGCATGAACCAGCAGTGTGTGGTTGGAAAAGGACTTATTTTTCCATGATAATAATTACTTGTGGTCTGACATATACCTCTTAGAAATAAGAGTGTTTGCTTTTAGTGCTGGTTTTTAAGGCTCTTCCTCAAACGGTTTCATTAATGAAGTTTAATTGAAGAAATTATTAATATTACAAATATATTAAATGGGTTACAGTTTGGTTTTGGCCGCATGAGTATTTGAAGTCAAACCTTCACAATTTCCAGGCAGGTGCTCTACCACTTGAGCTGTGGCTCCAACTGAATAAATTGACTTTAAATTTATTTAGGTTTTTTTTTTTTTTTTTTTTTTTTTTGCCAGTCCTGGGGCTTGAATTCAGGGCCTGAGCACTGTCTTTGTCTTGAGCCACAGCAACACTTCTGGCTTTTCTATGTTTATGGTACCTAGGAATCAAACCCTGGTCTTCATGCATCCTAGATAAGCACTCTACCACTAGGCCAAACTCCTGGCCTATTTAGTTTTTTTTCCCTTCTTTCCTTCTTTTCCTCCATTTTCTTTAAAATTTTCAGTACGGTTTCTGTTGCCTAGGCTAGTCTGAAATTTCTGAGTTCAAATGATGCTTTCTACCACAACCTCACAGTTGCTCAGACTTACTGGCACATGTCACCATACCTGGCAGAGCCATTTTCTGAATGCTAAAACCTCAGTTCCAAGTTGACTGAAATCTGTAGGTCTTAAATTCAGCAGATCTGTTACCTTCAGTTTCACTTATATATATACTATATTCCATGTACTATTTTAAATCTGCTATTCAGGTAACAAGTAGAAAAAAATAACACATGTCAACGTTTCTGACCAGAGAAGTGATAGCCCAAACCAGATATATGTAAATGCCTTTGGTGGTATAGGTAGTATAGTCATTATTACACTAACATTTTTAAAAAATGTTAATATTGGGGCCTGGAGTTTGGCCTAGTGGTAAAGTGCTTGCCTAGCATGCACGAAGACCCGGGTTCAATTCCTCGGTACCACATACATAGAAAACCCCGGAAGTGGTGCTGAGGCTCAAGTGGTAGAGCTCTAGCCTTGAGAAAGTCCAAGGACAGTGCTCAGGCCCTGAGCTCAAGCCCAGGACTGGCAAAAAAAAAAAAAAAAAAGTTAATATCTTGTTAAGAGAAGAAACACTTGTTTTCTACTTAAAAGTCTCCTTCTCTGCAAACTGATAATCCTAATAAAAATAATCCCAGTGGAATCTACTCACTAATTAGTAACTAGAATTTGATGTTTACTTTGAAATTTTAGCTTAAATATGTTAAAGTGTTGGAAAAGCATTAAATTCTTTTTTCCCTAGAAGACTTTTGTTAAATGTTGGTTCGGTGGATATAAAAATACAATTCTTTTTTTATTTAGTTTGGATGCTCTCCCAAGAGTCACATGTCCAAACCATCCAGATGCAATTTTAGTAGAGGACTACAGAGCTGGTGATATGATCTGTCCTGAATGTGGCCTGGTTGTAGGTAAGTAGATATTACAGTTTGAAGTTTCCATTTAGGATGCTTCACTTTTGTATATCATATAGTGTATTTTAATGAACACTTTGACTTCTTACAAGTAGTTCACATTTATGTATAAATAAGCTAGGCACAATGTCTCATGCCTGTAATATCAGCTACATACCAGCTGCACAAGAGGCAGACAGAGATTGTGAAGATTAATGTTCAGAGCTAACTCAGGCAAAAAATTTAACTGAGATCCCATCTCAATAAACCAAAGCATGGTATGGGATCTGCTATATGGAGGCATAGTAGGAAAATATCTGAGTCTACCCCTCCCCCCCAACAAAAGCAATATACCCTATCAGAAAAATAACTAAGGTAAGAAAGAGCTGAGGCATGGCTCAAGTAGTATAGCACATGCATAGAAAGCATGAAGTCCTGAGTCCAAACTCTAGTATTGGGAATTGGGGCAGGGCAGGGCAAGGCATTGAAGACTATGATAATTATTTACATTTTCCAGTAACAACTATTTTGTACGCAGTATTTTAAATTTATTCTATTATTTAGACTATATTGTCAACGATGAACTTCACTCTTGCTGTGAACTTTTTTTAAAAAAATAAAAGCTGAATATTCCTGAATTGACATACAATAATTTGATAGCTTAGCAGTGTTGTTGCTCTTCTTTTGAGTTTGAGACCAAGATTGAGTCATTTACTTGGACTACTACTGTTACAACAATTATACTACTATTGAATTCGGTTTTGCTGCAGACTTACTAATATTTTTGAGTGAAATGCTAATGAATCCTATTTTGCAGGGAAAAAAATAGTGTTTATTTGTGAATCCCACACAACGGTAAAGTCAGTTTTGACAACAGCTAACATTTGGTCCATAAGTAATGTGAACTTGCTTTTTCTTTCTTTTTTTGTTTTTTGTTTTTGTTTTGTTTTTGTTTTGCCAGTTCTGGGGCTTGAACTCAGGGCCTGAGCTCTGATGTCCCTGAGCTCAAGGCTAGTGCTCTACTACTTGAGCCACAGTGCCATTGGTGGCTTTTTCTGTTTATGTGATACTGAGGAATCAATCCCAGGACTTCATGCATTCTAGGCAAGTACTCTACCATTAAGACACATTCCCAACCTGGTGAACTTGTGTGTGTGTGTGTGTCTGTGTGTGTGTGTGTGTGTGTGTAATGCTTTTCTGGTAATTTCCAATTTTTGTAGCTTTTTTTGGTCAGTCCTGAGCTTTATCTCAGGGCTTGAGCACTGCCCTCGTGTTTTCTCAAGGCTAGAGGTCTACCACTTGAGCCACAGCACCACCCCTGGCTTTTTCTATGTATGTGGTACTGAGGAGTGGAACCTGGGTCTTTGTGCATGCTAAGTAAGCACTCTACCACTAGGCCAAACTCCCAGTCTTTTGTAGCTTTTTGAAAAGGTTATTAACTATTCCAAATGTTAATAGTTATTTAACTTTTCCTCTTCCATTCAGTATGAATTTTCAACATATGAAATGTCTATCATATTAGCTATCTCATATTATAGTGACTCTTAAGATACTGGTACTGACTTTAAACAGAAATAATTTTCAAAGCAACTTTCTGTTGATTCCATGAAACTACAGTTCTACTAGCATTGGTTTTATTAGTTTGTTCGTTTGTTTGTTTGTTTGTTTGCCAGCCATCCAGTCCTGGGGCTTGAACTCAGGGCTTAGGCACTTTCCTTAGCCTAGAACTCAAGGCTAGCACTCTACCACTTTAGCCACAGTGCCACTTCTGGCTTTTTGTTTATGTGGCACTGAGGAATCAAGCCCAGGGCTTCCTGGAGGCTAGGCAAGCACTCTACCACTAAGCCATATTCTAAGCTAGCACTGTTCTTGTGGGTGTCTCCCTCCTATCAAATTTTACAAGTATAATCGTGACATTGATGATGATGCATTATATGCATTAACTGACATGTTGAATTGAAGCCCCTTTGTTCAACTATTTCAAGATAATTATATAAGTAAATATTTTTAATATATTTTTATTGTAATTAATAGAAAGGTTACATTATATTCACCAGATAGAAGGTGTATTACTTCATATACATTGATACCCTTTCTCATATATAAGTAAATATTTTTAAAAGCAAAAAAAATAACAATAGGTGGTGGTATAATCATATTTGGATCTCCATTGCTCTTAATATAACTAGGAGACAATGTTTTACAGACTTAGGCTTAGCTTTAGTAGTTAATAAAATGTATATCTGAAAATGGAAGCGGCAAAGGGTGAGCAGATGCAGCAGTTGTACTTAGAATGTTGAGAAAGAAATGTACAACATGTGGGTAGAGATGGGATCGAGAAACTGGGAGAGAGCAAAGGAAGGGATGATATTGCCCAAAAGAAATATATTCATTACCTGACTGATGAAATGGTAATCCCTTCATATATTGCCTAACAATAAAAATTTTCCTCCCTCCATAATGGCAAGTTAATTTGTAAAACATATAGTATAAGTTTAGTGTAAGAGTCTACACATGTGTTTTGGAAATAATTATTTGTGCCTGAGATTCCACTTTCTATAGCTAGTCAGTTACAACATGTGTTTGACTAATTGCTGTGAATTAACATATTTAATACTCGTAGTAATTAACTGCTTTTTAAAGAGAAAAGACTGAATTTAATTTAATATGGCTAAGTTGCATCTTAAAAAATCATTAATATTTCCTTTCAATTTCTTGCTTTGGCACTTATTGTAATCCTCCAGATGTAGCATTCTTGCCTAATTTGTAATTTTTAATCAGGGCATAATTTTACCTTAATTGTCAGAAAATTACTAATTTTGCTTGATAAACACACTACTCTTGGAGGTTAAGTTTTTTCATTTTACAGAATGAGGAACCAAGGCTCTTAGGTAATTAGCTCAATAATCCACATGTAGAAAAGAAAAAAAGGATTCTACATCTAAGAACCATTGAGCTGGGCGCTGAGAGAGGGATAGAGAGAAGAGATGTTCTAAGCAAGCCATGTTGGTAACAGCTGTGTCACAGATCTTCTACATATGGTGAAAACAAAAGGGAGGGAAGTGGTGATTTCCTGGGGAAATTACCATTGAATTTACAGTGAGTCACAGGATTAAGAATGAGTAAAGATTTATAGAAGAAAGTCACTTTAAGTAGAGAGAAAAAAGAAACCTGTGATGTAGAATAGAAAATATTAAGGTGTGAATGGCTGAGCCTAGAATGTGTCCATTTTGAGTCTCCTCAGGTTAGATGCTACTGCAGACTCAGTTGTATCTGAGGAAAAGTTAGTTATAGGGAGATATTTGAAGAGGGAACTCACAAGGTATTTTCCTTTAGAAAACTACTGTCATCCAGATAGTAGATACACTGTTAATTTGTACAATTTTGTCTTGTGTTTTTCTTTGGGGGACAATCCTGAGCATCATAGTTATTAGACTTATATACAACTCAAGAAAATAAATTGTGACATGGTTTATTCATAGGACTGAATTAATTTTGAGTTTGTGTCAGTTTATAATATGACAACATAAATTGATACAGAGATTAGATATATTATTAACAGTATTTGTGTGTGTGTGTGTGTGTGTGTGTGTGCACACATGTGTATGCTTGGATGGTATTGGACCTTAAACTCAGTTCTTTGTCCCCTCACTTAGCTTTTTCTGCTCAAGGCTAGCATTTTACCACTTGATCTATATCTCCACTTCTGCCGTTTTGGTGGTTAATTGGACGTAAGAGTCTCGTGTATTTGTCTCCCTTGGTCCAGTTTTGAACTGAGATCCTCAGATCTTAGTTTCCCAAATAGCTCTGGTTGCCTGATTTATAGTAAGAAACCTCTTGATCAAAGTTTTCTTCAAATTAGTCTTTATTGCAGGATAGAAACATGACCCTAGATACATCCAACTCTACTTTTCACCTTGAAGTATAATGAAAAATAATGGTTGAAGGGCCGGGAGTTTGGCCTAGTGGTAGGGTGCTTGCCTAGTATGCATGAAGACCCGGGTTCAATTCCTTGGTACCACATACATAGAAAAAAGCCAGAAGTGATGCTGAGGCTCAAGTGGTAGAGCTCTAGCTTTGAGAAAGTCCAAGGACAGTGGTCAGGCCCTGAGATCAAGCCAGGACTGGCAAAAAAAAAAAAAAAAAAAAAAAAATTATGGTTGAAGGAGAAGTCTTAAAATAGCACCCCCAAATTACTTGTTTCCACAGGTTAAATTTATCTAAAAAATTAATTCAGCTTAAGACAACAGATTCTCCCCCCCTGTTTTTTTCAAAATGTTCTGATAAATTACAAATACTAAAAATATCTTGGAATAAACCAAAGCATACTTTCAAAAAACCCTAGACCAGTTTCTTGATGAAAAATGCCAAAATACAATAGATTTTACCCCAGTTACTCTTTGTCACTTGATTTTTTTTTTTTTTTTTTGTGGATCATGGGGTTTGAACTCAGCCTGGGCCCTGTCCCTGAGCTCTTCAGCTCAAGGCTGTCGCCCTGCCATTAAGCCAAAACCTCACTTCCGCATTTTCTAGAGATTAATTGGAGATGAGAGTCTCAGGTCCTTTTGTGCCTGGGCTGGCTTTGAACCTTGCAGATCTCAGCTTGTTTGAGAAGCTAGGATTATAGGTGTGAGCCATTGCACCCCCCAGCAGAACTTTTTTAAAAAAATTGATATATACATAAATACCTCTAAAATCAAATTGTTTTCTATTTGTCACTAAAAGAGCACTGATAAACTGTTTAGTGCTATTTTGTATTCCCTTCTCTGGGAGGGAATACATGATACGATGGTATTATACCTGCTCCACTGACTGAAGTTAAGCTTGATTTTTCTAGTCTAGTTTTGTCCAGTGCATGTAAGTGGAGAGGTTAATGTCATTTTGTGTCAGAAGCCATAAATCAGTGCATAATTCACTGTGTAGCCTTCTTTTTTGATATGATGGTGACTAGCAATATCTCAGGTGGTAGAGATTTAATCACTTTGAATAATGGTAGCCTAGAAGTCCCTGTGTACCTGTGTCCATGTAATATGAATAAGTAATTTCATTTTACATATATGCCATTTATATGACATGATAAACATGACATGTGACATATGTTATAAAACGAAAATTTCTTATTCATATTGCATGGACACACACACACACACACACACACACACACACATATATACACATACACACAGTATCTAAAAAGAAAACCACTGTGGGCCTGCAAGTTTGGCCTAGTGGTAAAGTGCTTGCCTACCATGCACAAAGACCCAGGATTTGATTCCTTGGTGACACGTACATAGAAAAGCCAGGAGTGTGCTGTGGCTCAAGTGGCAGAGCGCTAGCCTTGAGAAAAAAAACCAAGGACAGTGCCCAAGCCCTGAGTTCAAGCCCCAGGACTAGCCAAAAAATAAAAGAAAGAAAAAAGACAGTCACTGTGGTCTGCAAAGATAATATTGAACAAACTTAACAATTCTTTGTTTTTTTTTTTTTATTTTGTTTTGTTTTTTTTTTTGCCAGTCCTGGGCTTGAGCTCAGAGCGTGAGCACTGTCCTTGGACTTTCTCAAGGCTAGAACTCTACCACTTGAGCCTCAGCACCACTTCCGGCTTTTTCTATATATGTGGTACCAAGGAATCGAACCTGGGTCTTCGTGCATGCTAGGCAAGCACTTTAACCACTAGGCCAAACTCCCAGCCCAACAATTCTTTGTTGTTGTTGTTGGTGGTGGTAGTGGTGGTCATGGTAATGGAGCTTGAACTCTGGGCATTGTCCCTGAGCTCTTCAGCTCAAGGCTGTGTGCCACATTGCTATTTCTGGTTTTCTGGTGCTTAATTGGAGATAAAGAGACTCATGGACTTTTGTGTCTGGGCTAGCTTTGAATTGCTATCCTCAGAATTCAGCCTCCTGAGTAGCTGTGATTACAAGAGTGAGCCACTGGTGCCCCACTTCAAATAAGATTTTTTAAAAAGAGCTGGGCACCGTGGCTCATGCCTAAAATCCTACTCAGGAGGCTGAGATCTGAGGATCAAGGTTCAAAGCCAGCCCTGGCACAAAAGGACCTGAGACTTATCTCCAATTAATCTCTAGAAAATGGGAAGTAGGGCTGTGGCTCAAGGGTAGGGGGGTAGCCTTGAGCTGAAACCCTCAGGGACAGCACGCAGGCCCGTAATTCAAGCCCCATGAACAACAACAACAAAAGATTTTTAAAAAAGGAAAAACATCAATACTTGCCTGAACTCAGGGCCTAGGTACTGTCCCATGGAAAGTGGCTGTATGGCTCAAAGTGGTAAAGTGCTAGCCTTGAATACAAAAGCTCAGAGACAGTACATAGACCCTGAGTTGAAGTGCCACAACTGACCAAAAAAAAAAATGCTGTTGTGCTCATGATAGGATAGCATGTCATGAAAATGATCTCTTCAGTGAGCTCTGAGACAGGCTTGTTTGTTAGTATTCTAGTAAAGTTATAGTGCATAGACAGATTTTAGGATACTTTTTAAGGGTTTTGTTTTGTTTTGTTTGGCAATTGTGGTGCTTGAACTCTGGGCCTGGATGCTGTCCCTGAGCTCTTCAGCTCAAGGCTGCCCTTTGAGCCACAACGCCACTTTCTAGTCTCATGTTCTTTAGTGCCTGGGCTGACTTTGAACTGTAATCCTCAGATCTCAGCCTCCTAAGTAGCTAGGATTACAGGAGTGAACCACCATGCCCAGCTTTAAGTTTTTAAAGTTAATTAGAATTGCTTCTCAAATTAGTGGTTGTCTTTTGAGGATGACGTCTATGATTGTCGTACCTTCTGAACCTTTTTCTCCTTACTTTTTGGGTCAACTGATGCTACATGATATGTTTAAATTTTCAGTTTTCTTCCACTGATCTCTCTGCTTTTGCTTTCCTTGACTCTTCTCATTGTACGTAGAGATGGCAGATGAATCTCCCCTCTCTCTTATCTCAGTTCCATTGTGACATAGATGTTAAGCAGCTTACTCTCAGATGTCTTAGCTGATCAAAGAAAATTGAATTTATCCAACGTCTTTGAGAATTAATCATTCTGTTTTGTTTTCTTAAAAATATATCACTAATATTAGGGCTGGGAGTTTGGCCTAGTGGTAGAGTGCTTGCCTGGCATGCATGAAGACCTGGGTTCGATTCCTTGGTACCACATACTTAGAAAAGGCCAGAAATGGTGCTGAGGCTCAAGTGGTAGGGTTCTAGCCTTGAGAAAAATCCAAGGACGGTCCTTAGGCCCTGAGCTTAAGCCCAGGATTGGCAAAATAAATAAATAAATGCAGATTAAAATTTAAAATTGATGCCTTTTATCAGCTCCCCGAAAAGGGCTTTTTAAAAAAAATTTTCATAGCAGTAAACAGGTAGTATTAAACACTTATTTAGAACTATATTAAGCACTTTACATGCAAATTCACTTGTTAATCGTTAAAATATGAAGTTATTGATGAAGGCTAAAGCTTAGAAAGTGATGTCATTTAAATGAAGTAATTCATCCAAGGCTGAGCAGCAAATAACATAGATGACTCTTGTAACCATCATACTAACTGACTGTCAGTACCATAACTTTTTATAATTGCTGAAGTAATTTCTACCATCCTTTCTCCTTTCTGATTGTAGTATATCAGCAAAGATGAAAATGTTGTGCTTTCTGCTTTCATTTTTATTTATTTATTAAAGAATTTATTAACATTGATTTTTTTCATCATATTTCAAATGTCATGTTTAACAAATAAGTATTCAGGATCTGCTTTCATTTTTATGGCAGCTTATTGAAAGATCTTATGACTTATAAATTCAGTATAAAATAGACTCTGGAATCTGATTACATCGAGGGCAAGTGGTGTGATCCTCAATAATTAGTGTCATTTGTAAAGTGGCAATGAGAATGTTACTTATCCTTAATATAAGGGCTGTGAGGATTAAATGAGAGCACTTAATATGTAAGTGTTCAGTGTTACTTCCTTTGCATGCTGAAGGTATCACCAGACATTTAGCTTTTCTCCCAGTGTAGTCATCCGTATCATTTACTCATGTTCTTTGTTTTGCTTAGTTGCTTTCTCTGTTCAGAAGAAAAGTTTCTTGTCTGGCGTGTTCCTGATTGTAGGTTTAAGGTTTTTTTTAGATAAATTATTTGCCTCTGTTTTTCATCAAGTAGTATGAAATGTAAGGTTAGACTTCCTTTTTTCCCCCAGTCTTGGGGCTTCAACTAAGGGGCCTTTAACTAAGGGGCCTGGGTATTGTCCCTGAGCTGCTTTTGCTCAAGGCTAGCACTCTACCACTTGAGCCACAGTCCACTTCTGGTTTTTCTGTTTATGTGGTGCTGAGGAATGGAACCCAGGGCTTCTTTTGCATGCTAAGTAAGCACTCTACCCCTAAGCCACATTCCCAGCCCCCTTTAGGCACCATATATATATATATATACATATATATATAATTTTTTTGGGGGGGGGCCAGTCCTGGGGCTTGGACTCAGGGCCTGAGTACTGTCCTTGGGCTTTCTTAAGGCTAGTGCTCTTCCACTTGAGCCACAGCACCATTTCTGGCTTTTCTGTGTATGTGGTACCGAAGAATGGAACCCAGATCTTTGTGCATGCTAGGCAAGCACTCTACCACTAGGCCAAACTTTAGGCCCCTAGGCTTATATTTTAGAAAGCATTCCCTATACGTACTTGATGATTACATGTGTTAATCTAAATGTTTTCTGTTTTTTTCTCCCCAAGTTGAAAACAGTGATTGGTGTTACTCTGAATGTTTTGATTTTTTTTTCACCATGTTGTTTTATACCAAACTTGAATCTGAATCACTATTATATATATAAAAAAAAACTTTTCCTTATATAAGAATAGCTTTATTAGCTGGATGCTGGTGACTCATTGCTTATACTATTAGCTGATCTAGAGGCTAAGATCAGAGGATCATGGCTGGAATCGAGCTGGAGCAAGAACATCTGTGAGATACTTATCTCCAGTTAGATACCAAAAAATCCAGAAGTGGAGCTATGGCTCTAGTGGTAGAACATAGCCTTGAGCAAATAAAGCTCAGATATTGTACCTACTCCCTAAGTTCAAGCTCCAGGACTTGCTTGTTTGTTTCTTGGTGCTGACTCCAAGGCTTGGCTTAACAATTGACTCTCTAGCACTTGAGTAAAACTTCCATTCCTTCTGTTTGATTGAGATAAGATGTGTAGCCAGGTTGGCCTTGAACTAAATTCTCCTAGCTCATCTTCCATTGAGTACAATTATAGGCACATACCACACTGTACCTAGCCTTCTTTTTGCTTAATTCTCTTCTTTCTAAATGTTAGAATATGAATAATCATAGCATATGGTTTAAAAAGAATTAATATTGGACTGACTGGAAAGAATGCTCTAGGTCAAAGGTTTGAATTATAAAACTTAAGCTGGAACCTGGATGTCCACGTTGAAATTTCCTGGGAGAAGAACTGAGTTAAGGGTGTTAGAGGTACTAGGTAAGTTCCCCCCCCCTTTTTTTTTTTACCTCAATCTGTGTGCTGTCCTTGGGCTTTTTCAAGGTGAGTGCTCTACCACTGGAGCCACAATACCGCTAGCTTTTTCTGTGTGTTACCAAGGAATCAAACCCAGGGCTTTATGCATGCTAAGCAGGCACTCTACCACTAGGGCACACGCCTGGCCAGTAAATTCTGTCTTGACTAGATGATTGGATGTGTGCTTATGTTTTAGGTGACCGGGTCATTGATGTGGGATCTGAATGGAGAACTTTCAGCAATGACAAAGCAACAAAAGATCCATCTCGAGTTGGAGATTCTCAGAATCCTCTTCTGAGTGATGGAGATTTGTCTACTATGATTGGCAAGGTAATGAATCTATTCAGCAGGAAATACCAAATACAGATTGACCAAAAATCTGGGAGTTTGGGATCTTTGCAAAAGTGCCATTCACTGCCTGCCTCCGTGGGGATTTTAATGTGGGAATATGGCCTGCCAGTACTACCATTGTGGATGATAAAGGGAGAATACCAAGTCAAAATTAAAGTTTATATCTCAGATCCTTTTCTTCATAAAGCATATGGCACAAAAGGTTGAGTTTACTATAGTCTTTTGAGTTAATATTGATATGGTCCATGAATATCAATAACATCCTGCCTTTTTTGTCCACACCAAATATTGCATAGAGATAATAAAGATCTAAGAGAAATGTAAAGTATTAATAACACATTATGCAGTTTACATTATGTGCTCAGTAAATGGTAGCAATTATATCTCACTAATTTCCCAGATAACCTGGACTTTTCAAAAACTATTATCTGAATAGAAAATAATATTGACGGTATTCTGAAGGATTAGCTAATCAAGAAAGTGTATGATCCTTTGTTTTTTACCTAGTCTGTTTAAAAAATATGAAAACGATTGATTATAATTTTCATGTTCTAGTTATATATTAGAGTTGCAAAATATAGTACAGACTAGGCTTAAAATATATAACATTATATATTTACTTACTTGAAAAAAATATCTTCAAGTAAGTTATATTTGTCCTGTTAAGCCATACAACATGGAAAAAATATATTACAGACATTTTAAAAAATGTAGTATTCCAATTGATAGTGAGACTTTTTTTTGATGCTTAATTGCTTTCAATAGGAACAATTCAAAAACAAATGTATAAGAAAACTCCAGAGGGTTCAAATGTATAATCCTTGATACTCATGAGTCTGAGATCTGAGGATTGCAATTTGAAGCCAGCCAGAGCTTGGAAGTCTGAGACTCCTATATCCAATTAACCACCAAAAAGTTGGAAGTGGAACTGTGCCTCAAAGTGTTAGAGGACAAACTTTGAGCAAAAAAAGCCCTTGGTATGGGGCTGAGAGTTTGGGCTAGTGGTAGAGTGCTTGCCTAGCAATACATGAAGACCTGGGTTCGATTCCTCAGTACCACATACATAACAAAAAGCCAGAAATTGTGCTGTGGCTCAAGTGGTAGAGCTCTAGCCTTGAGAAAGTCCATGGAAAGTGCCCGGGTCCTGAGTTCAAGGCCTAGGAATGGCAAAAAAAAAAAAAAAAAAAAGCCCTGATGCCAACACCAAAAATAACAAAGAGGTTAGGCTTTAGTGGCTCACCTATAATCAATCCTAGCTATTCAGAAGGCTGAGATCTGAAGACTTGTGATTCAAAGTCAGCCTGGGCAAGAAGGTCCGCAAGAAATTCTTCTTTTTTGTGTGTGTGGCGGGGGGGTCATGGGGCTTGAACCCTGGGCCTGGGCACTGTCGCTGAGCGCTTCAGCTACCACCCTATCCTTGAGCCACAGCCTCACTTCCTGTTTTCTAGAGATTAATTGGAGATTAAAAAGTCTCACAGCTTAGTAGTACTGGTTTTGTAGTGTTTGTAATGCCTGGGCTGGCTTTGAACCATGATCCTCAGGTCTCAGCCTCCTGTAGCTAGAGTCACAGGTGTGAGCCACCAAGCCCATCTATTTTTTTTTTTTTTTGGTCCAGTCCTGGGCCTTGAACTTGGGGCCTGAGCACTGTCGTTGGGTTTTCTCAAGGCTAGAGCTCTCCACTTGATCCAAAGCACCACTGCTGGCTTTTTCTATGTATGTGGTACAGAGGAATTGAACTCAGGTCTTCGTGCATGCTAGGCAAGCACTTTACCACTAGGCCAAACTCCCAGCCCTCTGTGAGATTCTTATCTCCACTTATAACCACTCAAAAATTGAAAGTGGCACTGTGGCTCAAGTGGTAGAGTGCTAGATTTGAGCAAAAGACCTCAGGGACAGTGCCCAGGCCTTGAATACAAGCTCCATGGCTGAAAAAAGAAAAAACAAAGATGAATAGCAGGAATGTTATCCTCATGGGAGGGGAAGAGAGCAAAAAGGGAGAGTGAAGGAAGGAGTAGAGCGCTAGCCTTGAGCACAGAGCTCCAAGACAGTGTCTAGGCTCTGAATACAAGCCACACATCCAACAAAACAAAAATGTTGTTTAAAGTTGTAAAGCATCATTTTTTATATAGGGCACAGGAGCTGCAAGCTTTGATGAGTTTGGCAATTCCAAGTATCACAATCGGAGAACAATGAGTAGTTCTGATCGAGCAATGATGAATGCATTTAAGGAAATCACTACCATGGCAGACAGAATCAACCTTCCCCGAAATATAGTTGTAAGTTCTCAACTACCTCTTTTAAGCCATTCTGACATTCTGATTTAATATAATTTAATGAACACATGAAATTTTGATATTGCAACTAATGAATAGCCTAGAGTTAATTAAACTTATTTTCTCTGTATTGAAGGATCGAACAAATAATTTATTCAAGCAAGTATATGAACAGAAGAGCCTAAAGGGAAGGGCTAATGATGCCATAGCTTCTGCTTGTCTGTACATTGCCTGTAGACAAGAAGGGGTTCCTAGGACATTTAAAGGTAAGTCTTTAGTTGTATAAAGTAAGGAACAAAAGTCTGACTCTCAGAAGGTAAGTCATGTCACCATTTGTAAGTACTATAATCTGTCAGCACACATTTGTGACTGCTTGATTGTATCCTTCCTTGACAGCATGGTAGAGTCATTTTAGTCCCTGTGAGTTGAGTATTCTTTGCTAGTAAGGTCTTTTTTTTTTTTTTTTTTTTTTTTTTTTTGCCAGTCTTGGGCTTGAGCTCATACCTGAGCACTGTCCTTGGACTTTCTCAAGGCTAGAGCTCTACCACTTGAGCCTCAGCACCACTTCCGGCTTTTTTCTATGTTTGTGGTACCGAGGAATTGAACCCGGGTCTTCATGTGTGCTAGGCAAGCACTCTAGTAAGATCTTTTGATAGACTGAGGTTTTGAAGCCTGGCATCCTGTTTATCTTACAGTAGGCCTTATGTAGTAAGTCTGCACACTTGGTGATGAAAAAGAGCTTCTACTCCTAGCACAGAGGGATCAAGTCTTGGCACCAGTGAAATTTTTTTTCTCCTGAGATGTATAATTTGCAGTTTTATACACATTAGACACGGATATCTGATGTTTTTCATTGAGTTTTTGTGCAGTTTCCCATGAATACATAACAACCTATTCATCCTGTTTTTATACTTACATTGTCACCCTTTATTAATACACTGAATATTTTTGGTTTTCTTACGATGGTATGAAAATGGTATCACCATTGTTTGTTTTACTATTTTATTCTAAAAAGAGTGTAGTGGTTGAATATTTAGAACAGCTGAGTCTGTTTTATCTCATTGAGCTATGGAGCCAGAGCCATGGCAGCAAGGATTTCATGTACACATGCCATTGTGTGGATTAGGGGGCATTCTCTTTTGTTGTTGTTAGTGATCGGCTTGTACTCTGGTCTTGGGCACTGTCCCTGAGTCCTTCAGCCCTGGGCTAGCACTGTACCACTTGAACCACAGTGTCACTTCTGGTTTTTTTGGTGGTTTATTGGAGATAAGAGTCTCACGGACTTTTGTGCCTTGGCTGGCTTTAAACCATGATTTCAGCCTCCTGAGTAACTAGGATTATAGGCATGAGGTACCAGCACCTACTAGTGGGCATTCTTTTAGTCTCATTTTCTGAGTTTTTGTTTTTGTTTTTTGCCTGTCCTCTGCTTGGGCTTAGGGCCTGAGCACTGTTCTTGGGTTTTCTTTTTTTTTTTTTTTTTGGCCAGTCCTGGGCTTGAGCTCAGGGCCTGAACACTGTCCTTGGACTTTCTCAAGGCTAGAACTCTACCACTTGAGCCTCAGCACCACTTCTGGCTTTTTTCTATGTATGTGGTACCGAGGAATCGAACCCGGGTCTTCATGCATGCTAGGCAAGCACTTTAACCACTAGGCCAAACTCCCGGCCCTTGGGTTTTCTTAATGCTAGAGCTCTACCACTTGCCACAGCATCACTTCTGGCTTTTTTTCTAAGTATATGGTACCGAGGAATCAAACCCAGGTCTTCATGCATGGTAGGCAAGCACTCTACTGCTAGGCCAAACTCCCGGTCCCTGTTGTCTTCTTTTTTTAACCAGTCTTGGGGCTTAAATTCAGGTCCCGGGTGCTGTCCCTGAGCCTCTTTCTGTTCAAGACTAGTAGTGCTCATCCAGTTGAGCCACAGAACCACTTCTAAGTTTGTTTTCTGAGCAGTTCATTGGAGATAAGAGTCTTGTAGACTTTTCTGCCTGAGCTGGCTTCAAACCTCCACGCTCAGATCTTAGCCTATTGAGTAACCAGGATTATAGGTGTGACTCACTGATGCCTGCCTCTGTTGTCTTCTTGGAACACTGCTTAAACAGATTAATGTTTAAATACCAAAGAAGTTTTGAATTAGTTGAAGAAACTTAGTTGTATAAATTAAAACTGAAGAGTCTTTAATGTTTTGAAAGATTAGGGCCTAAAGTTATCTTTAAATTATGAACATTCAAATTAACCAAGATATTTCAAATGAGCTGTATGGAACATAGTATTAAGATTGCATCTTTATGGTATGGCCGACCCTTTCGCAGCAATAGAATGAATGTATTAGAATCAGAAACAGTATATTTTTTAAATGAACTATGTATGGCTAATCTGAATTTGTTTACTTTTTTTTTCTTTTAGAAATATGTGCTGTATCACGAATTTCTAAGAAAGAAATTGGTCGATGTTTTAAACTTATTTTGAAAGCATTAGAAACCAGTGTGGATTTGATTACAACTGGAGACTTCATGTCCAGATTCTGTTCCAACCTTTGTCTTCCTAAGCAAGTGCAGATGGCAGCTACGCACATAGCCCGTAAGGCTGTGGAACTGGACTTGGTTCCTGGGAGGAGCCCCATTTCTGTGGCTGCAGCAGCGATATACATGGCCTCGCAGGCGTCTGCCGAGAAGAGAACCCAAAAGGGTAGGTTCTTTATCAAGTAGGGAGACAGTGTTTTAAGTTAAATACCCAGAACGCACAGTTTACAAGGTACCAGGCTAGTTCCTCATCATCACAACTTAAGAAAATAACTTTTGCTCTGAAGTCACCAATAACTAAAAGTGGTGCAGATGTCTTCTTGTCTTGTCTTGTCTTCTTTTTTTTCTTTTCTTTTTTTTTCTTTTCTTTCTTTCTTTCTTTCTTTCTTTCTTTCTTTCTTTCTTTCTTTCTTTCTTTCGTGATACTGGGGTTTTGGATTTGGGGCTTGGTGCTTGGTAGGCAAGGCACTTTACCACATGAGCTCCATGTCTAGTTTTTTTTTTTCTTTAGTTATATCTCAAATGAACCTCACATTATTTTCCCTTGGGACATCCTGGACTTAACTGCTTTTACTTCTTCCATTTAGCTGAGTGACAGGCATACAATACTATACCTAGCAATTTTTTTTTTTTTTAATTACCAGTCCTTGGGCTTGAATTTGGGGCCAGGGTGATTTTCCTAAGCTGCTTTTTGCTCAAGGTTAGCAATCTACCACTTGAGCCACAGCACTATTTCTTGCTTTTTTTTAGTGGTTTATTGGACTTTCCTGCCTGAGCTGGCTTCTAAATACAATCCTCAGATTTCAGCCTCTTAAGTAGCTAGGTTTAAATATGAGCTAGCTAAATATGAGCCATGGGACTTTTCCCCTTCCTTCCTCTCCCCTCCCTCCCTTTCCCAACTTCATCTTTGTAAATCTTGTTGGTCAGAGGGTTGGGCATTCTGTTTCCCTCTGGCTGGCATGTTTCTCTAGCAGTCACCACACCATAAATACGTTGGCTATCACTTTTAATATTCTGTGAAGCCCACTGTTTTTCTTCATTCTGTACAATATTTACAGTTTTTTAGGGAATATTTTAAAGTATGTAGACACAAGTAATTCAGCATTGTAGAAAGCTATTTTTAATAATCATGTAGAGGAACTTTGTGAAAATTATCCAGTAAATTTATTTTACTAGTATACATTCATAGATTGAGTGATCTTGAAAAGGAATTAAAAGAAGGCGGCGTGTGGCGGCTCATGCCTGTAATCCTAGCTACTCAGGAGGCTAAGATCTGAGGATCAAGGTTCAAAGACAGCCCAGGCACAAAAGGACCTGTTAACCTCTAGAAACGGGAAGTGGGGCTTGGCTCAAGGGGGCTTGGCTCAAGGGTAGGTTGGTATCCTTGAGCACTTCAGCTCAAGGATAGAGCCCTGGCCGAGTTCAAGCCCCATGACCCACAAAAAAAAAATTGGACAAGGGGCAGTTTGCTTTCTGTTTAAGAAAGCCATGCACGAAATTACTGACTTCAGTAATGCAACTAATGCAACCTTTTACTTCAGTTTAAGATTGTGTGTGGGTGAAAGTCATAAATGATGAAGAATAATGGTTAGAGAGAGCAAGGCAGCCAAGGACATTTTAAGTCTTTGGTTAAAATTAAGTTTACAACTGGGCAGATTGTTCTTTCATCCTTGTTGTAAAGTTTTCTAATCACTACCATAAAAATATTTACTTGGTGTATTCTGCCTTTTAGTTTTATTGTGAAGGGTTTTCTTGAAATTTAAGAAGCCTCTCTGGCAGTTGTGCTGGCCCACGCTACACTCACTTCAGTGAGACCTAGGGTGGGAGAGGCAACAGGATCCACGAGTTTGAGGCCAATCTGACAGGAAGACCCTACCTCAAAAAAAATAGTCTGTGTCCATTAAAGAGTTTCTATTCAGATAGTTATCAGTATTCTTACAAAACATAAGATAAATTAGTTAATTGTATAATGATTTGACATTCATGCAGAAAAATCAGTAAACTCAATTTTACCAAAAGACTTAAAAAGTCCTAAAAAGTAGTGGATCCATAGGGCCTAGATAGTGACATACTTAAAGAGTTCCTGGCTAGTGTTCCTTCTCTAACTTCAATCATATTTGAACTGATTGAAAAGATTTAAAATGAGTTTAAATTATATTAGGTTTAATTTTAATAAAAATTTTTTAAATTTTAATTTTTGCGCAGCTTTGATAAATTGCTCATAATAGCTAAATATTATAGTGGCAGTCCTTTAGTGGTTTACTAATCTTGACCACAAAAGCTCAGGAACAACACCCAGGCCCTGCGTTGAAGCTCTAGAACAGGTGTTCATGTGTGTGGTACACACACACAATATATATATTATGTATGAAAGAAAGAAGTACTCAGCTCAGATATCATACTCAACATTATCTCTGTAAACTCCCAGTGCCAAATCCTGAGAAATCTTCTGGAAATCCTTTTTTTTTTTTTTTGTGGGTTGTAGGGCTTGAACTTGGCCTGAGTGGTCCCTGACCTCTTCCGCTCAAGGCTACCACCCTACCCTTGGGTCTGGATGGTGTCCCTAAGCTCTTTAGCTCAAGGCTGCCACCCTACCCTGAGCCAAGCTCCACTTCCCATTTTCTGGAGGTTGATTGGAGATAAGAGTCTCAGGTCCTTTTTGTGCCAGGGCTGGCTTTAAACCTTGATCCTCAGATCTCAGCCTCTCAAGTAGCTAGGATTACAGGCATGAGCCACTGTGCCCGCCAGGCTGGAAATCTTTTAATACTAGTAACAGACCTTTGAAATATTAAGTACAAATAACACTGTATTTTTGTCACTGACATTGTCCCCTGCTTACTTGGTAGTTTATATTGTATTATCAGTGTTAAAAATCAGTATTCTGGGTTTTATCTTTCTTTTTGGTAGTAGGATAGAGGGGTAAGGGTAGGTATACTTAATACTCGTTCTTTGTCTTTTAGAAATTGGAGATATTGCTGGTGTTGCTGATGTTACAATCAGACAGTCCTACAGATTAATCTATCCTCGAGCCCCAGATCTCTTTCCTTCAGACTTCAAATTTGACACCCCCGTAGACAAACTACCACAGCTGTAAATTGAGGTAGCTAAGTTTAAAGGTCAAACTTCTGTACTTGAACTTTGTCTCTTGTACATATTCTATATACAGTGCTGGGGTTGAGACATGGTACGCATTCCAGAGCTAAATATTATTGCTTGTCATTATGAATGTATATACTAGTGAAACATATTTAATGATTTTAATTTCTTACTGAATTGGCTTTCTTTTGTAGTGATCTAGGAAACTGTATTTTGAAAAAAATGTTTGAAATTATGTAATTCTGAAATAAAACTTTTCAAAACTGAAGTTTTTGTTATAATTACATGTACTGTATAACTTATAGTTCTCATCCCAATGAATATAGCTGTGAAGGTCTTTGTTCTCCATTTTTCATATTTATATATGTGTATATATATGTATATATAACATACACATAAGTATATATGTACATATATACATATACTATATAGTTTTTTAAAATTTTAATAAAAGAGTTTTTGGAAAACCACTGTTAACATTTATAGCACGCTTTGTAATTTGAAAAGGTATGTGACATGCTGGACCTGAAAGGCACTAGCTTCTTTTTTGCCAGTCCTGGGGCTTGAACTCAGGGCCTGGGCACTGTTCTTTGACCCTTTTTGCCCAAGGCTAGTGCTCTGCCACTTGAGCCACAGTACCACTTCTGGCTTTTCTGTATATGTGATACCAAGAAATCGAACCCAGGGCTTTGTGCATGCTAGGCAAGCACTCTACCACTAGGTCACACTACCAGCCACATGTGTGTGTGTGTGTGTGTTTGTGTGTGTGTGTACATATATATATATATATTTTTTTTTTCATTAACTATTGAACAGCACAGATGGTGCTGGTAAGAAAACGACCACCAAAAAAAAGGGCAAGGGCAGCTGATCAGTTTGTGATGTTCTTATTTCATTTTGTAATCAGTATGTCTACAGTTCTTTATTCTTGTGTGGACACTTTTTGTTGTATAGATTATTTAAAATGGAAATTCCTGGTAATGGCCTAGAAATCTTTTTAGCCAGTACCTATAAATGATTGTTTTATTGTAGGTATTTTGAATATGTCTCTTTAGGGAACATGGATAGGTAGACAAGATGAGAGAAAACCAACAAAAATTTGCTGTTTACCTACCATTAGCAGATTTGTATGGGTGACTCAATCCATGTTACGATATCAGCCATTTATGACTTGGAAAGAAAGAGATTCTGGTCCACGTCTTTTCATGGCCAGCATCTTTGATCCCCAGCCCCTCCCATTCCCCTATGGACTTAGTCCCCATGGGTGGACTAAGAGCAGCAGTCCTATTGGGAGTTCCTGGTACTCTTAGGGAGACCACACAGCCCATGCTGTGAAGACTGTAGGCTGTTTTTGCAGTCACCAGAGAGCCAGAAAAACTGAAATTAAAACAGAACCAGGTAGGGGGAGGGAAATAGGGATTTCTCAAGGCTTAGGCTCTACCACTTGAGCCACAGCTCCACTTCCAGCTTTTTCTACGTATGTGGTACTGAGGAGTCGAACCCTGGTCTTTGTGCATGCTAAGCAAGCACTCTACCACTAGGCCAAACTCGTGGCCCCTCATTATTTTTAATGTTTTGTTTTGCTATTTTGATACTAAAGTTGAGAGTCTGATAGTGTGGCTCAGCATGTTTAACATGTGGTAGGCCCTTGGGTTAATCCTCAGCACTAAAAAACAAATTACTCAGTTATGAGTAAGTAGTAGGAAAAGTGTTGATAAATGAAAATAAAAAGTCTGTTCCCTGCCACTTGAGAAAACATTTTGGTATGCATTTTATTGTGTATACATTTGTAAAACTTGAATCAACAGAATTGATTTTATAGATTAGTTTGAAGATAGAGGGATTCTTGATGCTGTGTGTGTGTGTGTGTGTGTGTGTGTGTGTGTGTGTGTGTGAATGAAACATATTCTTGTAGGTAATTATAAACAAGGAATTACACTTACCATTTTTCTAAACCTGGAACTGTCCATATAGTTAAGTGAGCTTAATCCCAGATACGGAAATGAGGAAAATTGCCTATGAGAAGGATAAGGAGTGGCAATGTGAGCTAGCTCCCCCCCAGTGTGGGGGCTGTAGAATGGCATGTGCCAGGAATTGGATGCATTCTTGAAGAGGCTTGGGGAAGTCATTTCCCCTGACCACTAAAACATCTTCACATTGAACAGAGAAGTGGCTCTGTCAGTCAGTTCACTTTTTAGCATTGTTCCTTGGCCTTCTGAACATTCTTTTTCCAAGGGTAGCCTACTCCTTATTTTCCAATACTTTTGAAACTGTTCAATCTTTTTAATATAAATTGAAACAGATGGCTAGATGATGTTCTAAAGTCTTGGTTAAGCTAAGGGTTAGCTAATGATAACAGTGCTTCTCTAGTGTGTGAAACTTTCATCCTTAGCACCACCACACACACACACATACCACTCAAGATGGGTTTCTTCACAGCTTCTTACCTTGGCAAAATCACTAATATTTGGAAATTCAAAGACTTGTGATACTCATCAGATCTGACAAGTGAAAGGAATCTCACATAATTTGGAAACATATTCTATACCAGTGATTGAATATGACCTCCTTTTTTGAGTTATGAAAAACCCTGTACATAAGTGAATCTTCACCTCACTGGTTATACTTAAGGATTGACGACAGCTCCAGTTTGGGCTCCATTTTAGCAAAGTGAGCTTAGCACAACAATTTCCATGGTTCTGGAAATTTCCAAAGTCTCCCGAACCCCTAAAAGACTCTCGAAGCCACTTCTATTCAGTCTCTGCTATTACTCTTTGGGGCTCAATAGTTTGTAAATTTCATGAGTTTCAACACTCTATAATCTCATTTTTTTATGTCAAAACTGGAAAAGGACCAGATGTGTGGCTTAGTGGTAGAGTGCTTGCCTACCATGCATGAAGCCCTGTGTTGGATTCCTTGGAACCACATACACAGAAGTGGTGGCTCCAGTGGCAAAGGGATAACCTTGAAAAAAAGTCCAAGGAACGTGCCCAAGCTTTGAATTCAAGCCCCAAGACTGGCAAAAAGTAAAACTGGGAAAATCAAGGAAGATCTATACTGTTTAATACTTGAGACAGGACTGAGGTCTCTCCACTAAGTCAGTGATGCTTGATTGTACCTTTCAAATAAATTATTTTTTTAAAAAAAATTGTATCTAGCTTCTTAAGGAGCTTTTGAATGTTTTAAAACCACCCCATTGACAAAAGGGCTATAAATGTTTTTTTAGTTCTTCCTCAAAACTAAAAGCTTAAACTCTATGCCTCTTGATAATAAGCCTTTGTGTTCAAAGCAACCAGTGTCCTTTACCCATAGTTATCTTTGGTTCCTAAGCTCATTTTCTATCACAGGTGCAAGATTTACTTTAATTATCAAGATGAGCAGCTGAGGGGGTCAGCGTATTACCCATCTGGTCCTAATCCAGGCAAGAGGCCCCTGTGCCCCATGCCAATATTTTCAATTGTCAGTGGCCCTGACTTTTCCTGCTGCTGGGTTTTAATCTCATTTGCCAATTGTGGAATACTGAAAGATTCCCCGAACCCCAAAACACCTCATTCACCCCTCCTCCCAGTTATTTACACACCCTTCTTCATCAGGGTTTTTAGATTATAAGGCACCACTATAAGTGCATCATTCAGTTAGGCCTTCAGCATTTTTCATAAACTTACATTCATAATCTTCATTGGCCTTTCTCTGGCACTGGGGATGATTGAGGGGTGGCATTTACCCTGTCATTTCCAGGGCTTTTGACAAAGAGGGAAATGGTGACTAAGAAGAAATAGCCATTTTTTCAATCATAAACCATTTACTTTGATGCTTGTTGGGGGGTGAGGGGAGGCAGCTTTATGCACCAATCAGCACTCCAGCAGCTACCAGTTCTGTCAGTACAGCCAAGTAGCAGATCCACAGGTTAAGAGCTCAACCCACTTCAGATACCAGTTGCAGCCAGTAGGTGGCCACCTATAAATTCAAACACCTGTAAATTGAGGCTCCCACTTCCTCCTCAACATCTGTTTCATTAATTTGCTATGCCAGCTCAAAGAACCCAGCTTATGATAAAGGAAGTACAAAAGGAACCTGTGGACAGCCATATATAAAAGAGATACATAAGAAACAAAGCCTTTGGGAAACGCACAGCGGTTCCAGGAGTTTCTTGGGGGCTCTACCTTCCAGTTGGAGTTACCACTTGGAGTTACCAAGAAGTATTATTCCTTTACCCAGAGATTAGCTCTGCCCTCTTGGGTGATTAGGATTCTATTTTACTATTTTTTTTTTAACATTTTTGAATCATCACCCCATGTGGCCCAGGTTGGCCTCAAACTCAAGATTCTCTTGCTTCACTCAAATGTTGGGATGCAAGGTTTATTTGCACCATCATGCCTGATTTCTCTTGGGGTTTCATGGCAGCTTTCTTTTGAAAGCATGACTATTTACATCATTAGCCATTCAGCATCTCCTTCCTGGGGGCTGGGACATGGGGGGTGGAACTGAAAGTTAAAATCCGATAATCCCATTATTGATTTCCCTGGCATCCTGTCACCGTCCAGATCCTATCCAGGAACCTGAATCATCTCATTAGAAGATGTGCAGGTCTTTTGGGAAGCTGCAAAGGTCTTGGGATTTGAGATAAAAGATCAAGTTAAAAGATGCAGTACAAGCCAGACACAGTGGCTCACGCCTGTAATCCTAGCTACTCAGGAGGCTGAGATCTGAGGATCAAGGTTCAAAGCCAGCCCAGGCACAAAAGGACCTGAGACTCTTATCTCCAGTTAACCTCTAGAAAATAGGAAGTGAGACTGTGAGAGTGCCAGAGTTCTAGCCCCATGACACCACCCCTCCCCCCCCCAAAAAAAAGTCAGGTCTAAGTTGAAAGTACTAGGTGGCACTCACAAATGAATCTGGACCATCACGATGACTTCATGAAGCAAGTCGGCAGTCTGATTACTCAGTTTGCTATGTCTACTTCCTTCCCACTCGGTAGCTAGAAACATTAGAAAACAATCGATCTTGACTGATAGATACCCTCCTAATAGTTTAGATAGCAAGCACTGTCTATGCACTGAATTTTTCCCACCTATTAATGTGAAGGAGGTGGGGGAATCGCTTTTCAGTTTAAAACAGAAGCTTTCTAGTATACAGGAGGAACTTGGCACTTTTTTCAAGAGTTTTGACTGTGGCATCTACAATTTTAGCTCAGTAAGTGTATTATGTCTTTTCCAGAGAGCAAACCTGGAGAATGGACAGCATTCAGTGTCAGCTCTAAAAGACTAGAAAAATTTCAGCTGTAGCTCTAGAAGAACCAACTGGGCCCTCTGTTTTGTTATACAGCGGAGCAACACTGAAGTTTGTTTTTTATTTTAATTTTTTGCCAGTCCTGGGCTTAAGCTCAGGGCCTGAGCACTGTCCTTGGACTTTCTCAAGGCTAGAGCTCCACTTGAGCCATAGCACCACTTCTGGCTTTTTTCTATGTATGTGGTATCAAGGAACTGAACCTAGGTCTTCATGCTTCTAGGCAAGCACTCTACTACTAGTCTAAACTCCTGACCCTTTTTGGGTTTTTTTTGTGTGTGCGTCATGAGGCTTGAACATGGCCAGAGCACTGTCCTTGAGCTCTTCAGCTGGAAGCTACTGCCCTGCCCCTAGGCCTGGGTGATGTCCCTGAGCTCTTCGGCTCAAGGCTACGGCCCTACCCTTGAGCCACTGCCTAACTTCCTATTTTCTAGAGATTAATTGGAGATAAAAGTCTCAGGTCCTTTTGTGCCTGGGCTGGCTTTGAACCTTGATCCTCACATCTTAACCTCCTGAGTAGCTAGGGTTACAGGCGTGAGCCACCACACTAACTGAAGTTTTTTTTTTTTTTTTAATGTTAGATTTGATTTGGTAAAATTCCTTAATTTATAGAATGTTAGTATGAAACGTTCCCATAACTGTAGTGGGATGGAACTTGTCCAAGGTCATATTACATATCAGCAATAGAAGGAGACTCTTCTCCATTCTTTTGCTATTTCCACAGCCTGATTTTCCAAATGCTTGTAAATCATTTCAAGTGGAACATTTCTGTGTCTAAAAATGATAAAGCTAGGAGCCAAATATTGTAGGATTGTCCAAGGCATATCTTTTTAATGTTGCAGCCCAACATGAATAGTTTCGATCACTAACATAACATTTTAGTCACTTATGCCATTGTATAGAGCAAAGGAGACTTGCAAAGACTTCAGAAAGGAAATCCACGAGGTGAATATGACCTACTGTTTTATTTACATCATGTCAGTGAAGTCAAGTAGGTTAATGCAGAAATTGTACTTTTTTTTTGGTTGTGGGGATTGAACCCTGGGCCTTGGCACTAAACCCCTGAGCTCTTCATCTCAAGGCTAGAGCTTTACCTCTTGAGCCACAGTGCCACTTCTGGTTTTCTGGTTGTTAATTGGAGACAAGAGTTTCTCAGGATCTGGGCCAGTTTTGAACTGCGATCCTCAGATCTCAGCCTCCTAAGTAGCTAGGATTACAGGCATGAGACACCAGCTCCTGGCAGAAATTGGACTTTGAAATAATTAATGAAACAATTACATTTATTGAACATTTGCTGCGTGTCAAAGCTCTGTGCACTTGATGTTAGAGATGAATAGAAATGTTGGGAAACAAATAAATTAAAGTATGATTCTAGGCTGGGAGTGCCTGCCTAGCATGCACAAAGACCCACGTTCGATTCCACAAACATAGAAAAAGCCAGAAGTGGTGCGGTGGCTCGGGGTAGAAGACTAGCCTTGAGGAAAGTCCAAGGACAGTGCTCAGGCCCTGAGCTCAAGTCCAGGACTGGCAAAAACAAACAAACAAACAAACCATGATTCTAGTACAAGTTATGGAAGGCACACAGAGTGGGGTTTGAATAGTTCTATCTTGGAGGAGACTAGTGGAAAGTCACATTTCATTAGCTCTGGCCCTTTCACTGACCTCATGTCAGAATGACATTCTGTCTACCAACATGACAAACTTTACCTTGAGGAAAGAGTATTCCAAAGAGAAACCCAACGGACAACAGTAAAAAATTCTGTGACCTGTTTGGCATTGAGAACTTACATGTTTCAGAAAGTTTAGTAACAGGGTAAAGAAACCCAATTCAGGAATTCTTAAGTAGATTCTGGAATGATTCGTAGTTAAGGTCATTGTCATCAATCTCAGCTCTATCCCTGGCAGAAGAAAAGGTCAGCATCTGAACTACAGCTGAGACTACAGTACATGGATGTCCTGTAGGAGGAACTTCAGTTTGCCAGCCCCTTTTTCTAGCTCCTTTTCATGAATATGCAAACAGTAGTTTCTTCCATGTCCTGACCTCCCAGTCCCTGACACACTCCTGTCCTTCCTAGCCAAGCTTCGGGAAAGATGCTCTCATTTCTACTGTCAAGTACCATAAGCTAGTTTGTCTTTGGTACACTAATAGCACTGCTGCGGGCATCCGTGTTACCAAATCACTGCGAATATCTGAGGACTCCATTTTGTGTCAAAATCTTGTGTCCCAAAGTAGGGAAAAGCACATGTTTGCAGATGAAGCAGGAGAGCAGGAAGAAGGCCAGCATATAGTAAGATGCAGTTAAGAAGCTGGTTGCCTATAATCCTAGTTACTCAGGAGGTTGAGACCTGAGGATCACAGTTCGAAGCCAGCCAGGGGAGGGAAGTCTGTGAGACTCTCATCTCCAATAAACTACTCAAAAAAAAAAAAAGTGACACTGTTTCCCAAATGGTAGAGCACTAGTCTTGAGCACAAAATGGCTCAGGGACAGCACCCAGGCCAAAGTTTTGGTTTTTTTTTTTTTTTTTTTTTTTTTTTTTTTTTTGCCAGGGTTTGAGCTCAGGGCGTGAGCACTGTCCTTGGGCTTTCCTCAAGGTTAGAATTCTATCCTAAGCCACCGTACCACTTCGGGCTTTTTCTATGTATGTGGCACCGAGGAATCGAACCTGGGTCTTCGTGCATGCGAGGCAGGCACTCTACCACTAGGCCAAACTCCCAGCCCACCAGGCCAAAGTTTAAGCTCAGGACTATAAAAATAAATAAATAAATAAATAAATAAATAAATAAATAAATAAATAAATAAAAGGCAGGTTGTACCATGTCATGCCTGTGAGCCAAAACACAAAGCTAGTAGTTCACCATGAGAGGTGAAAATCAATGGAGGGTTTGCATTTTTGAAACACTGCTCTAGCTGCCAAGTGGTGAATACAATATTGGTTGATAAAAGTCAAAGCTAGAAGACCTGTGAGGTGAAGAAGCCTGGCTGCAAGGTGATGAAAGCTTCAACTAGGAAACAGAAGAGTGGGAAGAAGTCTCCATTGATGTAATATGTGATTTTTAAAAACAATTTGAATGGATGTAGGCCATCCATGTGTATCTGTGGATGGGACATGGAGCTACTTCAATTGTGTTCCTCAATTTCTCCCAAGAATTGGAACTGGAAATGAAATTTCTCAGTTAGTGGCCTAGGAATGGTGTCTTCATTACTGATTCCAAAGAAGGTGTGTTAATAGAAGAGGATTTGAACAGAGCCCAAAGTCAACCAGCACTGCAAATCCCAGAATGTGCAGTGCTTGGGCAGGGGTTGTGTGGATGTGCCCTGTCTTTACTCTCTTCTTAAGTATCAACACAACCAATGTGTACATCAAAGATAATCTGTTAGTCTTTCAGTTTTTTTTTTTTTTTTTTTTGGCAGTGTTAAGATTGGAATTCAAGGTCTCCTTCACACTCAGTAGTCAAGCATTCTACCACTTCAGCTGTCTTGAGACTTTGCTTTAGTGTGTGCGTGTGTGTGTACACACGCACATGCACACCAGTGTTTTGGGGCTTGAACTTGGGGATTGGGTGCTGTCCCTGAGGTGTTTTTGTTTTTGTTTTGTGGGTCATGGGCCTTGAACTTGGCCTGGGCCCTGTCCCTGAGGCTGGGCACTGTCCCTGAGCTCTGCAGCTCAAGGTTACTGCCCTACTCTTGAACCAAGCCCCACTTCCTAGAGGTTAATTGGAGATAAGTCTCAGGTCCTTTTGTGTCCAGGCTGGTTTTGAACCTTGATCCTCAGATTTCAGCCCCCAAAATAGCTAGGATTACAGGCAGGAGCCACTGCACCCACCGCCCGGCTTGTCCCTGAGTTTTTGTGCTCAAGCCTAGCACTCCATCGACTGAGCCACAGCTCCACTCCAGCTTTTTGGTAATTAATGGGAGATAGGAGTCTCCTGGACTTTCCTGCCTGGGCTGGCTTCAAACCCACTCCTTATAGCCTCCAGAGTAGCAAGGATAGGCCCAGCATCGCATAAGTTATTTTTCAGATAGAGTCCCATGTTTATCATTGGGCCAACTGAAACCACAATTCTATTTATGCTTCCTGAGTGACAATAGAGCTTCACCGTATCCAGGTTATTTATTGGTTGAGATGTGGGGTCTCACTTCTTCCCTCACAGTAGCCTTGAACCACAATCCTTCTGTACCTAGCCTATTTCAGCCATTTTTGAAGCCCATTATAGGATGCTGAGGTAATAAATGGTATTAACAATTATGGAATAAGTTTTTGGCAAGCAGAAGGTACTTCTCCAGATTTTTCATTTCTGACTGCAGTATGATTGTGCTGTAAGCAGAACTATGCAGATTAAGGAACTGGGAAATGACAAGCAATAAGCTAAATAGTCACAATAATCTTGTGGTAAGAACAGATAAAATGCTCATTATTCAAGATATTACTCTTTTTTTAGGACTGTTGCACTTACAGTCTATATTTGAATTCAGTATATAATTCTGAGTTGACAGGGTTATGTGAACCTACAGAGGGCTAGGCTGGTAATGTGATTAATATGTCACTGTCCAAATGGTCTTGGCTCTATCCCTCCTACTTAGACTGGAATGCACTCAAGGAGTGGTCAGGCAGGAGAATCCATGTTCAGGGACAAGCAGAGTCCCCTCGAGACTAGAGTTAATTCTTTAAAGGAGTCCGGGGTTTGATGAGTTCATGACAATGGATGTGAAAACTAGCACATCTGTCTTGGGTGTTTAGCTTGCCAAAAGTCATGGAAGTCTACTAAAGACTAAGACATGTTTGTACAATCAGAGGGCCAGGGAAGGAAATTGCTCCCCTCCCCCCACATAATTACAAATTTGTAAAAGGTAAGTTTAATTACTATTTCCATATAAACACTACTAACTTGTTAATACCTTTAATATTTCCTGCACACCTCACAGATTGCTAGCTAAGGGGAGAAAGTAGTTTCAAATCACTTGCTTGTTGTTTAGCACTAGTCAGCTTACCATTTTCAATAAATCAGTGATGCAGAAAGTGGCTCAAATGTAAAAACTACAAGCACGAAGAGCCCAAGGCTACAATTTAGCTTAATACTGTAAATGTTAGAAATAAGTTGAATTTCAAAATATACAATAAAGTATGTATGTGTGGGCATGTGCACACATGGCAATTTTGCGTAAGTAGTTCAAAGGAACAATTTGGAATGTAAGCACCCCAGAGTGGGACTGTTTAGGACCACTGACCTACACAACTGGCTCTCACTGAAGTATGAAAATAGCAGCAGAAAATCTTTTTCGTGTGCATGTGTGTGTGTGGGGGGGTTATGGGGCTTGAACTCTGGGTCTGGGCACTGTCCCTGAGCTCTCCAGCTCAAGGCTACCACCCTCCCCTGAGCCACAGCCCCACGTCCCGTATTCTAGTGAATTAATTAGAGATGAGTCTCATGTTCTTTAGTGCCCCAGCTGGCTTTGAACAGCGATCGTCAGATCTCAGCCTCCTGAGTAGCTAGGATTACAGGCATGAGCCACCATGCCTGGCTCTTTTAAGCTTTTGTATAATTCTCAAACAATGTATAGTAATCTCCATTAAAATCACCAACTTTCTACAGTAGGACAAAATACTGGTTTACGGTGCAAATTCAAATCACAACAAAAGACCCTGGAAAATGTTGTTGAGGGTTGGGAGGTGGGTGGTAGTCCAAGAAATGTGCAAATGTGAAATGAGGATCAGTTTAGAAGTTCCTTTAAAGACGGAGGTATGAGCATGAGAGCATGAGTACCCTTTAAAAAAAGAAAATGACAGTACTTGGGTTGAACTCAGGGCCTGGCACTGTCCCTGAGCTTAGCACTCTACTACTAGAGCTGAAGTTCCCCTTGTGGGTGTTCTGGTAGTTAACTGGAGATAAGAGTCAGACTATCCTGGGGGCCGGGAGTTTCGCCTAGTAGTAGAGTGCTGGCCTAGCATGCACAAAGACCCAGGTTTGATTCCTCAGTACTACGTATATAGATAAAATCAGAAGTGGTCCTGTGGCTCAACAGGTACAGCTCTATCCTTGAGAAAGCCCAGGACAGTGCTCAGGCCTTGAGCTCAAACCCTGAGCTCAAGCGCCAGGTCTGGGGGGAAGAAAGTCAGACTTTCCTGCTTGGGCTGGCTCTGAACCATAGTTCTCAGATACCAGTTTCCTAAGTAGTTAGGATTACAGGTGTGAGCTACTGGCGCATGGCCCAAACACATGCTTTAAAATTGTTTCCTGAGCATTGTCACATAGAGGGGATCTAGGAATTCGCTTTCTTAAGAAGTAGGTTAATTCTGGAGGGCAATGTAAAAAGTAAGCCCGGAACATGTTTTTATAATTGTCACTTATCATTATTGTTTTGAGATGGGGTCTTGCTAAGTTGCCCAAGCTAGCTTCCCACTTGTGAGAGTCTAAAGCATCATCATGCCTGGCTTCCTAGAACATCCTGCTGGGCATAAAACACTCCAAGAGAAAAACAAAGAGAAAAAGGTGACATAAAAAAAAGAAAAGCCGGGGCTGGGAGTTTAGCCTAGTGGTAGAGCACTTGCCAAGCATGCAGGAAGACCCAGGTTTGATTCCTCGGTACCACACAAATAGAAAAGTCGGAAATGGTGCTGTGGCTCAAGGACTAGAGCGCTATAGCCTTGAGAAAGCCCAAGAACAGTGCTTAGACCCTGAGTTCAAGCCCCAGGACTGGAACAAAAAAGAAAAAAAAAAAAAGAAAAAAAAGCTAGAAAGCTAGTTGGGAGTGGTGTGGACAGCTACAATTCCAGAACAAGAGGAGAGACAGGAAGCCATTAAGTACACACTATCAAACTACACACTGAGACCCTGTCTCAAAGAAGCTGAATTCTGGGAATAGCTAAATGAAGCCAGAATGAGCAGAAAAGCCTGTAAAACTCTTATCTCCTACTTATCTGAAAACTGGAAGTGGAGCTTTGGCTCAAGTAGTAGAGCACTGGCCTTGAGTAGAAAAGGCTAAAGAACAGCACCTAGGCTCTGAGTTCAAGCCCCAGGACAGACAGACAGACACATCACACACACACACACACACACACACACACACACACACACACGCTGTTAATGCAGAAGCAAGAAATATTAAGAAAACATTTCATGTCTCCTATGCAATAATTTATTCAGCTGAGGATAATCAGTTTGGGATAAAACTATTTACACCTCACATATTGTATAGTAGCTACAGAGGGAAAATATATTTACACAGTGATCACTGAGAATTAAAATTGTTAAATTTACATCAATAATAGTGGAAAAAATTGAAATCACTTTTATCCTGATCTGACAAATGTCAAGTATGATAAAAATGTTGTTAATTGTCCTAAAATGATTTCTATTTGTTTTTGTGTCACTACTAGGCTTGAACTGCTGGCCTGGGCACTGCACCTGAGCGTTTTTGCTCAAGGCTGTCACTTTAGCATTTGAGCCATAATTCCACTTTCAGCTTTTTGATGGTTAACTGGAGATAAAACTTTCCTGCCCAGACCATACTCAAGAGACTGAAATCTAAGGACAATATGAAACCAGTCTGGATTAATTCATGAGACTTATCCCTATGCAAACAAGAAAAATCTGGAACTGCAGGTGTGGCTCAGATGAGAGCACAAAAGCTAGAATTCAAACCCAAGTACTGGCATTTTCTGATCTTTTTTGGTGTTGATTGCTTCTCTGCAGAACTTATGATTACATCAAAACATTAGGCGTTGGGCCGGGAGTTTGGTCTAGTGGTTAAAGTGCTTGCCTAGCATGCATGAAGACCCGGGTTCGATTCCACAGTACCACATATAGAAAAAAAAAAAGCCAGAAGTGGTGCTGAGGCTCAAGTGGTAGAGCTCTAGCCTTGAGAAAGTCCAAGGACAGTGCTCAGGCCCTGAACTCAAGCCCAGGACTGGCAAAAACAAAAACAAAAACAAAACAAAACAAAACATAAGGCATTAACTCTGTTGCGGAGTAAGACAAGAATAAGATTTCCATTTGTTTTACCAAGCAGATCACACGTAAGGAATCAAGGCTGTTCTGTCTCTTCATGAAACAGACTTTTCCTTAACATAGTGTTAACAGCTTTGCTTTCTTACACTTTTTATTATTTTGCAGTACTAGGGTTTGAACTCAGAGCTACCTTTACTTGAGCTCACTTACTGGAGCCTTGGCTGATGCTCTAACACTGGAGTCACTGTTGGGTTGTATGTGTTTGTGCTTGTAATGAGGCAGGTGAAGACCTACAAGGATTTACTGGATTCATGATTGGAGTTGTCCAGATTTCAGAGAAATTTGACATTGTTCATAAATAATATTTCTACATTTTGAGTATCTCCCCAAAAAGATTTTTATTCTTGTCTTGAACATCTTTTTTTTTAAAGTTATTTTTGGTGCTGCCCCTGATCTTTTGTGCTCACGACAGTACTCTTACCACTTGAACCACAGTGCCCCTTTCCGTGTTTTGGTGGTTAACTGGAGGTTAGTATCTCAGGCTTTCCTGCCCAGGCTGACTTCAAACTGTAGTCTTCACATGTCAGCCTCCAGAGTGCTAAGATTGCTAACTCTGAGCTACCTACCACCAGTGCCTGGCCTTGAGCATCTTTTGTCGCTATTGGAAAGGATGCATTTCATATTTTTCTCCAAGGTTTTTGATGATGGTGCATAAACAACTTCTCTGTCATTTTATATTTAGGATCTTGAATAAACTATTGTTTGTAGCAAATTTTAAACATCCTAAGAGCATTATCTGCAAATAGCCATTTTCCTTCTTCTCTTGAATTTTATGCCAGGAAGTAGCTGAGTTCAATGTTAAAGAGGTGGTAATGAGCAGCCTAATTCTACTTGCAATTTAAGAGGAGTAATTCCAAAGTTCTTTCCAAGGTCTTCTTTGGATTTAGGGTTTTTGTTTTTGGCCAGTTTGGGGGCTTGAACTCAGGGACTGGGTATTGTCATTGGGCTTTCTCAAGGCTACCACTCTACCACTTGAGCCAAAGCACCACTTTTGGCTTTTTCTGTGTACGTGGTACCAAGGAATCGAACCCAGGACTTTGTTTGCTTGGCAAACGATTCTACCACTAGGCTACACTCCCAGCCCAGTTTTTATTTTAATATAAACACTTTTGTTAGGTAAAGAAAACTGTTTTTTGAAAGTCAGGAATTAGCTCTACCTTAACTATTACGGCAAATGACACTCCAGATTTTCTAATACTATGCTACACTTGCATTCCTGTTATAAGCACAGTTTGCTAGTGGGATAGTAACTGTAGGAGTAGATATCATTGAATCTGATCTGCTAGTATTGTGCTATCCTCAGAAAGTTATACTAATTTCTTAGTTTGGTGGCAGACACTTTGGACATTATCAATAAATATTCTAATAAAGTTAAAATCTCTTGAAGGTGTGGAAGAATTTGTGAAACTGTACAAGCTAGTATTTTCTCTGTAGAAGGACTTCAACAGTATGTATGTTTTTCATTACCTTTCCAGAGCTTTGACCATTTTGTTAGCATTTTAAAGATTCTTTTGTCTTTTCTATTAGTTCCACTGGGTAATGAGTTATTCCCTTGTGCTATCATAAGCTGAACAGTTGGATATTTGAACTTTCCTTTTGCTAATAGGCATTTAGTTTGCAAAGTTCCATGGATTTATTACCTTTGCTATAGCTTAGTTTTAGTTCTAGATGTTTTTACTTAATCCAGGTATTAAATAACTATTAGAATTCATCCTTGCTTTGGCCAATTGAAACTATATTTTTTCACATACACAAATAACATTGTATATAAAAACTTTTTGTTTAACTATTAGAAAATACAATTTAACTGTAACTTCTTATAATTTATGGCTCAATTTTTAGAAAAAGCTCCAATTGTTATTGCAAAGAATGAACTTTAGTTGCTGGATTTAGCTGCAGAATTCTGTATGTCCATGGGATTAAGCTTTTTTTTTTTTGGCCAGTCCTGGGGCTTGAACTCAGGGCCTGAGCACTGTCCTTAAGTTACCTCAAGGCTAGAGCTCTACCATTTGAGCCACAGCACCACTTCCAGCTTTCTGTATGAAGAATCAGCCCTATCATTGCTGATTCTTAAAAGTCTGTTGACAAGGGGCTGGGAGTTTGGCCTAGTGGTAGAGTGCTTGCCTAGCATGCATGAATAAGACCAGGGTTCGATTCCTTGGTACCACATACATAGAAAAAAGCCGGAAGTGGTGCTGAGGCTCAAGTGGTAAAGCTCTGGCCTTGAGAAAGTCCAAAGACAGTGCTCAGGCCCTGAGCTCAAGCCCAGGACTGGCAAAAAAAAAAAAAAAAAAAGTCTGTTGACACCCTTCCTCATGCTTCTTACCACACATTTCTCCATTTATTTATATCTTAAACTTTTTTTTTTTTGTGGGTCATGGGGCTTGAACTTGCCTGGGCGTTGTCCCCGAGTTCTTCAGCTCAAGGCTACCGACTTACTCAGAGCCAAGCCCCATGTTCCCTTTTCTCAAGGTTAATTGAAGAGTCTCAGGTCCTTTTGTGCGCCCCGCTGGCGTTGCTCCGGGATCCTCAGATCTCAGCTGGGGAGTAGCCAGGATTACAGGCGTGAGCACCGGCAAACTTTCCTTTTTCGCTATAATAAACCTAATTTTTCCTTATAAAACTTAATCTGACAAACTTTTCTTTTTTTTTTTTTTTTGGCCAGTCCTGGGCTTGAGCTCAGGGTCTGAGCACTGTCCTTGGACTTTCTCAAGGCTAGAGCTCTACCCCTTGAGCCTCAGCACCACTTCTGGCTTTTTTCTATGTATGTGGTACCAAGGAATCGAACCCGGGTCTTCATGCATGCTAGGCAAGCACTTTAACCATTAGGCCAAACTCCCGGCCCCTCTGACAAACTTTTCAATTTGTAAGTCTTCTCTACTTACATTAGTTTACTTGAATGGATGTCTATGGTTTTACAGCAGAGGTTAATCATAGGGCCTCGTACTGTCACTCTGGCTGTTTTATAGCAGAGGCTGATCTTAGGGCCTCATATTATCACTCTGGCTGTTTGCTCACTGGAGCCATGACTTCAGCCCACAGTTTGGGTTTTATATATACTGTATGTTTAAGTGATTATCTTTGTTATCTTATGATACCAATTTAACTAACACCTATAGTTAAATGGTGTTTACGGCACCTTAGCAATAACTGTAGAAATCTAGTTCTGACTCACTCTATTCAGTTTGTGTTAACTTGAAGAAAAAAACCACAAAAGAAATTCCAATCATATTTTCTCTCTCTGTCTCTCTCACCATTTCCTCCTTAATTCATATCTTTTACAGCCAGATGCAGTGGCTCACGCCTGTAGCCTATAATCCTAGCTACTCAGAAGGCTGAAATCTGAGGACTGAGGTTCAAAGCCAGCCCGGACATTAAAGAACGTGAGACTCTTAACTCCAATTAACCACTAGAAAACCGGAAGTAGGGCTGTGGCTCAGGGGTAGGGCAGTAGCTTTGAGCTGAAGAGCTTGGGGACAGCACCCAGGCCCAGAGTTCAAGGCCCATGACTCCTCCTCCCCCCAAAAAGCATATCTTTTAGAATATAGTACTCATGATAAATACTCCTTTTAAAATATTACTCTCATTGTCACAATTCTTACATTCAACCTAATTTTAGGTGTACATTTGCTTACTAGCAAGCTGCAGAAAGTACTCTATTTGTTGCTGTTTCGAACTCAGGTGCCAGTCTTTTCCTGTATGGATATAGATTCTTCTCCCTAGGTAGTTTCAAGTATTTTTCTTTGTTGGTTTATAAAATGTTTCTATGTACAGATTTGCTTATAATTCATATTGTTCAGAGAATATTATACATACATCCATCACCTCTAGAAAACTTGCAGCCATTATGCAGTTTGAATATTACAATCCTTTGTTAAATATTACAATCCTTTGTTGGTGGCAGGCCTTGAACTCAAGGTCTGGGTGCTGTCCCTGAGCTTTTTCATTCCAGGATAACACTCAAATTATACTAGAGTCAAGGTAACAAAAACAGTATGGTAATGGAGAAACAAAACCAAACCAAAACAAAAAAACAGGTAAGAGCAATGGAAAAGAATAAAAGACCCAGAAATAAAACTACACAGATACAACTATCTAATGTTTTTGTGTATGTGTGTGGGTTTGCTAGTATAGAAGCCAGAGCCTATACTCTGGCTTGGCTTTTTTTGTACATAGCTAGCACTCGACTACTTAAACGAAATCTCCAGACTGGCTTTTTGCTGCTCAACTGGAGATGGATTACCTCAGACTTTTCTGCTTGGGTGGCTCTGAATTGTGATCCTCCAGGTCTCTGCTTTCTGAGTAGTTAAGAGTATAGGCATAAGCCATGAGCATCCAGGTACAATTGCCTAATTTTTGACAAAGAACCCAAACACATCCACTGGAGAAAGAATACTCTTTTCCAAAAATAGTACTGGTTAAACTGGGTATCTACCTGCAAGTTACTGAAATCTATTCTGCTGTACAAAATTAACTCCAAATGGATCAAGGAACTCAAACTAAGACCTACAATTTAAATCTATTACAGGAAAATACGTAGTGAACCCTGAAAGTTATTGAGGCACAAATAATTATTTCCTTAATAGGAGTCCAACTATCCAGAAAATAAGAACTGGCAAATGGGAACTACATCAAATTAAAAGGGTTCTACGTAGGAAGAAACAATAACCAGAAACAAGAAACAATCCAAAACAATGGAAGAAAATCTACACCAGCTACACAACAGGAAAACGATTAATATGCAAAATATACAAAGTAATAAAAAATTAAGGGGGGAGGGAAATGGGGACCAAGACATGAGAAAAAGGTATCAATGTATGTGAATTAATGTACCTTCTGTCTGGCGAATATAATGTAACCCTTCTATTAATTACAATAAAAAATTATGAAAAAATTAAAGGATAAATATTCAATTAATAAATGGGCAAACTGATCAGACAGTTCTCAGAAGGGCAAATAGCTAACAGACACATGAAGAAATGTGTAGTATTCTCAGCCACAAAGAAAATACAAATCAAAACTAAGATTCTACTTCACTCCAGTCAGAATGGCAATCATCAAGAAAATAAAAAGCAAATACTAGCTAGGAGGTGTGTGTGTAAAATCCACAAACCCTACTGAAAAGGAAGCTACCTAAAATTAACCACTAACCACTATGGAAATCAGTATGCACGTTTTTATAAAAAACAAAAACTAGGGCCAGGAGTTTGGCCTAGTGGTAGAGTGCTTGCCTAGCATGCATGAAGACCGGGTTCGATTCCTCAGTATCACATACATAGAAAAAAGCCGGAAAGTGGTGTTGAGGCTCAAGCGGTAGAGCTCTAGCCTTGAGAAAGTCCAAGTACAGTGCTCAGGCTCTGAGCTCAACCCCAGACTGGCAAAAATAAACAAACAGCCCCCCCCCAAACCTAAAAACAGACCTATCTTATGCTCTTGTCAAATCACTGTTGAGCAGCATACATGTTTGTGGATATGAATGCAATAATGTGTGTAAATGTATATAAATACACAACCACACATACACATATTTACATATTTGAACTGTGAGACTGTTTAGAAGACTGAGGAGGTGAGAAAATGAAAGAATGATTGAGAGTGAAAAATAGCAAAATATATTGTGCTTATTATATAAGGAATCTCAATTAAAGCTACTGACAGGGTTGGAGATAGGGAAAGAAAAAGCAATTTTCGTTAAAGCCTCAAACTGTTACAGACAGAACATGGAATATTTTATATTTCTATCATGTTCCATTTACAATTTTTAAATAAGGCTAAAAATGCTTGTACTGTTCTACTGATTGTGAATTTAAGGGCAACTGACTATACAGAAGTAAAATATAATTTTACCCATTTTTTCTTAGTGAAGAGGACAATATGTTTTGAATTTTTATGGATATAGACTTTCCCAGGTCTAAAAGTATTTTTAAACACAATAAACACAATAAACCTGATAAATACCTTAATGACTAGGAATTTTTTTTAAAAAAATAATAAAACCAAAGTTATATTTTAATCTATTTAAACTTTAATTTGTGCATTTGTGGTAATTTATGACTGCAAAACACTTTTTTCTTAGAATGACATAAAGGCACATTTCTTTTGTATGCATAGTGTACCAATCTAAAATATCCTAATACCCTTACAAAGTGCTGAGCAGTCACATACACGTATAGTAATAACAAAATATATTTACATTCTTAAAATTTTCAGTCTCACTAAAATATATATATTTTAAAAACTACAGAAAAAATTAGTGCTTTCTTTAGCTTAATTGTGTGAATATATCCCACCCACTAATTTTTTTGAGTGATTGACTTCAATTTAAAACTTTCTGTACATTGTGTAGTTATAAAATGCTGTCAGTTTTTAATGTTAAAAGTCCACTTTAGACATTGCTTTGTATGCATATTTCAGAACCAGCAAAGGTGAACAGACTGTACCTCAAAAGCATTTAGTGTTTCATTTTAATTTGTATTAACACTGTTTAAATTAAAGCCAGACAATTACAGTAAATTCCTTATTATTTTTTCAAGGAAATTAGCTGGCATTTTAAAATAACTTTGAACAATGTATTATTTTTATAAACTTGTCTCACAAAGGAACTTAGGTAATAATCAATTTAGAAGGCAATATCCCTGCACGATTTTAATTGTTCTCAGAGAAGAGTAAAAACATTGCCAGTACTACGTAGAAAGGCTCAAATATATAAAAATATTTTAAGCTCAACTCTTCATAAATCAGTGTATTTTCAGGTTTTTCGTAAGTTTTTAAGAGATGAGCTCACTGTAATTTATTGATTCAGTATAGTTACCAACTTGATATTCCTGAGGTATAATGACTGTAACATGTTACAGGATCAAAGATGCTATTACTGAACTGGGGAAAACCAATGAAATCCTAGACTAGAAAGGGAAAAGTAAATACATCACTCCTCCAATTCTAGCATGAGGAAAAAGTCATGATTTGCAAAAGGACAGTGAGAAAGATAATAAAAGAAAAAAACCACAAATAGATCTACTGAAAAGTTTAAAAAGTATATGATCAAATTGTTTTGAGACTTTTGAGGTACAGCTTTAGTGTTACAATATTTTTTTTATAAAATATAGACTGTTTTATCAAAAATACTTATACATTCTGTTACAATATATTGCTTTTGCCCTCAGTAACTGCCAATATAAAATCTGGATCCAGTGGCCCAAAATGTACAAATGCACTTAATGTAAATGCTGTAGTTTGAGGTGTCTGCTTGGCCACTGTGCAAAAGTGATGAAATAGTGAAATTAAATAATAAGCCTACAACACAGAATACATTACAACCTGTACATATACATGTTCACAGCATGTATGTATACAAAGAAACCAAGATATAGTTCCCTTCTACAGCAGACACAAGAATAAGATGAACTAGGGTGATATATGTAGAAAGCATATCAAAAAAGGGCTATTCAGGATCACTGATTTTGGAAGAAGATATGACTGGACATTGTGGGTGTGTACACTTTGAGGATGGTATCATACAATATATTGGTTCTCTTAACATGTTAAGTAAATGCTGATACTCCATTCTGTCAACATATTTGGCAAGTAGCTCTGTTTGAAAGCTGTTACATGGTAAAGATAAGGCAAATAAAAATTTCTTCTCCTGATATAGAAAAGTTTAAAAAAGGTAACAATTCATTGTCATTTTAAAAAATCAAGCCAAAGGTATATAAACTGTCACTATTTTGTTACAGTAATTTCTTTAAGAAAAATTAGAGCACTGCCTTAGTCAAACAATTGTATTTCACGTGAATCATAATAGCATTTCAAACACTTTTTCCATTTTGAAAAAAAAGAAAAACAATATTTTTACTTAAGGCAGGCTTATGGCAATGATAGGGAAAGATTGTTTCTCCTTTTTTTAAGAGAATTGATCCAAAAGTATTTATTTGTAAGGAACTTTCAAAACCAATTTTCATTCAACCTAAATGCCATGAAACTGTTTCCAGTGCTCAGATTCATGTTGAAAACATTATGAAGCCTGTTTTCAAGAAATTATTAAAATAGTACTTTAAAACAAATCTTCATGTGTTTTCTGAAAACAAAACAAACCCACAGAAGCTGTTGGTGGAACAGAGAGCAAAAGAAGGGATGCTATTTGTTAGAGGTCTTCTTCTTGAATTAAGCCAGTCTGCTTGTATTCACAGTGTCCAGGAACTTAACACCAATCAGCAATGTAGTCAAAATCTCTGAACATTTCTTGTTCCTCTTCTGAAAGTATCCTTGGTTCTCGAGGTGGAGTAAGAATAGGGGCTTCTGAGGTAAATTCATCATCAAAATTACTAACATCTTCCCGGCCTCTGATGGTAGGTACAAATGGAGGCTTGACTTTTTTGTCTATTAGAGCATTCCAATCAACTAGCTGGATTACAAACACAAAATGACCAGGCTTACCATTCGTAACTGTATTTAAAAATACATTTAAAAAAATCTTTAATTTCCATTCTTACCCGAAAAAATGGGTGCTTTTTTACATCCTCTGCATCTTTCTCACCAGCTCCAAGGCGCCGCTCAGGATTTCTTCTTAATAGCTAATACAACAAAGCAAATAATAATAATAATATAAAATAAAAAAATAAATAAAAAGTTAATTTTCTATTAACAGAATTTCATAGCTTTCAAAAAATTAGACAGTTTTTGCTTGTATTTGTCTAAACCAAACAGCAAGTGTGAATTAAACAGAAAGTCTGAATTAAATAAAACTTTCAAACATCTACTGGGAAATTTTGTCCAATCTCAAATTTTAACATTTACTTTGTTTGCCAGTCCTGGGGCTTGAACTCAGGGCCTGTGCACTGTCCTTAAGCTTTCCTTAAGGACAGAGCTCTACCACTTGAGCCACAGCACCACTTCCAGCTTCTTCTATGTATGTGGTACCGAGGAGTCGAACCCAGGTCTTCATGCATGCTAGGCAAGCACTTTAACCACTAGGCCAAACTCCCAGCCCACACTTCCAGTCCTTATGCCTTGTCTCCCAGCCCCCATTAAATTTTACTTTTAATCTGTTCTATTTTACTTTTTACTTCTCATTACAATATTTAAAAGGATAACAAAAACAAGTTTGTTGCCTTTATTCAATGATTTCCTTCTGTTCCTCCCTCTTCGCCTCTTTATTATCCTATCTAAAATGGTTCATGTATTGGCTTATACATGTTAAACTGTTAAATCATAAATCATCTTTGTATTACTGGAATGTGGGTGACCTTTTTAATGAGCTACGCAATTTGATTTGCAAACAGTTTTTTCCCCCTTTTTTAAAAAAATTGGGTTGCTATGTTGAAAATGAAGCACACAACTTGTAGGTGAGGATGGAAAGGAAAAACTGGGAGAGTGTGAGGGAAGGGGTGTCCAAAAAGACATGTAATCTTTACCTGACTTAAGCAACTATAACTTCTCTATACAATAAAGAAGTTAAAAATTGATGCATGTAGTGGGGGGGCTTGAACTCAGGGCTATGCACTCTTGCTCAGCTTTTTCAGGTGGCTGTTTATCAGTGTACTGAAAGCAACTTCAAAATTTCTTCTTCTTTTTTTTTTTTTTTTTGCCAGTCCTGGGCTTGAGCTCAGGACCTGAGCACTGTCCTTGGGCTTTCTCAAGGCTAGAGCTCTACCACTTGAGCCTAGGCACCACTTCTGGCTTTTTTCTATATATGTGGTACCGAGAAATCAAACCTGGGTCTTCATGCATGCTAGGCAAGCACTCTACCAGTAGACCAAATCCCGGCCCACAACTTGAAAATTTCTGTTGTCAATATGTCAAAGAGACTGGTTTATAACCAACTTTTATGGATGTACATTTGTCTAGTTTTAGAACAAGTTAATACACCAGGTGATCAGTAGGACAGAATTCCTTCAGTTAAAAAAAGCCTTAATTTAGTTCTTACCCTTCTCATTATGGAAATAGCTTCTGTAGATAAGAATCTTGGATACCTTACTTCATCATTTACAATACTGTCGAAAACTTCCTCTTCATCATCACCAGGAAAAGGAGACTAGAAGAAATATTTTGGGGTGGTTAAAATAATTCTTTTGGTTGCTGGTCCTGGGCCTTGAATGCTGGGCCTGTGTGCTGTTCCTAAGATTTTTTTTGCCCAAGGTTAGTGTTTTACCACTTGAGGTACAGCACCACTTCCTGCTTTTTCTGTGATTAATTGGAGACAAATATCTTATGGACTTTGCTGCCTGGGCTGGCTTTGAACTGTGATGCTCAGATCTCCCTTTCTGAATAACTAGGCTTATAGGTGTGAGCCATCACTGCAAAATGATTATTTTTTTGAAGTAGGTTTTTTTTTTAATTTAATTAATTAATTTATTTTGTGGGTCATGGGGCTTGGACTCTGGGCCTGGACGCTGTCCTTGAGCTCTTAAGCTCAAGGCTACTGCCCTACCCTTGAGGCAAGCCCCATTTCCTAGAGGTTAATTGGAGATAAGAGTCTCAGAGGTCCTTTTGTGCCCAGGCTGTCTTTGAACCTTGATCCTCAGATCTCAGCCTCTTGAGTAGCTAGGATTACAGGCATGAGCCATCCCGGCTCAAAGTAATTTTTAATACAGTAAAAAAATGTTATCATCTCTTTGAGGTCCAACTAAGACTCAAGCCATAGAAAGGAACAAAACCAATCACTGAACTAGCAACCAAAAAAGTATTATAAAAGGTCAAAACTGTTATGTATCTATTTATTACCCAATACTCTTACTGAAATCTTGACATTATAGGGAATCTATAAAAATCTCTTGAGGCCGGGAGTGTGGTCTAGTGGTAGAGTGCTTGCCTAGCATACATGGAGCCCTCTTCGGTACAACATACATAATATAGACTTTCACTTAATTCCATTCCATTTTATTATACTCTATCCCATTTTATATCATTCACAAACTCATCTATCTGGCTATACTTTAAAACTGTCTATTGCATATGGAGAATATTTAGATACACATTTTGTTTTCAAAATCAACAGCAAATTAATGGCACCAAAACACAGCTAGATTATAGGCACAGTGATCGCATGCTTAGTGAAAGGAATGAAAAGAGGTCAGAAAGCACCCATTACAAGGCATCTTTAATGTGCCAAAGATAGCCAGGGCATTTTTTGTAAACAATATTAAAATTATGACACTGGATTGTAAAAAAGTAGTTACCTTATATTTAGTATAACCATTTGTTGCACTAAGGGATAAAAACTATGCTTAAAACTGGGATATCAAAATTTAACTTCAGAATTTCAGGTGGCTTACATTTTATTCAATAATTCAAAATCCTGAAAGGTCTAAATGTCATTTAGTGTCTATTATCACTGAAATGAGTCAATACATCTAACCCTTACTGGCAACTGAGAAAATCCACGCTTACACCTCATTATGTTTAAATTGGTCTCTTGCCTCCTAATAAGGTATTAAAGAATAAAGCTAAGCAGAAAAAAGTTTTAATGGAACAAATGGAATTTTTAGTCTGAGAGATATATGAAAATGAATTCAGATCCCACATTTAAAGGCTTATCTGCCAATCTAATTCCTAATATATAGCAAAATCTCAACATTTACTTAACCAAAATTTAGTTGTCTACTCATTCACAGCATAAGTCTAATATGTAGTTCATGGGAAAAATCTAGTTTCCTTCATTTCTGGAATGAATGCACCAAGTAAAGAGAAAATTCTTTTCCGTGTGTCTGTGTGTGTGTGTGTGATGTGCGTGTCTACTGATACTGGGGTTTGAACTCAGGGTAAGGGCACTGTCCTTGAGCTTTTATTTTTGCTAAAGCAGAGGGCTCTATCACTTAAATCACAGCTGTTGTTCTGGCTCCTCCCACCCCCCCAGGTCAGGGGGCTTGAATTCAGGATCTGTGCACTGTCCTTAAGTTTTTTTACTCAAGGCCAGTGCTCTAGACCTTAAGGCACAAGCTCCTCTTCTGGTCTGGTGGTGGTTGACTAGAGACCAGAGTTTCCTGGATTTTCCTGCATGGTCTGGGTTTGAACTGTGATCCTTAGATCTCAGTCTCCTCAGTACCTAGGATTATAGGAGTGAGCCAAAAAAAGCGCCCAGCTGGAAATTCTAACCTTCATCAGAATATTTCCCACTTTGTATTAATACAAATTAGTTTTACAAAGAGGTTTCATTCTCAACACGTCCATATATTCATAAAGACATCTTGATCAGACTCGGGCTGTCACTCCTCTTTATCTCCTTTTCCAAATCTCAACAAACTCCACTGTTAACATTTTCACATTTTGGCTATTTTGATCAGAATTTTAAGGGCAATAAAAGTGATTTTACCCATTGATCAATTCTATACTGCAAACTATTACTGTCTCTCAACAGCAAAAAAAGAAATAAAGAAAAACCTGCATATATTAAAGTATTTGGTTTCTGCCAAAAGATTATTAAATCTAAGAAGATAAAGCTAAAAGTATGTTTTAAGTGCACATAAAAATATAAAAAGGGGCAAGGGTTTGGCCTAATAGTAGAGTGCAGTGCTTGCCTAGCATACACGAAGACCTGGGTTCAATTCCTTGGTAACACATACATAGAAAAGGCAGGAAGTGGTGCTGTGGCTCAAATGGTAGAGCTCTAGTTTTGAGAAAGCCCAAGGACAGTGGTCAGGCCCTAAATTCAAGCCCCAGGACTGACAAGAAAAAAAAAAAAAAGACAAAGATCATGGGGGAATGCTTGCATTCATGCATGCATGAAGCCCTGGGTTTGATTCCTCAGTACCATCTAAATAAAAAGCAAGAAGTGGTGTTGTTGTTCAAGTGGCAAAAAGTGCTAGCCTTGAACAAAAGAAGCTCAGGGACAGTGCCCAGGCCCTGAGTTCAAGCCCCAGAACTTGCAAAAAAAAAAAAAAAGAGAGATCCATGGCTAGCTCAACTGGTTATAGTGCTAAGTGTTGTGAAAAAATAAGCAGAGAAATAAATCTCTGAGTTCAAATGCCAGCAGTAGCAGCACTTTAAAACACACATACACACACCACAAAAAATAGTAGTAGTCTACTTAACGTCAACATTCATAGAATCCAATGTCCTTCAATCATTGTTATATATCCATCCACTAGAAGTACACAAATAAAAATTTGAAAATGCAAATGGAGTTTTTAGTTATTTTATTTTTGTGGGTCATGGGGCTTAAACTCTGGGCCCAAGGCTACCACCTTAACCCTGGAGCCACAGCCCTACTTCCCCTTTTCTAGAGATTAATTGGAGATAAGAGTCTCTGGGTCTTTAGTGCCCAGGCTGTCTTTGAACCTTGATCCTTAGATCTTGGCCTCCTGAGTAGCTTTGGATTACAGGCATGAGCCACAGGGCGCAGCTGCTTTCAGTTATTTGTAATAAGAGAAAGACAAACACTAACCAGATAACTTTCATCACTTAAAAACTGTAAGGGTTGGGAGTTTGGCCTAATGGCAGAGTGCTTGCCTAGCATGCACAAAGACCTGGCCAGGTTCAATTCCTTGGTACCACATACCAAGAGAGAGGAGAAGGGAGAGGGGAGGGGGGAGAGGGGAGAGAGGGTAGAGAAGGGAGGGGGGAGAGAAAGAGAGAGAGAGAGAGAGAGAGAGAGAGAGAGAGAGAGAGAGAGAGAGAGAGAGAGAGAGACAGAGAGAGAGAGAGAGAGACAGAGAGAGAGAGAGAGAGACAGAGAGAGAGAGAGAGAGAGAGACAGAGACAGAGACAGACAGAGAGACAGAGAGACAGAGAGATCTGAGGAGCCAGTCTTGGGAAACAAGTCCAAAGACACTTATCTCCAATTAAACAGTAAAAAGCAAGAATAGTGGTGTGGTTCAAGTAGTACACCTTGATTGACAGGGCACAGTGGCTCATGCCTGTAATCCTAGCTACTCGGGAGGCTGAGATCTGAGGATCATGGTTCAAAACCAGCCTGGGCACTAAAGAACAAGTGACTATTATCTCCAATTAATCACTAGAAAATGGGAAGTGGAGCTGTAGCTTCCCGGGTAGGGCAGTAGCCTTGAGCTGAAGAGCTCAGGGACAGGGCCCAGACCCAGAGTTCAAACCCCATGACCCACCAAAAAAAAAAAAAAAAAAAAAAAAGAAATAAAGAAAAGAAAAAGCTAGTCTCCTACAATACTCCTAAAGAATTGATCAGATACCTAAATATAAAAAAAGCCAGTGAAGATGCCATAGGACAATCAACTATTAGCATATTACAAACCTTACAAAACTGAAGTTCCACTTATGCAGAAGACTTTATATATGACATGCCTTGTTCTTTCAATCATCTTTCTTCTCCCCTCTTCCCTATTTCCAATTGCTTACCTCACCTACGAGCATTTCATATATAAGTACACCAAGGCCCCACCAATCTACAGCCCTTGTATATGATGTTTCTGTTAATACTTCTGGAGCAAGGAATTCAGGAGTGCCACAAAATGTGCTTGTTCTATCTCCATATCCCATTCCTGAAAAAGATAAGATTTCAATTATGGATTTGCAAAGAAAACCAAATTAGATGAAAAAAACAAAAAAAACAAAACCCAGAAAATTAGCTGGGCATAGTGGCTCACGCCTGTAATCCCAGCTACTCAGGAGGCTGAGATCTGAGGATTGAGATCCAAAGCCAGCATGGACATGAAAGTCCATGAGACTCTTATCTCCAATTAACTACTAGAAACAGGAAGTGACACTGTGTTTCAAGGGGTAGGGTGGTAGCCATAAGCTGAAGTGCTCAGGGACAGTGCCCAGGCCGAGTTAGAGCCCCACGATCAACATCATCAACAACAAAATGTAGAAAATTAGATGATATCCTTAGGAAGCAGAATTAAAGTTCTTATGCCTGGTGATCAAACTCAGATATTCTAAAGAGTTTTAATAACGAATGTAAAGAAAGTTGTACATAGGAATCTTATGTTAAAAAACTAGCAGTGAAGAGGAATGAGATTTTAAGAAACAAAAGCATTTATAACAATAATGTCCAATACAGAGAGAAATCTAATTACAGAAAAAAACTTTTAGTGGGTGCAGTAATTAGGTCAGTGAACACATGGTGACATACATTAACAAAGTTAATTCATATATCATGCTAGTTGATGAGTAACTCTTACTTATAGCATACTGAATATTATGTTCCATACTAATCTCCAATAGTACTCCTGAAGAGGAAGGACTATATTCATTTTATAGATGAAGAAATGGATGTAAAGATTCAAAGCAAGTTTTTCAAAGACATATATAAAATGAGGGGGATAGTCAAAGTGGAAACTTAAAAGACAGTTATGTGTAAGCTCATCATCTTTATTTATGCTGTTATGTGATATCAGATTGAAATTTCCTAAGCTTATTTACTTTTGAGTGTACAGAAAACATTATTGAGATAGTTATGTATACATTTTGTAATTTAAATGTTAATAGCTCTAAAGAGCTGGAGAACAGTTATAAGGTATGTAATTCACTCTGTACAACCACAGGAGAATGAACAATTTGATGCTTAAAACTTTCTTAAAGTAGTGACAAAACTATTAGTCATACAAAGAGATTCTTAGTCTTATGCTATGATTTCTGAAGGCCTAATCTATTTGTATCCATAAAGTCTTGATGTGTAAATTAGGTTATAGAAACATTGTATTTCAAAGAATTAAAATAAAAATATTATTTTTACGCAAAAGTTGAAAATTATACTTTATTTAAAACTGATACTTAAAAAACCCAATTACCTTCTTTGCACAGACCAAAATCAGCAATTTTCACAAAGCCCTCTGTATCAAGCAGTAAGTTATCCAATTTCAAATCTCTGAAAATGAAAACATTAAAAAATGAAAATATTTAGATCACAGTTAAAAAAATTTAATAGGAATCTTTTTCTCTTTACTAAGAAAAATCTTTCCAAGTTATAATTTGATATTTAAATATTGCACCACATAAAGTTTTCGTCTTTTATACAATTTATTGCTCTACATAATATGGTTTCTATATAACTTTTCTGTTACATAGAAAAGAATGTCTTTTAAAGAAATGTCTTATCTTTTTTTTTTTTTTTTGCCAGTCCTGGGCTTGAGCTCAGGGCCTGAGCACTGTCCTTAGACTTTCTCAAGGCTAGAGCTCTACCACTTGAGCCTTCCGACGTCAGCATCATTTCCGATTTTTTCCTATGTATGTGGTACTGAGAAATCGAACCAGGGCCTTCATGCATTCATAAGGAAGAATTAACAGTATGAACAGGCTATTAGGCAAGAATCCCTCCCTGTGCCTCCTGGTCCTGCCCAAGGTATAGGGAATGAATTCAGTGCCTTGAGCTTGCCAGGAAGGTACTCTATCACTTGAGCCATACTTCTAGTCTTCTTTCCTTTTGTATTGTTATTTTTGAAGTGGGGTCTTAATTTTTTTTTTTTAAATGCTCAGGCCAGTTCTGGGCTTTGCATCTTATGCCTTTTCTCCCTAGTCTTACTGAGAACCAAAGGCACACTCCAGTGTACCTAGACACTGATTCCAATGGACTTCTATAAACTTTTTTTTGGTGCCAGTCCTGGGATTTGAACTCAAGGCTTGGTGTCACAGAGCTTTTGTTTTCAAGGCTAGTGCTCCACCTCCAACTTTTTCCACTTTCAACTTCTTTGATACTTAATTGGAGACGGTCTCATGAATTTTTGTGCCCAAGCTGGTTTCAAATTGTGATCCTTAGATCTCGGCCTCTGAGTAGCCAGGATTACAGGTGCGAGGCACTGGTGCTCATGCCTGGCTCATAAACCTGTGTTAATGGTCTGCCCTTAAACCATACTTTCCCCACCCCTGCAACTGCCTCCCAAGTGAGCTAGGATTATAGGCAGGCTCTCTACCACTTGAGCCTTGCCATCTGAACAGAAAGAGTAACAATAACTTGGTAAAGAATAATTTGGGAAAAAGAGAAAGCCACTTGAAAATATTTTATCCTTTAAGCTAAACAGAATCAAGAGGAAATCCTAATATTGAGAACATTATTAATTCATACTGTTTTTCCCATAATTTGCTATGTCTAGACCAGTATTATTCAATCTAATATTTTGTCATACATATAGCAGGGCTATTCAAGTGTGGTAGAAACTAGTAACTGGGTTATGTGTGTGTGGAGGGGGAGGGGCCAGGGAAGGACGTCAAAGAGTCTGAATGCTGTCTTTCAGCTTTTTCACTCAAGTCTGATATTCCACACTTGAATCACACCTCCACTTCTAGGTCTTTGATAATTAGCTGAGGTAGGAGTCTCACAGACTTTCTGGTCCAGGATGGCTTCTAAGTATAATTCACAGATCTCAGCCTCCTATATAATTAAGACTACAAGACATTTTTGATACAGTCTCTGTGTGTGTGCATGTACTGGAGATCAAACCAGAGCAAGCGTTCTGCCACTGAGTTCTACACATTTCTTGAGAGTTCTTCCAAAGAAAGTATTGTGGTAGTCTGCACACTGGCATCTGTTACATTTCAAGTAGTATAGAGAGATTTCCTACAGTGGATAGGTTACATGCAAAACATTCACTAGAATGAATATTGTTGGTTAACTGTCATCATAGGTGTACTCATCATTGTACTACTTTTAACTTTTTTTTGTTTTAGAAGCTGGTTAAACATAAAATACCCTTTTCAATTATCTTTAATTCTCCTTAACGTCAAAGGAAGCTAGTAAAAACAACGAAAACTTTACTCACCTGTACACAATTTTGTGTTCATGTAAATATTGCAACCCAAGAACTACACATGCAGCATAAAATCTGTATGAAGAATTAAATCAAAATAAGTTTAATAAAGTTCACTGCTCTTGAATCCTAGTTTATATTTTTATGCTTTGAAGGACAACTTTGTGTTTAATTAAATCCACAAATATTTATTTAGTCCTATATACAACATCTTATGCTGGGTATTACGAGTGAAAATTTAAAAAGGGTGAGTGAAAAGTACAATCTTGAGAATGGAACCCATTAAATTTGCCTGGTAGATTCACTGTAGACTTTAGAGAAGTCATGGTACAGTGCTGTAAGAAGAACTACAATGGGTCATGAGAAAGGAAGAACAGCATCAAAAACAAGTTATACAAGAGAAACACAGGGCATTCCCTAAGAAAGAAAAATAACAGAGGAGAGAATGGCATGATGTATTTGACAACTACTACTGAATTTGGTGTGGTTAAAAGAAAGGCTGTGTATACATCGAAGAAGCAAGACAGACTGGATGCAAGATCTTCAATGTCTTATATAGATTGCAGTTTCTTCTTTTAGTAATAGGTAATCAAACTGATAATCTAATAGCAGTGTGAATGTTAGAAGAAGAAAAAGGTAGAAAAGAAGGGGGAAGAGAGCAAATATTAGGTGTTTGGGATAGTACAGATGAAAGATATAACAACAGCACTCAATGTAGCAGGAACAGAGAAATTAAGAAATAGACTGAAGATAAACAAAAAAAATTGGCATGACAGGACAGGATACCTCATTAGGTATTCAGGAAGAGGGAATGATAAGAGCTAAAGATGACTATTGTTTTGCTCTTGAATAAAGGTAACATTGAGTTATGGATTTTCAGTTTTGGCATTATTAGAGTTTGAACTCAGGGTCTTAAGGTGCTTGCTAGCCAGACACTCTAAAAGAACAGCCACATCTATCCCCTTGCCCCTTTTATTTTAAACCAGTCCTGGGGCTTGAACTCAGGGCCTGGCACTGTCCTTGAGCTTTCTCAAGGTTAATGCATTGATCCACAGCACCACTTTCTGCGTTATTCTGTATATATGGTCCTAAGGAATCGAACCCAGGGCTTTGTGCATGCTAAGCAAGCTCTTTACCACTAGGCCACACTCCCAGTCTCTCCTCTGGTTATTTTTGTAATAGGATTCCCCAGCCCCCTGGGCTTTTTTTAGTGCTCCTATTTATGCTTCCCATAATACTAGGGCAATGGACCCATGCTACTATACTCAGCTTTTTTTTTTTTCAGCCCTGTGACTTGAACTCAGGGCCTTTTCAAGGATAGAGCTCTACCACTTGAGTTACAGCACTTCTAGTTTTTTTTTTTTTTTTTTTTTTTTGCCAGTCCTGGGCTTGAGCTCAGGGCCTGAGCACTGTCCTTGGACGTTCTCAAAGCTAAGCTCTACCACTTGAGCCTCAGCACCACTTCTGGCTTTTTTCTATGTATGTGGTAACGAGGAATCGAACCCGGGCCTTCATGCATGCTAGGCAAGCACTTTAACCACTAGGCCAAACTCCTGGCCCACTTCTAGCTTTTTCTATGTATGTGGTACCAAGGAATTGAACTGGGTCTTTGTGCATGCTAGGCAAGCATTCTATCTCTATGCCAAACTCCCAGCCCCTCAACTTTTTATGGGTTGAGAGGGGGTCTGACAAATGTTTTGCCCAGACTAGCCTAAAGTGCAATTCTATTTCAATCCCCAAGGAGCTAGGAATATAGTATAAGCTACTGAACTGGCTTGAGTTCATGTTTAGTATTATTATCTGGGTATATTTTGGAGACAGAATAAATTGTACTTGCAAATGAATGTTGTGGATGAGGATCATAAATGATCCATTGTGTTCTGCTCTGAACAATATGTAGGTAAAATTACTGTTGAAAAGATGGAGACTACCCATGTAGCTGGCCTTGGAAACGTTAGGTAAGGCAGAGAAGAAATGGTAAAAATTAAGGGTTCAATTTGAGATTATCAAATTCTTTTCAGTCTTATAAATGGAAAAAAAGAACAAAAATTATAAATTTGGTAAATACCAAGTAGGATTATAGTTATTAAAAATAGTTCCCTAGGTTCAAATCCTACCTCTACCATATAAGAGCTTTAAATGAGAACAGGAAAAATTATATATATACATATATATATGTACACACTGTATATCTGTACTGCAGGTACAATAATTTTAATCTCAAATAATTACAATTGCATTTTATGTATTAAATAAACAATTTAAAAATACTATTGAACTTTACATGTACTAAAGCAGATTATAGTAAAAAAAATGTCTGTTTTCTACCATTTTTTTGGAAGCAGTATTTACAGAAGTTGAATATCCCTACACCCAAAATCTAAATTTAAAAGGATCCAAAAATCTCAAACTCTGACAACCAACAGATACTGAAAATGGTTCTGAATCAGGCATGGTGATAAATGTCTGCAATTATAGTACTCAAAAGTCTGACATAAGAGGAATTTTAGGCAAGCCTAGGACACACATTAAGATGAGCCTACACAGGAGGACACTGTTTCAATGCTGAATCAGTAAACTGTCTTTTAAATTTCAAAATCTGAAAAAGCTCCAATAAACAGAAATACTTTCAGTTCCAAGGTATTTTGGACAAGATACCCATTCTACATCAGTTCCCTTTATATTCTTTTTTTTGTGGGTCATGGGGCTTGAACTCAGCCTGGGTGCTGTCCCTGAGCTCTTCAGCTCAAGGCTACTACCCCCTATTCCTGGGCCTGCATGTTGTCCCAGAGCTCTTCAGCCCAAGGCTACCACCCTACCCTTGAGCCAAGTCCCAATTCCTATTTTCTAGAGGTTAATTGGAGATAAGAGTCTCAGGTCCTTTTGTGCCTGGGCTGCCTTTGAACCTTGATCTTCAGATCTCAGCCTTTGAGTATCAGCTAGGATTACAGGCGTGAACCACTGGCTCCCTTTGTATTCTTTGGAAGACATGAAAAGAACAAGAAACCAAATACTTGACATATGTTCTTTTAAAATGTAAATATGAGTATTCTATACAATTATTCAATACAAATTCCTCAGTACTTTGAAGTATGAATTGTATTTGAGGTCATAGTCCTGGGATGTTATTCCCTTGGGGGAAAAATCTAATGGCTAAAAAGGAAAAAGATATTCGAATGAACCCAAGTTCTATAAGTTATTCCTGGGGGGGAGGGGTTAAGACCTTTTTTCAAGACTAGAGCTCTACCACTTGAGCCATAGCACCACTTCTGGCTTTTGTCTATGTATGTGGTACCAAGGAATTGAACCATGGTCTTCGTGCATGCTAGGCAAGCACTCTACCACTAGGCCAAACTCCTGGCCCTGAAAAAAATCTAATAGTTAAAAAGCAAATTAATATTCAAATGAACCTAAGTTCTATGTCTAAATCATCAAGTAAGACTGACTAAGCCATGAGATTTTTCAATATGGACAAAAGAGTTAATAAATACAGTAAGTATATGGCAAAAGGTAAATAACACACAGCAACTCATTTCTTTTCAGAAAAACTTTTAGTCAGAGACTTCTTTTTACCCCAGAAAGAAATCAGGCATGGAAAAATCTCAGACGAATGTCTAAAGCATACTCACACAGCTCTTGGTTCAGAAAAGACATCAGTATGAATGTGCATCATTAGGTCCCCACCGGCAGCATATTCCATTACAAAGCAAACATGCTCTTTGGTTTGGAAACATGCAAAAAGGTTCACCAAAAAGGGATGCCTTACACTATTCACAGTTTCAAAAATTCTTTTTTCACACATCAGGCTGTAAGAGAAAATATTTTAAATGATAAATTAGAAAATGATTAAAGAGTGTTGAAATATATGATCTGAAAATTCTTCTAGAAAGTAATATAGCTAGAGTGTATTAACAGAAACTAAACTATGCTTAAAGGTCGTAGGGTTTACCTTAGTAGTACCACAGAAACACAAGTATGTGCTAAGAGTTCATTTTCAAAACAATAAAGATTTTATGTAGATACCTAGGTTCCATTATGAATGAGTTGAAAAATCGAGTAACAATATGGGAAAAGATTTACGCATTATGCTTGTGTACCTTATATATAGTAGAAGTATAGCATTTTTAATGCTTCTTTTTGTGGACCATGAGCTAAACACCAGTTTAACATTAAATACTGCAAGTAAGCATAGCTATCATGATACATACTGTCACATTTTATTTATTTATTTTTTTCTGTCAGTCCTGGGCCTTGAAGTCAGGGCCTGAGCACTGTCCTCAGGCTTTCTCAAGGCAGCAAGTGCCACATTCTATGTAATTTCCTATTTATTGTTTTACATAGCACTGGGGTTTGAACTCAAATTCTCACTTGCTAGCTAGACATACTCATACTCTACCATTTAAACCATACCTTTACCTTGTTTTTATTTTATTTATTTATTTTTTGCCAGTCCTGGGCCTTGAACTCAGGGCCTGAGCATTGTCCTTTAATTTTCTCCCCTACCCCCCAAGACTAGCACTCCACCATTTAAGCCACAGTATCACTTCTGGCTTTTTCTGTATATTTGGTACCGAGGAATCAAACCCAGGGCTTTGGGCATGCTAAAGTAAGCACTCTACCCCTGGACCACACTTCTGGACCTGTGTCTGATTTTGCTTCAGATTAGATCTTATGACCAGGCCTGGCTTATTAATTGAAATGGGATCCAAGCTTTTTTGCCTGGGCTACCCTTGAAACTTGGTCCTCTCAGTTTCTTAATCCCAAATTGCCTGGGACTAAAGGTATGTGCTACTGTATCCTACATATTTATTTATTTATTTTTTGTTTTTGGACTAAGGTTTGGACTCATAGTTTGTCCAAGATTTTTTTTTTTTTGGTAATGCATGGTTAGTAGGCTCAACTACATGGGCCACAGTTCAACTGCCTTTTTACTTTTTTTTTTTGGGGGGGGGGTGGTTCAAAAAGAAATAATCCCTTGGGAAGGCAAGGGCACTGCACAGAGCCTTGAAAGATGGTGCTTCAAAGCCAGCCTCTATTTATTTAAGACAGTGTCATAATATATATATATGTAAATGTAGGTAAGACTGAAACTCATTAGGTAACCCAGGTTGGCCTTTGACTCATGATCCTCTGCCTCTGCCTCCAGAATTCTGGCATTAAAGGGGTGAGTCACTGCAATCAAGCCTATATTAAGAATGTGACAAAGCTGAGTGCTAGTACCTCACATCTGTAATCTAAGGTTCTCAGAAGTCTGAGATCTGAGGACTGTGGTTCAAGTAAGCCCAGATATGAAAGTCTGAGACTCTTATTTCCTATTACTACCACCCCCCACCCCCAGAAGTGGACCTATATAGCTCAAGTGGTAGGTAGAATGCTGGCCTTCAGCAAAAAGAAAAAGAAAAAAATTTTTTCAGGGACAGCTCATAGGCCCCGAGTTCAAGCCTTAGCACTGGCATACACAAAAAAGGGAGAGATTTGGAAAAAAAGAGTATGTTATGTAAAGTAACACATCTGGAGAGACATAAGTTGCATGTTTTCTCTCATATATAGAAGCTAGAATTAATTAATTTATAAAGTAAATACATTGGGTGGTAAGCAAGTATATTGAAATGTTTAACAGAAATATGATAAATTCAAGGGAGAGGCTCAAATAGCCTGATTCCTTAGAAAACCAAAGTTAAAGTTCAACGAAACAAACATCAGGAAAATAAGTACATAAAAGGGGTGAAGAGAGGTCAAGGAGGTGGGTAGAGAAATGAAAGAGTGGGGAAATGCAGTCAAGAATTCAATGTATATGGGCCAGAGGTTTGGCCTAGTGGTAGAGTGCTTGCCTAGCATGCATAAAGACTGGGGTTTGATTCCTTGGTACCACGTACATAGAGAGGCTGGAAGTGGTGCTGTGGTTCAAGTGGTAGAATACTAGCCTTGAGGGAAGCCCAGGGACAGTGCTCAGACCTTGAGTTCAAGCCCCAGGACTTACCAAATACACACACACACACCACAGACTAGAAGTGCAAAAAAAAATTCAATGTATATAGTACAAAATTAAAAAACGTGAGTGAAGGTGTAGGTTGGGAAGGATAGGTGAGAATGTTGAAATGGGTGAAATTGATCAAGAAGCATTCACAAATTGCTTTGCTAAATGCCAAGTTTTTTCTTTGTACAACAACCTAAAGACACAGTGGCATTATTACGCTTTCTTACATCTGCATAGATTTAAAAAATTACCTAAGTTTCTAACAGTTACTATAAATTAAAGCAATGTTATAAATAAATCCATTGATTCACTGAAACCATTTCAAGCATTAATAGCTTTGATTTGTGTCCCAATACATTTAAATGTCTTAAATAATGTTTTAATTAAGTCCACCTAAATTTGAGTACTTACAGATAAAATATAAGACAAAACAGATAAAATGTACTGGGTTCAAGGGAATAATAAACATGGTCTTTCCAGTGTCTGTAATTATGAACATTTTAGTAATTTACTATAGGTGGATTTAAGGGTGAATCCTTAATTGTCAACTGGATAAGTATTAATTTGTGATCAACTTATATGAAGGATTAAGAATCACTAATTGGACCACTTCAAATTGTTTTATTGCTATTTATAGGAGTTATTTAACAATGACTGACTAATGATGAGAACTGAATAGATACCTTAAAATTAAGTAGTCTTTTTACATATACATATTGTCACTAACTTACAAGCATTTACAGCACACGCGCACGCGCACACACACACATACACACAGAAAATCTTGAACTAGCTCAATATTGTCTAAATTGTGCATTCTTAAAAGTTATGCCAATAATCTAACCTTATTTAAAATTTTAGTATCTTTCATCTGCCTAAAACACCACAAATGCAATTTCTCTTACAATGTCCTATCTAAAATCCAGCCATACATATATCTGCAGTAAGTTGCTACTGTCTGCGTGACTTATTTTAAATCAAAATATCTAGCCTCTTTACTGACAAATTTAATGTGTTGATGTCTTGTTTCCCCAAGCAACTAGTTATACCTTAACAATTCTGGAAAACTTCCTTCAGAATTCATCATACTCCTTGATAGGATACAAACTTTTTAGTCAGTGGAAAAGAACATTTTCCTTCAGGTTAAAAATCAGAGAACTATACATAACATACTTGTCAGCTATTAGGTTGATCTATAATTTAAAAAAAATGCATTTCCAACTTTCTTTTTTTTTATGCAAAAGCAAGAGCGAGCTTTATTCGGGCATGCTCGGGCTCTCAGGTACACGTGACCTCGAGATCCGTGAGTTCCAACTTTCTTTTACTGGGTTTAATATGAACTTGTAGGAACAGTGACCTGCGTGGGAAGGATTACCAATAACACAAGCAGTGGGAGATGTGATTTAGAGAAAGTACTCATGCAGTGGTAAGCAGTCTATGTATGATCTTTGTATAATTACTCCAGCTTTGGTCTATGATTTATGTTCATAAAGAGAGGCTGATTTGAAAATATATACTATCTATGACAAAGGACAACTGTCAAAGTAAAATAATCCAAACTACAGAAGAAAATTTGGACTATATAAGAGAACTGTCAATAACGATCATAAAGCATTCTACAAATATCTATTAAAAAAATTAGCAAACACACAGAAAAGAATCCTCTCCTAGGTACTTGTTAGTCATACTTATATAAGAAGATGAGTCATGAGGATGGCAAATTTGAGGCCAGCCTGGGATAAATAACAACGCTCTCTATCAAAACAAACAGAAATAGTACTAACATACAATCACATAAAATGCAATGACTCTATTAAAGGATGAGCTAGAATGTCAATATAAAGGCCTTTATACTTTAGACTTATTTTTTATTTATATTTGCAAGTAATATTTTACTTAAAAAAAAAAAAGCCTCAGTTCAAAGCCAGCCTAAGTGGTAAAGTCCATGATATTTGTAGCTATAGTTAACCACAAAAAAAGCTGGAATTGGAGCTGTGTCTCAAGTGGTAAAGTGCTAGTTTTAAGGAAGAACTCAAGTATGGTGTCCAGAATCTCAATTCAAGACCTAGGAAACAGACAGACACAGACACAGACACAGACACAGACACAGACACACGCACACTCAGAAGTAAATATTTTCATTTATAGTTTAGGATTTGTTTTCTTGTACAGATCCATTATCCCAGTAATATAAGAAAAATACTACTGAATATTGAATCAACGAAGGTCTGTGTAACAAACAAGTCACTTTATACAATAATGTACATATTTAAGAGTCATTTTATATTACATTCTTACTCCAATGTCATCTTTATTCCCACAGCCCTTATATTTTAATAACTGTATAAAAGATGATTAGCCGGGTACTGAGAGCTCATGCCTGTAATCTTAGCTATTCAGGAGGGTGATATCTAAGGATCACAATTTGAAGCCAGCCAGGCAGTACACGAGACCCTTACCTCCAATGAATTACCTCTGAAAAGTTGGAATTGGATCTGTGTCTCAACTGGTAGAGGGCTAGCCTTCAACAAAAAAGTTCAGAAACAGTACCCAGGCTCTGAGTTTAAGCCCTGGGACCAGCATTAGAAAAAAAAGATGTGTGAACAATTTACATTTGGTTAAACTCTTTGTCTGGTAAAAGAAAAAAATGATTTAAAACAACAAAGTAAAAAAAATGCATTCCAAAAAGTATATACTGTAAGCCAGAAGCTGGTAGGTCATGCCTGTATTACTAGTTGTTCAAGAATACAAATTGAAGCTAGCATGTATAGAAATTCCATTAAACTTCATTTCCAATTAACCACCAAAATACTAGGGTGAAAGTATAACTCAAGTGGTAGAGTGCCAGATATGAGCAAGAAAGCCAAGCAAAAGCTCCAGGCCCTGTGTAAAAAAAGGCTAGGCAATGGCACAAGTACACACACACAAAAGCACCAAGTATTAACCATTCACTTAACTAAGTACTGTGGTATTTTATTAGCTTACATTATCAGCCATATGAAATGAAATACAATCAACTTTACTGAACCACAGATGAATAGTTTCATGTAAACAAAATCTCTTTTTTTAGGGGGGGCGGGGGGTGGATCATGGGGCTTGAACTTGGCCTGGGCATTGTTCTTGAGCTCTTCAGCTCAAGGCTACCACCCTATCCTTGAGTCAAGCCCTACTTCCCCCTTTCTAGAGGTTAATTGGAGGGAAGAGTCTCAGGTCCTTTTGTGCCTGGGCTGGCTTTGTACCTTGATCCTCAGATCTCAGCCTCCCAAATAGCTAGGATTACAGGCATGAGCCACTGCGCCGCAACAACAAAATCTTAAGAGAATTAGTTCACACATATTTCAGTATTGTTCCTTGGTATGCTCTAACAAGTTAATTGTTTTTTTTTTTTTTTTTGGGTGGGGGGGAGCAGTCCTGGGCCTTGAACTCAGGGCCTGAGCACTGTCTTTGAGCTTTCTCAAGGCTAGAACTTTACCACTTGAGCCACAGCACATTTTCTGGCTTTTTTCTAGGTATGTGGTACCGAGGAATCAAACCCGGGTTCATGCATGCTAGGCAAGCACTTTACCACTAGGCCAAACTCCCAACCCCACAAGTTAATTGTTGTGTGAGGAAAGTGACTAGAAAGCAGCAAATATCATATATATTTAAATGTAATATATAAAATACACATGATATGTATATTATGTCAAGTGTGAGTATATTAATAATACTATGAACTTAGTAACTCTTACTGTTGTAATATCGGCTTCAATTCTCTTACTTGACAACTACAAAGCAACAGTTTCATTTTAAACAACTAACCTGTCTACTTCATCTCGAGCCACAATGTCTCCTTTCTTTAAGGCTTTAATAGCAAACATCTCATTTGTGTGTTTATATTCAGCCAAAAGCACCTGAAATGAGATTAAAATAATTATCTCCTAGTTCACTTACTAATCTTGCAGGCATTCAAAAGGATTCTGAAAAATTACCTTTCCAAAATGTCCTCTTCCTAGGACAGCACAACATCTAAAGTCTTGTAGATTAAACTGAAACCTCTGCTGTGATCTAAAAATAGAAATTTCAATAAAAAATAGGCAATAAAATATGGTATCAAATATATGACTGTAAAACATGACAGACAGATTCCTTACTTTCTCTCCTCAAGTTCTCGAATGCCACTGTATCCTACACCTGTCTCAGGAACATCAGGCTCATACTCAGATTGGGATCTTGGAAATATACTATTTCTATCATTTTCAATATCAAAACCAATTTCTGAATCCTGTAAAATATTAAATTCATTAAAACATAGAAACATTCAGAATACAACTTTGTAATCCAAAAGTTGGCAAAAAAAAATCCAAGTCAATAAAATTATCAAAGGAAAAATTTCAGATATTATGATCATTGATTTTATATATTAACATTTTATCTCACGTAAGTATGCTGTGCACAGAGACAATTTAAATTGTATACTTTATTCACTAAAATGCTTAGCATTTGATATAAGGAATTATACAAGGTTTTACATGACTTGCCTGTCCAGGTGTATCCAAAACTCTTAGTTGCGAAGATTCATCTGTTTCCCCAAGAGAAGAAGCACGTGGTGGGGCTGGAGGAGGTTCAGGCTCAAGATCAAAGTCCAATTTTGTTACTGTAGAATCACTTACAGAAGATAAAGTAATTTACTAAAACAGTAATCAAGAACATTTAAGATAGCTTTAAAATAAAAGGAAATTAACTTGGAAAAAAAACACAGCACTTATTTCAAAATACTACTTTAAAGAAAAAATTGCTACTTTGAAAAATATGGAAACTCTCAATTTAGCCACTCAAGTTAATAAGAAAGATATCACAGAAACTACTTTGTATGAGATATGCTAAAACATCTTAGGTACATACCTAGCTGAAAGTACTAGCTGAGGGATGCGTACATCAACCACTGGCACTGTAGCAGCCACAGGAGCTTGGGGGCTGAAGGTGCCAGAATGATTTACTGTAGGAATAGCTCGTCTTACTAGCCTTCCCCAAGTGGCAATATTAATATTCATTTGAGGAGCTCGGAGGAATGTTTTGCCTGTAGATATTGTGAATAAAGAAAACAAAACAAGTAATTTCCTCATATATTACCAAAAACAATAATTTAAAAATTCATATTCATCAGTTTATTATTTATAAAGAATAAATAAAACTTGTCACAAAAACTAGTTCTTAACTATTTGCAGTTTTTATAGGATGTTATAAACAGCATAGTTTTGTTAGCACCCCTCTCTCCTTAAGTGCTTAGGGTTTTAAAGAGATCGCTTACCTTTTGTGTATGTGTGCAGGTCCTGGGGTTTGAACTGAGGGCCTAGATGCTATTGCTGAGCTTTTCTGCTCAAGGCTAGCACTTTACCACTTGACAACAAATTACTTATCTCACTTTGGGATTTTGGGTGGTTAACTGAAGCATCTCATGGACTTTCCTACTTCGAATGGTATATGCCGGAGTAGCTAGGATTAACAAGTGTGAGCCACTAACACCCAGGAAAAACCATTGTCTTTTAAAGATATAAATCATGTAACATTTATGGATGAATCAATGATATCTGGTTTCTTTAAATAATCTGAGTAAGTATTGATAGGATACAGATAAAACAGAACTGCCATGAACTGGTCAATGGTACAGCTGCACAACGATACACTACAGCCACTTAAGGAAATGTTGGAAATGTTCCTCAATAACAAGTCAGAAATAAGTGAACAACTAAAAAGGAAGAAGCCACAAAGCACTGCTAGTTAGTTACCTTGTTGTTTTGAAAATATTTTCTTTTGTCTTTGGAGTTTGGGTCTTCTTTCAATAACTGGATTAAAAAAGGTAACCTGTAAAGAAGAAAAATTTAATTTGACATGAAAAGAGCATTATAGTTCATGAAATTCACTAAATCCATAAAAGATTTTTGGTTGTAATTTAATCACCTCCTCATTTTCTAGATGAGCAAATAGACCTAGAGAGAACAAATTTTTCAAGGTCACATACCTATTCAATGACAGAGCAGAGTCATGAATACAGATAATCACTTTCACACTAATACTCTTTCCCCTTCCAGTTCATAATGCCTACATACATAATTTCTACTGTAGTTATACACATTTAATAAAATACAATGATTACCTCTGCAAACAAAGTACCCTGTGGTTCCAAATAGAGACACATGCCATGCCGCTGGTTGTCTAAAAAATCTTCTAACCTCAGAAATTTTACAGCACACAGAGATCGCCAATCACGCCAATAAACTGAAATTTCCAGTTCACGTGACTAGGGTAATTAAAAAAATAAACAAAAGACATCATTGGACACACACTTGAATAAAATATCACAAGATATGAAATACAAGCACAATAAACAAAGAATACACACAAAGATGACACTTTTAAGTAAAGCTTTGTGATGTTTCTCAATTGTATATTATCTGTAACAAATTTACACAATTTAACTCAATGAAACAAAACATATTCAGAAGGTCTTTGCATAAGGTTATTTCTTGAGTATATTTCAAGGATACACACTCGGCACACAATACATTTAAGCAACCACAGAAACTCCCCTTCTACTGAGAGCTTTAAACTGTCAGTTTTCCCTTTCCATATGCCTTCACTTGCTGTGTTACTAACAGACCTAAGTGCTTGCCTAGCCTAAAGAACTCATTTCAAAATTTATTTGCACATCCCATTGTTAACACAGAGAAAAGACTGGGGAAGAAAAAAGTCTGAAAATAGCATTTACTTTGCACTTATAATGTGCCTTTAATATATATATATATATACATACATATATATATGTGTGTGTGTATACATATACATATGTGTGTGTATATATATATTTTGGGGGGGGTCATGGGGCTTGAACTCTGGATCTGCACTATTCACAATAGCTAAGCGATGGAAACAACCCAGATATCCTACTACAGATGAATGGATACAAAAAATGTGGTACATATATACAATGGAATTCTACATAGCCAACAGACAAGATAAAATAATGCCATTTGTTGGGAAGTTGATGAAACTAGAGAGAATCATGTTGAATGAGACAAGTCAAGACCAAGGGAACAAAAGGCGCATGGTTTCCTTGATATGTGGATATTAGATCCAAACAGTACAAAAGCGAGGACTCAATATTTGGATACCCAAGGTTATGGACATGGTCTTAGAGATATAAACATAAAAACGGGTAATAGTGGGCCAGGAGTTTGGCCTAGTGGTAGAGTGCTTGCCTAGTATGTGCAAAGACCCGGGTTTGATTCCTCAGTACCACATACATAGAAAAAAGCCAGAAGTGATGCTGAGGCTCAAGTGGTAGAGCTCTAGCGAGAAAGTCCAAGGATAGTGCTCAGGCGCTGAGCTCAAGCCCAGAACTGGCAAAAAATAAAAATAAAAACTCTCTATGATAGGATATATACGCTATAGATGTTATATTGTATAGATTGATATATATCTGACATATAAACCCTCAGCTTAATTTTAATTATGTTCTAAAACATGTAAATATGTGCCAGTGATTGCATGTAGAGTCCCTTCTCGAATACTTGTTAAACATGACATTTGAAATATTATGTAAAAATCAGTGTCAATGAAAAAATATTTGTTTGTTTTTTGGTCATGGGGCTTGAACTCTGGGTCTGGGAGCTGTCCCTGAGCTTGTAGGTCAAGGCTAGTGCCTTACTACATGAGCCCTAGAGCCACTTTGGTTTTCTGGTGGTTAATTGGAAGTAAGAATCTCACCGACTTTTGTGCCTGGGCTGGCTTTGAACCACAATTCTCAGATCTCAGTCTCCTGAGTACTTAAGATTACAGGCATGAGCCACCTGCACCAGACTAAAAAAAACTATTAAGCCATTTAAATAAATACCTGAGGTTGGGGGGGGGGGGGGAGTCTGGCCTAGTGGTAGAATGCTTGCCTACCATGTACAAAGACTGGAGTTTGATTCCTTGGTACCACATACATATAAAGCTGGAAATTGTACTTGTGGCTCAAGTGGTAGAGCTCTAGCCTTGAGAAAGCCCAAGGAAAGTGCACAGACGCTAAGTTCAAGTGTCGTGACTGGCAAAAAACAAAAACAAAAACAAAAAAACCCCACAAAACAAGAAAAAAAGAACACACCTGGAAGATGGCAGAGGTGGCTCACATGTAGTATAAACTCAGAAGGCTGAGATGCACAGGATGGTGGACAGAGACTCTTCTGGGAAGAAAAGTCCACTAGGCCCTACCTCTCAAATAGCCAAGCAAAAGATCAGGCTTATTCTAATATAGCAAGAAAGCCAGGTAAACATGAGGCTCTAGGTTCACTCCTCCACCAAAAAACCAAAACCAGTAACAAAAAAAACCCCCCACAGAAACAAAAACAAACAAACAAAATCAAGGTGGAGGAAGGAGGACAGGTAGAGGGAAGGAGGGTAAGGGAGAAGGATAAGAAGAGGGGGGGTAAGATGGAGAGGTATGAACACCACTGGCAGCCAGTTGCTGGTGGCTCATTCCTGTAATTCTAATTACTGAGGATGCTAAGATCTAAGGATCCGTTTAAAGCCAGGCCAGGCAAATAAATTTTATTTATTTATTTATTTATTTTTTTGCCAGTTCTGGGCCTTGAGCTCAGGGCCTGAGCACTGTCCTTGGATTTTCTCAAGGCTAGAGCTCTACCACTTGAGCCTCAGCACCACTTCGGCTTTTTTGTATGTATGTGGTATTGAGGAATCGAACCCGGGCCTTTGTACATGCTAGGCAAGCACTCTACCACTAGGCCAAACTCCTGGCCCCTAATTTCTGATACTCTTACCTCCAATTAACCAGTAAAAAGCTAGATGTGGAGCTATAGCTCAACTGGTAGAATATTAGCCTTGAGTGAAAAAGCCAGTAAGAGCATCATCTCTGGGTAGCAAGATCAGTGAGCACAGTAGTCTGCACCGGTAGGGAGGAAATGGGGGAAGGAGACACTCATAGTGTGCTTTGTATAAAAAAAAATGTTCAAGGAAGTAAAGTGGAAGGGAGGAAGGAAGGAAACATTAGTAAGAAGTTGACTGTCCAAATTCCAGGGACAAGTTAAGCATATTGTAACATATCCATTATGAGATACTACAACGTGGTCATTAAAAATGTTACATATGTGAACATATTTAAGATTTCAATAACTTATGACTAAATATACTTGTAGAACATAGGTTGTAAGATGGAAGAAAGCTATAAACTGAACTTTGCATATATGATAATCTATATGCACTTTAATTATAAAGTATCAGACTCTTCCACTCTGTTGTTTTTCAGGATTATGCAGATCATTCACAAAAGGAGATAAATGTATTCCCCTTTAGGCTCTATAAAGTAATAAATTATTTCTTTTATACATCAACTTTCAATTTATAAGCTTATGCATCTAATTATTTAAGTTCCTAGTATACATAATTAAAAACTGACTTTAAATCATAAAACTAGCTGATGCAAATGCAAACACAAATACTTCTAAAAAATGTAGCATAAAAAAAAATGAGTCAAAGAGAATTTGCCACTGGGGCTGTGTTAGTTCAGATTGTGCCTCTCCAGGATTGTTTTGTTGAAGGTCCCCAACTGGTGCCACTGGGAGGTGCTACTTTATGAGGTGGGGCCTAGATAAAGAGCAAATAGGTCCGCAGGAACATGTCTCTGAAGGGACTCTGGCCCTTTCTTCTCTCTTTGCTTCCTTCTACTATGAGATGAACACTTCTCTTCTACGGTCTTCCACCCAGATGAACCAAATTGCCTCACATCTACAAGCAACTGACTCCAAGTGGCCATGGACCTAAGACCTCTGAAACTGTGAGCAAAAATAAACTCTTCTTAAGGTTGATTTCTCTCCCGTGTTTTGTGATAGAGAGAAAAAGCTGATTGACTCACATAGCCTGTCAGGAAAACAATTAGAAAAACATTTACAGTATGTGATCTCAGGACTTCTCATTTCTTTTAACTTAAAAAAGTTCAAATAAGCTGGGTGCAGTAGCTCATGCCTGTAATCCTAGCTATTCAGGAGGCTGAGATCTGAGCATCGAGGTTCAAAGCCAGCGGGAGCACTAATATCTCTGAGACTCTTATCTCCAATTAACCAATGGACAACCTGAAGTGGTGCTGTGGCTCCAGGGGTAGGGCGGTAGCCTTGAGCTGAAGAGCTCAGGGACAACGTCCAGGCTCAGAGTTTAAGCCCCAGGACCAACCAAAAAAAAAAAAGTTTAAATAATTTGGAAATAGTTACTTTGGTAAATAAGCTAAAAAGCAATTATATTAACAATAATCAATTTCAATTCGTTCTTTTTAGATCAGAGAAAGGTCTAGTTCATTCTATCTTCTTCCACTGTCTTAGCAAAGAAGGTACCAAGAGTATAGACACTGAGGATGAAATTAGTATTTGTAAAAAGCTGTTACACTTTCATACAACTCAAGTGATGAGATTCTGTCTTACTGTGGCTGACAGTAGGTTCAGTTACCTCATTTGATAATTTATTATAGCCACTATAATAAGACTACTACTCACTATCAACTCACTTCTCTCTGTATTTCTATTCCATCTTCAAGTGGAAGATTACCTGTAGTACTTAAGCTAATTTTCCTGGACTTCTACAAGGTTTAGGCATAAAACTCCTCCTGCCCCCTCTCTCTGTGACTTTTTATCATTGTTCCCTACAAATATTCTTTTTATGACTAAAGAAGGAAAGTGATACCTTATATCAGGACTCCGTAATTAATATGTCACAAATCTTTAATCCTCTTAAGTCCCTAAACCCTAACAATCCAATCTGGTTTGTATAAGCTACCAGAGATACAGTATCTGAAAAGTAAAGTACCATATAGATAAACTAAGGCTTACATAGAAAAAGATACCACAAAAGCATGAAAACTGCAAGTATAACTGCTGATTTGCTAGCAATTCTCAAATTATGAGTTAGTTCTATAATTCAAGAGTATTTTCAAACTATAGGAACAACAAAGTCTACCAAAACAGCTAGGCAATAGGATATGATTCGAATTAGGTACTAATTAGCAGTACTGTCTAACTATTCCAGCTTGTTTTCCTTCTGTTTTATTATGACTTTGAATCTTGAATCTAGACAAAGAGGAATCTAGTATTGATCACTCCAAAGGTCTGACTATAAACAGACTTTTAGAAAATAAGATACAACACTACAGGCAGAAGAGAAAGAACAACAAATTTAAATGTGTTGCAATTAAAAAATAAAGCAGTATACATCTTGCCAAAAGGAATTAGTATAAATGCAAATAAGTTTTCCAACTGTCTGTTGAGGAACCCCAGAATACCAGTTTACTTTTCAAAGAAAGCACAGTGACACCTACAGGACACATGGAAACTAGTTGCCTGAAGTGGCTCATAGTTTCACTATTAGAACACAGGAACATTCCTTTAGATGACATCATTTTCTTTGCTAATCCAGTCTTTCAACATTGACAAAAGGCAAATTCACATGAAAAAAAAAAAATCAATGTAGAAAAAAAGAGTAGAGGATTCATTTAATTCTAAGCTTGACACATTATACCGGGTGTAAGAAATTCCACTTATTAACTCTGGTGATATGAAAATAAAATTAAGTTTTAATATTTGTGGCTTTGTTTTTTTTTCCCTCAGAAACCACTGAATTTTTAGACACAAATACTAATGAGCAACTACTTTGGTTTAGGGGATTTAAAAAACCTTAAGGGCTCCAACACTTACGTTACTCTTCTGTAGTTTTAATTTTTGCTTTAGTTTATAAAACAATCTCATATTTTTTCTTTTTGCCCAATCCAAACTCATTGATTCCCCTACCTATCTTCCTATCTATCTGGGACTGGAAGTATAGACCATCATACCCGGCTTGTTCAAAGCCCAGTATTACCCACTATCTCCTCCCCCCTGTCCCCCCCAAAAATGCAATGAGGGCAAATTTAGTGCTGGTACAAATGCGAGAGTAAGAAATCTCTTGAGCTTGAGAGGGAGGGTGAGAAAGAGACAGAGAGGTGAGAGACTCATAAAGAATATAAGGTCACGATCTATGTGTGATGTCTTCCACAGACCGTTTTATAAATAAATCATGCTCCCTTTATAAGGAAAGATACAAGCAAACATTTAAGAAATAGGATAGAAAGTATTAAGTGCTGCAATTATGTATAAAACTTTTCTAGGAAAATTCATATTCTCTAAGAAGTTTCAAAATCTTTCATTCCACACTTAGTTTTAGCTTCTATGACTTTACATTTATTGCTACTTCTAAACTTGTATCTTATTCTCTAAATGAAATTAATAGATTTTTCTTAGTAATCTTTATGTCACATCAGTCCAAATTTCTTCTTCATTATGATCAAATGCAACATCCATCTTTTCTACAATGCCATAACTTTTGACTGTAATTCAACCCATATACTCCCTCTTCCCAATGTTTAGATGTAGCTATTTATCCTTCTGGGTACTTTTGTTCTCAAATCTGAAAATTCGAGGTTGCCATTTTGGAAACTTCTCAGCCGTTGCTTTAGAAGCTGCCTCTGCCATCCAATATTCTTCCCTTCTGAATTCCACTCAGCATTTTTATTGTCACATCTCTTGTACTTTCATAATTTTTAATGTCTTTCTGCTTTATTCTAAGCAACTTCTTTAGCTTTTTTTTTTTTTTTTTGCCAGTCCTGGGCTTGAGCTCAGGGTCTGAGCACTGTCCTTGGACTTTCTCAAGGCTAGAGTTCTACTATTTGAGCCTCAGCACCATTTCTGGCTTTTTTCTACATATGTGGTACCGAGGAATCGAACCCAGGTCTTCATGCATGCTAGGCAAGCATGCTACCACTAGGCCAAACTCCTGGCCTTCTTTAGCTCTTTAAGATCACCAACTCCTCTGTTAAATTCTTACCCTTACCTTTTCAATTCTGAAAGTTGGAATTCAATTCCAAAAGTTCCCTAAATTATAGATTTTATTTGATCTCCTTAATACAAGTAACGAGCAATTATGTTTCATCTCCATCTTCCATTCAATATTTTGAAGCAAACTCCAAACATCTACAATTACATTTCATTTCTTTCTTTTTGTTTGTTTTCTGTGCGCTGTCATGGGGCTTGAACTCTGGGCCTGGTGGCTGTCCTTAAGTTCTTCAGCTCAAGGCTATCACTCTACATCTTGAGTCACAACACCATTTCTGGTTTTCTGGTGGTTAACTGGAGAGAAGAGTCTCAAGGACTTTAGTGCCTGGGCTGGCTTTGAACAGCAATTCTCAGATATTAGCCTCGTGAGTAATTAGGATTACAGGCATGAGCCACCAGTGTCCAGCTTGTTTGATTTTTAAAAAATTCTGCCTGGAAGTAGAGCTGTGGCTGAAAGTATAGAGGGCTAGCCTTGAGCTAGCTCAGGCATGACTTGCCCCTGACTGACTTAAAAAAAAAAAATCTACCTTTTGGGGTGTTTAATCAATCAAATCATTAGTTCAACTGTATCTTTCTGCTTGTTCAAGGTGGCTATTTTTTTTTTCTCCCAGATCTAAGAACTAAACTCAAGGCCTTGCACTTGCCAGACAAGAGCTCTTCTACTGAGCTAAATCCCCAATCCCTCAAGGTGGTTATTTTTTATTGGTTTACACAGAGTGTCACTATGTAGCAGGCCAGGCTAGGGCAGAACTTACCACATAGTCCAGACTACCCTGCTTCAGCTTCCTGAGTGCTGGGAATTTAAGCATGAATACAAGCTCATGTTTGACACATTCATCTTTAAGCTTCTAAGACACAATCTGTTATTGGTTTTGCTTTAAACAAAAGTATGAACGTATCAGAAGTTAGGGTACTTTATGGAGGAAATACTTCTAACTCTAACAGTGCTAAAAACAAAACAAAACAAAACAAAACAAAAACAGGCCTAAACATTTAAAGACCAAAGAGGTAAAAAAAAGTATTTCAAATGCTTCTACATTGTTTTTAAACAATGATTTTCTAATAATAGAGAAAGTATGGGGAACTAAATTAGATTCAGTTGTTTAGAGGAAGGTGCATCAGTAAAGACATTTTCAAATTAATTCCCCTTCATTCATTAATACTCCCGTTCATTCAATTCTGATATGTGTTTACTTGTGTATCACTTCATTAGGGTTTTATCTCTCAGGTATGATGAAACAGGAAAAGACTGAGATCTACCTTTTAGTTTAAAAAAATATTTTTGGCTAAATCACCTCCATTCTATTGATACTTAATATCAATATTAAACATCTGTGGTGCGAATAAGTATCTCGGTCCTTTTGGTTTCAAGTACTTAGTCATGGGGAGATGGAAATGTAAATATATACAGGCAACAGAATAGCATGCAGTATATGCACAACAATTTAACAAGGGGAACTTGTGTAAGAGAAATGTTTAAGATGATTAGAGAAAAATCAAAATTGGTAGTGGTGCTGTGGCTCAAGTGGGAGAGCACTAGCTCAGGGAAAATGCCCAGGTCCAGAGTTCAAGCCCCAGAACTGACAAAAAAACCAAAATTGCTCAAACTGGAATTTAAGAGATGAGGCATAAAGGTAAAGATGGAGGAGAGGACATAATAATCATAAGGAAAATAATGTTAAGATACTATTCAGTATATACTAGGGATAGTAGTTTCATACAATGAAAGCCTAGAATATAAATAGGAATGTTTTAGGAAATAAGGATAAAAAGATAGACAGAGGTAGGTCATAAAGGTCCTTAAATGACTTAAGAGTAATTTGGCACTTAAGTAATTAGTTCGAATCAGTCATGTTAGCTTATTTTACTATTATTACTGCAATTTGTTTGTTAAGAAAGTGGAAGAATGTACTAGAATCAGACAAATTAGCAAAATATACATAATGAAAAACACAGGCTTTTGCTTCAGAAGCATTTGGTTTTGCCAGAGATGTTTGGTTGATTCTTAGATTTTTCACATTCTAGCTTTATAGCCTGAGAAAAATTACTTAAACTCTTAGTACATCAGTAATCCCTAAAACAACTATAATGATTGCAAATGTCTCACAAGATTACTGTGGGAAATAAGTGAAAAGTCTGTATACATTTAATTCAAAGCCTATTATATTAATAGAAGCTTTAAATTAGTATATGACCGTGAACTATTTTTTTCAAAACCTTATTTGTGAAAGGTCTATTAAGAAACCAAGGAAGAAAACAAACAACCCCCCCCCCAAAACTAAATGTGAATATATGTAATAAAGATCACAGGAAAGGAGGCAATGTAAGAATACTTGACCACAACAAGATTCTAGGAGATTAAAACAGAATAGAATCAAACTACTTGACATAGGGATAGAAGGGAGAAAAAGGAGGGACAGGATAGAAAGGGTGACACCAATGAGAAGTACTGTATTGATAACCTGACTTGTAAAACTATAACCTCTTGCACAACTACTTAATAATTTTTTTTTTTTTTTGCCAGTTCTGGGCTTGAGCTCAGGGCCTGAGCACTGTCCTTGGACTTTCTCAAAGCTAGAGCTCTACCACCTGAGCCTCAGCACCACTTCCAGCTTTTTTCCATGTATGTGGTACCGAGGAATCGAACCCAGGTCTTTGTGCATGTGAGGCAAGTACTCTACCACTAGGCCAAATTCCCTCCCCCCGCCCCCTCCCTGTTTTTTTTAAAGGAAGTAGAGGACAATTTGATCACAGATTACCGGGGAAGAGAAATACTTTAGTCTCTGGAACCAAGAAAGAGATACAGAAAATTTAGAAAGCAGTAGGAGGACTCAGATGTAAAGGAGATTTCAGATGTAGCTCACTAGTAGAACTCACTGCCTCACACATCATTGCCTTGCACAAAGCCCAGCATCACAAGCAAACAATCAAACAGATACAACAAACAAAACAAAAACTAATAAGTAAAATAAATAAATAAATAAGATCCAAGAGTTTTCAGTGGACAGAAAATGTGAAGAGACTCATAAGAGAATAATCACCTGAAGTACACAGTAACTTTTTTTTTTTTTTTTTGCCAGTCCTGGGCTTGAGCTCTGTCCTTGGACTTTCTCAAGGCTAGAGCTCTACCACTTGAGCCTCAGCACCACTTCCCGGCTTTTTTCTATATGTGGTACCGAGGAATCAAACCCGGGTCTTCATGCATGCTAGGCAAGCACTTTAACCAGTAGGCCAAACTCCCGGCCCCAATACACAATAACTTTTAAGTTACTTCACATGTTACTTTTAAGAAATAACTTTTACTTCTCAATAACACATCAATCAGCCTATCCAAATACAAAAGATGGAGTTTGAAGCTAACCCTTGGCAAAAAGTTCACCAACCACTGAAAGCTAGGAGTAGTGGTATCTTCCTGACATCTCAGCTATGTGAGCAGGAGGCACAGACAGGATCTGTTTGCAGGACAGCTATTGCAAAAATGTGAGAAACTGGGCCTCGAGTTTGGCCTAGTGGTAGAGTGCTTGTCTAGCATGCACAAAGACCCGGGTTCAATTCCTCGGTAACACATGCATAGAAAAAAGTTGGAAGTGGTGTTGAGGCTCAAGTGGTAGAGCTCTAGCCTTGAGAAAGTCCAAGGACAGTGCTCAGGCCCTGAGCTCAAGCCCAGGTCTGGCAAAAAAAAAAAGTGAGAATCTAGTTGTAAAATAACTAAAGCATTAAATAAAAGTAATAACAAAGACAGAGGCTGAGGGAGGTAAGGCTGAAATGAAACAGGAGGCATAAGTACATAGGTACTTATGTATGTAAGGCATATGTATTTCCTAGGAAGTACATGGTTTTGAATTCAAATATCAGTACTTCATTTAAACAAACAATCCCCAATGAAAACAAACAACAACAAAAAAAGAAAGAAAAGGACACATGATAAGTCTGGTTTGCTATTAGTGGTTTCCACTGCAGGTATGCTTTAAAGGTAAGGTTCAAGAATACTGTTCAGCATCTGTAAAACAGCAGTTCAGAATAGACTTATGGTAAAGATGAAAGAAAATGAAATTTAGAAGAGGCTAATAGCATATAAATCTCTAAAGACTCAAATATTTGAACATGCATCGGAAGGGAATGATAATCTGGGTGCTGTGTCTCATGTCTGCAATCCCAGCTCCTCAGAATCCTCAGATCTGAGGATCATGGTCCAAAGCCAGAGTTGGTAGGAAATTTCATAAGCTTTGTATTTCCTAATGAACCAGTAAAAAGCCAGAAGTGGTGGTGTGGCTCATGTGATAAAAGGCTGGCCTTACAAGGCTCAGAGTTCAAGCACCACAAGTGCACACATACACCTTACAAAGTAAAAGAGGTAAGGCATTATGGCTCATGCCTGTAATCCCAGCTACTCAGGAAGCTCAGATCTGGGGATGGAGGTTCAAAGCCAGGCCAGGTACAAAAGTCTGTGAGACTCTTATCTCCAATTAACCACCAGAGAACTAAAAGTCACTAGGGCTCAAGTGGTAGAGCATGAGCCATGAACTGAAGAGCTTTGGGACAGTGCCCAGACCCTGAATCCAAAGCCCCATGACCAACCAAAAAAAAAAAAAAAGGGAACATTATAAGTTACAGACAAAATGAGACAAAATATTGGGAATGAGCATGTCAGTTTAAAAACATTTTCTGTAACTTTTTCTAAACATTTCTACAAATATTCCATGAATCCAATGGATAAAATAATAAACAAATAAAATGTATCATGAAAACAGGACAAGATAATGAAATAGGAAATATAGTCTCTGTCAAGAAGTTTATAGAATGAGTGACAAGGAACATGAGTATGAGAAACATACAAGGTCTAGCTGGCCTGAGGATAATAACTTTACTTGGCAATGTAGTATCTGCAATGTTTGAAGTAGTTTATTCCCAAATGAGAAAATTGTATAATGCCATAGAAAAAAAAATTGTATGGAAGACTGTATTTAAAAGTTAAGAACAATCAATCAATAGCTATTATAATCTTTCAGGTGTTGCAAATTTTAGTTGAAGGAACTGTAAACTGTTTTTACTTTCCAGGCAGCCATAGCTTTTTCTTTCTGTCCCTCCCACTATCACGCATATCTTCATATCTCATTCTAACCACCATGGAGGAAAGAACATCCACTTGGAAGTATGACACAGATAACTCTCTAATTCTCACTTAATTATCAAATGATGGTAAGACACAAAACATTCACTCTTGTTAACACTAACTTTGCCAAAAGCAAAAACTGCTAGTCATCTTCTTTTGTCGCTTTTTTCCCTTTCTTGTGTGTGAATTTTAAAAACTGTTATAAAGGCAATGACTTATGTGCAATTACCTAAGTCAGGTTTGGGACAATGTCGTCCTTTTCTTTGTGCCCTTCCAGTCCCCCTCCCCCGCAAAAAAATTTGGTTTAAAACAGTGTCCAGTAGAGTACCACTGCTGCATTTATCTACCCTTTGTCCCTCTGTTTCTGTGCCCTTCTTACCCTTCCAAGGACAGATAAATAAACAAGACAAACAAAACACCTCTTGTTTCTAGTTCCTGGAGTTCATTTTGATAAATATTATTTTATATGATTAGAGGCATATAGGTATGTCAACTCTGTGTTCCTCCCCTAAGTTACTGCTCTTTCTTTTTGCTGGTTCTGTGGTTCGAACTCAGGGTCTCACAAACATCATTTATTTGGTTTTCAACCACTTGAATAATCACGTAGCCAGGACAGATTTCTCTAAGCAAGTGAAGATGAAATCTCAGACAGTTTTGTGTTTTTTTGCACAGGCTGGCTTTGAACTTCAGTTCTCCCATTTTAACTAGGATCACAGGCACAATCCTTTAACCCTTGATTTACCCAGTCACTTTAAAACAAAATTATCTTTTCTGTTATTCCCTCTCTTCCTACCAACCCTTACTGCCCTTTCATACTGTGTACTGAACCAGGGGTCTCAAACATTCTAGGAAAGCACTCAGCACCGAGCCACATTCCCAGTATCTCTTTTTTAAATATCCTTTTAATAACATCTAGCAAAACATTATAATTACTTTAGGTAGTTTCTGAAATGAAAGAAAATGACATTCACCAATTAGTTCTTCCATGACTTAAAATGCCCTTTCACAGTAGACTAAACCATACTTCAAATCCTAGGACTAAAGAATTAACACCTCTGACTAAACTGTACAAGGATGACACAAGACATTCCATATATATTACCTCAACTTTTTTGGGATTTTTACTATCTGAAGTTTTATATTCTTGATTAGCCCCACTTAGAAGTAGTAAAGTAAATGACAAGTAGTAAAGTTATACAACTTGCCTTACTCATCCTCAATAGCTAATTAAGTAGCAGACAAGATAAAGCTTGAAGAATTTATCTATCTGCACCAACATTCTCAACTGGTATTTCTCTTAACAGTGAACGGATCAAATTATACTCACCTTACTATTTAAATAATTTATAACATGTAACAACTCACGTTCCCATCCTACCAGCAAAGTGAAAATCTCAATTATAAAAACCCTTAGAAGTGATTTAGCAAGCTGGATACAGTGGCTCATGAATGTCATCCTAGCTACTCAGGAGGCTGAGATCTCAGGATAGCAGTTCAAAGCCAGCCTGGGCACTAAAAAACGTGGGACGCTTACCTCCAATTAACGGGAATTGGGGCTGTGACTCAAGAGGTAAGGAAGTAGCCTTGAGGTAAAGAGCTCAGGGACAGTGCCCAGGCCCAGAGTTCAAGCCCCATGACCAAAAAAAAAAAAAAAAAAAGATTTAGTGTGGGACATGTCACATCAAGGAAATGAAATGCTGTAAAAGGCCTACCTCGTGGTCCAGTGTTCACTTCCTGGTTTTGGGGCCCAAACTGCCTGTCACCTGGTTGGAAGGCTTGGCTGTGGTTTGTGATGTTTGGCTGTGGATTGGCCCCGTACACTTCCGTCCTCTCTGACAGCACACGCATCCTACCTTCCCTGCTCACCTTTGTGCTGATTGGCTCCTGCATCCTATTTTAGCAAAATGTACTTCCGCAATAAACGAGTTTCTGCCGTGAGGGATCTCCCTGGCATGTCTGTTTGTCCTCCTGCAAGGGAGGGTGTGTGAATGCGGCCAGTCGGCCCTAACCTTTCTCGGCCTCGTAGGGCATGTTCTCTCTATCCTTCCTGCCGGTCTGGTGGGGGAGGAGTGGGAGACGAAGGACTAAAAATTTAGGAATTCCTATAAAGGGCTGGAAATGTGGCTTGGTGGTAGAATGCTTGCCTAGCATGCATGAAGCCCTGGGTTTGAACTCTCAATACCTGTGGCTCATGTGGTAGCACTGTCCTTGGACTTTCTCAAGGCTAGAGCTCTACTACTTGAGCTTCAGCACCACTTCTGGCTTTTATCTATGTATGTGGTACCAAGGAATCGAACCCGGGTCTTCATGCATGATAAGCAAGCACTTTAACCACTAGGCCAAACTCCCGGCCCGAACTTAATACTTTCTATAGTAGTTCACAAGATTAACAATATTGTTTGCCATTGAACTGAGATGAAATCCTTCCATGTATTGACTAGCTTTCAATACCAAACAGCATATAGCCAATTTCTTTTCCAAGCCTTTGGCAGAGGTAACTACTTGATAAAAGCAATCTCTCAAAACCAGGACCCACCTAAAAAGTTCCCTAAAGTGAGCTCTAGAAAGTCATTACTAATTGGTAAGAGTTGACACAAAATTGAAACTCCACTGCTGTTCTTCCTCTAATTCTTTCTTCACATGCTGTTTCTAACTTTAAAGACAGTTATTAAGTATTTCTTTTTTTTTTTTGTGGGTCATGGGGCTTGAACTGGGCATGGGCATTGTCCCTGAGCTCTTCAGCTCAAGGCTACCACCCTACCCTTGAGCCACAGCACCACATCCCATTTTCTAGAGGTCAATTGGAGTCTCAGGTCCTTTTGTGCCCTGGCTAGCTTTGAACCTCGATCCTCAGATCTTCCCCTCCTGAGTAGCTAGGATCACAGGCTCGCCACCCGTGAGCCACCATGCCTGGCTCAAGTATTTTTCTTTTTTGCTAGTCCTGGACTTGAGTTCAGAGACTGAGCAATGTCCTTGGACTTTCTCAAGGCTAGAGCTCTACCACTTTAGCCTCAGCACCACTTCCGGCTTTTTTCTATATACGTGGTACGGAGAAATTGAACCTGGTCTTCGTGCATGCTAGGCTAGCACTCTATCACTAGGTCAAACTTCCGACGCTCAAGTATTTCTTAAACCTTCTTTTCTTGTTTTGTGGGTCATGGGGCTTGAACTCTGGGCCTGGGCATTATCCCTGAGCTCTTCAACTCAAGGCTACCACCCTACCCCTTGAGCCACAGCCCCATTTACGGTTTCCTAGTGATTAATTAAACATAAAAGTCTCACATTCTTTAGTGCTGAGGCTGGCTTTGAACCATAATCCTCAGATCTCAGCCTCCCGTGTAGCTAGGATTACAGGCGTGAGCCATCGCTCCTGGCAAACTTCTTAAATAGGTTTCAAATTTCATTTTACTTTCTCCCATTCATTTTCTCATCATTCTGGCAACTATTGAGGTTTATATAATACTCTGTGTATGACTTATATTCCCATTATGGTACTATAGGTAAATCAGAGGATGTCAGTTCAGTAACAGAAACCCTGTCTGCCAAGTATGGTAGTGAATACCTGAATTTGTCTCTTGGGAGGCCACAAGAGAATTAGCGCAGGCTAAGTTATGTATCTATGCACAGGCCAACTTGGCAACATAGTGAGACCCTGTCTCAAACAAAGAAAAAACAAGCCACCAATACAAGTCCTCTAATGGGTCATCAGTTTGGAAAAAAAAAATAAATACATTTACCTCTGCTGTTTTACTTCACACTACTATCTTAATTGTTCTAACACATCAAGAACGCTCTTGCTTCGGGGAGTTGTTTCTTTTTCCTCTGTTGAGAATATTGTACCTTTGCAACTATGTTCACTTTTCACTCATCACATTTTTACCCAGACCACATATGGTCTCCTTAAAAGATGTTTTTTAAATTATGTCTAAAAACAATCCCTTATTCCTGTCCCAATTACACAATTATATTTCCTTTGTGTAAACATTTTTAAAACTGTTTTTTAATTATTTACCCTCTCCATAAGCAGAGAGACTCTGATGGCGACTAATCTCAACAGTATCTAGAATGTTACTCAGCACAGAACATAAAACAATAACTATTAAGGCCGAGAGTTTCATGATATATTATCTCTATAAACTTGGAACCTAGTTAAAAACAAACAAACAAACAAACTCAGGGCCAGGTGTTTGGCCTGGTGGTAGAGTGCTTGCCTAGCATTCATGAAGTCCTGAATTCGATTCCTCAGTACTACATACATAGAAAGAAAAAAAAAAAAGCCAGAACTGGTGCTGTGGCTCAAGTGGTAGAGCTCTAGCCTTGAGAAAGCCCAAGGACAGTGCTCACGCCCTGAGTTCAAGCCCCAGAACTGGCAAAAAAAAAAAAAATCAGTAAATACATGAAGAATCAGAAGGGGATATTGTCGATTTATGCCCTCCAACCAGAAGTGCAAATCCATTTATACATCTATGACTTTCAGTCACACATCATTGCTTAACTGCTGAAAACTAAATTAAGTAGAACCCATTCTGCCCCATTATAAACACAACCCTCCACACCATTTTCTTTATACCCCTAAGGACAAAGTTCTCCTTCCTCTGCAACCCATCTACACTTAAGTTATAAAATTATACTGATTTTTCTTTCATTTCTCCCGTACATGTTTCTATTTCTACGGACATTTTAGTCCAAATTCACATCATCTTGTAACTGTAAAATTAGAATAGCTTCCTGTCAGTTCACATGCAGTTAGATATAACTCTCTCAAATTCACCCTAACTACAATTCCCAAGGTCAATTTTTCTGATATGAGTTTTCCATGTGCACTATCAAAAAGTGAAAATATCCTATCCTAGCAAAATCTTCCATGTGTTTTAAACTGAGGTAGTCAAAATAAAGGTAGGTCTGGGTAATGAGAAGGTAGATTGTTATGAACAGTTCTAATGTAATACAAAAGACTGAAATAATCAAGTGTTTGATCATTGAGAGGAACTAGAAAATTCTTATTTGTGCTCTTTATTATCAAATTACCACTTGGAATACAGCAGAATCAATAAATATATGTTGATTAAATAAAGGTACAGTTTAATGAACAAATTAAAGATCTACATCTGACGATAGCAGCAAGGTAGGGTGTATTGAAGATTTGCCTGGTATTTAGACCCATGGAGATTAACAATTTTAATCAGCACTTGCCAGGCACGGTGGCTCACGCCTGCAATTCTAGCTACTCAGTAAACTGAGATCTGAGGATTGTGGTTCAAAGCCAGCCTGGGCACTAAAGTCCATGAGACTCTTATCTCCAATTAAAAAACCAGAAGTGGTACCATGGCTCCAGAGGTAAGGCAGTAGCCTTGAGCTGAAGAGTTAAGGGACAGCACCCAGGCCCAGAGTTTAAGCCCCACGACACCCCCCCCAAAAAATAAAATAAATATTAAAAAAAAAAATCAACGCTCAACAAATCCGTAGCACTATGATTTTTACATGGATTTCATCTTTACACATAAACACCACACATCATATAAAGAGATATGAAGTACTAATGATAATGAAACTCAAATATATGAAAGGTTAAGCATTTTAAAGAACATATGACATTTAAGAGGCAGATATATGAATTTGAATAAAAAATACAGTAAGAAAAGGTCTGAACTAATACATTCACTTTCAAGATAAAACAAAATAAATTGGAAAAATATAGGGGAGAATTCAAGGTAATTCCTTGGAAAGGCTGACTTATAGTACAACAAAATAAACACTAGGAATTGGGTACTCGAAAGTGGAGTTGGAATCAAGAGGTAGGAGACAGATGAATGAAGAGAGGAAGGGAGAAGAAAGCAGTCAGTCATAAAATTCCATGTATATTCTACAAAATGGGGAAAATTGAGGAGTGGGATTAGGGGTGATGGAGGAAAATGATGAAAGAAGTGACACTGATCAAGACTCATTATAATCTCATACTGTTACTGTATCTGACTTCATTACCTGGTTTACTATATATACGTTTATTTGAAATAGAAAAGGGAAGGGGGGAAAACAAGATGATTGGGAGGGAGTGGGGGGAGGGAAAGGGGGACAAAAACATGAGAAGGTATACCAATGTTCAAGAAGTAATGCACCTACTACCTGACAAATGTAACTGTAACCTCTCTATACATTATCCCGACAATTAAAAAACAAAAGATTCATTATACTAATTTCCTGAAGGGCAACACTTTCATACAACTACTTAATAGTATAACTAAAATAAAAAAATAGAAGCCAAGGTGTAATCACCAAAACACTTGTACTGCTTACATCATTCTTAAGCACTGTCAACCCAATTTCACTAATATATTTAAGTGTGGTGTATGTGAATGTATGTGTGCATGCGCACATAGGTGTGTGCCAGTCTTAAGGCTTGAACTCTAGGCACCGCCCCGGAATTTTTCAGCTCAAGGCTAGTGCTTTTCCCCTCGAGTCCCAGATCTACTTCTATGAATTTTGATGGTTAATTGCATACAAGAATCTTACAGGCTTTCTGCCTGAGCTGGCTCTGAACCGAGATCCTTAGATCTTAGCCTCCTGAGTAGCTAGGATTACAGTCATGAGTCACTGCCACCTGACTCTCTAACTTTTAAAATGTCATATGTATACCCATCAATCTAAATACTAAATATTAAAAGAAAAAAGAAAAAGAAAGTTAATGAAAGGAGTATTATGGACTAAGTTAATGTCCATTTGGATTCTATAGTCAAAGATTGGATATTAGCTATTTATACCGTTCATGAAAGACACTGAAACAAAAAGGTGAGGTGATTTGAATTGAAGAGCTCCTCTGAAATTCATTTCTGCTATGATAACCTACATATTTTCAGTCAGAAGAGCCAGTTTAGTAATTAGATTGTGTAGTATTAAATTAAGAAACAGCTAGGCATGGTGGTATATTTACTGTAATCCTTGTACAAGCTGGGGCAGAAGAATGGAATTTGAAACCAGACTGGGTTACATAGTATGTTCTAGGCCTAGCCTCAAAAAACAAAAATCAAAAAACAAAAAACCCTACAATAAACCCTCTTCACTTCAACCTGGCATACACACATGTATATGCATGCCCATATAAAACTATTAGATTTCACCTAGTGGCTAACTTTTCTTGTTAAAATAAATTATACACTTTCAAATGACTCTATAAAAGGAATTTATTGAGGAATCTAATATTCACTTCCATCATTATATACAACATATAATCCCATGGGTGAGAAATGTCAAAATGTTTAAGTTCTTTTGCTTTTGTTAAGAATAAAACTTCTTAAAATAGTCCAGGAAATAAAACTCACATTCAAAATAAATTACAAGTGTAATGAAATTCAAGGGAAAAAGTTCTCATCTTACCCTGTCTAGTTCCAGTGTAAATTTCTGATCCCATGACTGATTGGAAATGGGTTTCCAGCTAGTTTGACCAACCACAGTATTATCTAGCTTCAAAACAGCACAGACATCATCTGCAATAAAAATTTATAAGCTTGAAAAACAGTTTAAACCTTAAAAAATCCAGGTACTATTACTATTAGCCTCAAAAATCTTAAGACTTTTTTTTTTGGGTGGGTCATGGGGCTTGAACTTGGGCTGGGTGCTATCTCTGAGTTCCTCAGCTCAAGGCTACCACCCTACCCGTGAGCCAGCCCCCCTTCCCATTTTTCTAGAGGTTAACTGGAGATAAGAGTCTCAGGTTCTTTTGTTCCCAGGCTGGCTTTGAACCTTGATCCACAGATCTCAGCCTCCTGAGTAGCTAGGATTACAGGCGTGAGCCACTACGCCCGGTTTATGAAGTGTCTATTTACTAACATTCCTAGTGTCTATCTATTTTGTAAATTTGGGAATGTTATTAAAAGGAGTTATCAGGTGATCACTATCCTTTTGGTATTCTATGTATGTCTATCAATCATCCAAATTTCTCCCTTTCCATCTGGAATTTATAGAGCTTGTTATACCTCAAACAACTGGTACTCACATTTTCCCTACTCCTTCTCTCTAAACACAACTACAGTCAAGCTCACCTCTGTACTCCACAGTAGGTTGAATTGTGTCACATACTTTTCTCCTATTGAAGTTGACCACTGGATAACTCTCCTCACACACACAGAAATATAGTCGAGGGCAGGGAGTTTGGCCTAGTGGTAAGAGTGCTTGCATAGCATGCACATAGACCAGGATTTCATTCCTTGGTACCACATACATAGGAAAGAAATCCAGAAGTGGTGCTGTGCCTCTAACCTTGAGAAAGCCAGGACAATGCTCTGGCTCTGAGCTCAAGGCCAGGACTGGAAAAAAAAAAAAAGGAAAGAAAGAAAGAAAAGAAAAGGAAAAGAAAAGAAATATGGCCTAGTAGTTAGCTTCCAATATTTGAATATTATTTTGGAAGCATCACCACAACACTAAAAATACCTGCGAGGGGAATACTATTAAAAGAAGACTTTAGTCTCTTTAAATACTTTCAACATAGCAAGTGGTGCTCAATACGTTACTCTTTCAAAAGAATTAATGTTGGCCAGGAGTTTAGCTTAGTGATAGAGTGCTTGCCTAGCATGCACGATGACCTGGGTTTGATTCTTTGGTACCACATACATAGAAAAAGCTAGAAGCGGTGCAGTGGCTCAAGTGGTAGGGTTCTAGCCTTGAGAAAACCCAACGACAGTGCCCTGAGCTCAAGCCCAGGGTGGGTTAAAAAAAATTTAATTTTATTACTCATTTTCAATTTTAAAGTAAAATATCTTGTCTTCTTGTTTTCTATTATAACAGGTATCAGTATTTTAATGTTATAGAAATTTTGAGTTTAAAACCAGGCATGGTGGCTCATGCCTGTAATACTAGCTACTCAGGAGGCTGAGATCTGAGGATCACGGTTCAAAGCCAGCCCGGGCACTAAAGTCTGAAAGACTTTATATCCAATTAATCACCAAAAAAATGGAAGAGGCGTTGTGGTTCAAGGGGTAGAACTCAGGGCCAGAGTTCAAGTACTACAACTGACAGGAAAAAAAGAAAGAAATTTGGAGTTTAAAGTTTTTGCTTTGTTTTTATACAATAGACGATTCTTATTCTTCTTCCTCCCTGTTAAATTCCATAGTCCCATCAATACGTTTTATGATTTAAAAAATGTGGTTACTGAACTGGACAAGTCATCGGTTTTTAGGAGGTTTCGACTACTTCCACTTTTACTTTTACTCGTTCGGCTCATGAATGATGATCTGGTTTCACTTGGACTCCAACCAGGTAGTGCAACTGATGTTGCTTTCGACCGTCCAGGGACATTTTCTAGGATATCTTGGCAGCCCATAAGACGAACTTCCAAAGTACCTATTAATATAAATATTAAGAATATACATTATCCCTTTTGACTACTGTGTTAAAACATAAGCTCAATCCAATACTCAATGTCTGTATTTTTACTTACTGGGCTTGACTATTTAACTATAAATATTATTAATAGCTTCATAAGCTAAATATCAGCACTGTTAATAAGAGGAATTAAAAAAAATTAATGGCACCAGGCACTGGTGGTTCAAGCCTGTAATACTAGCTACTTAAGAGGCTGAGATCTGAGGACAGGACAGGAAAGTCCATGAGACTCTTACAACCTTAATTACAGAGAAAGCCAGAAGTGGAGCTGTAGCTCAAGTGGTAGAGCGCTAGTCTTGAGCAAGAGGCGCTTAGGGACAGTGCCCAGGTCAAGAGTTCAAGCCCCAGGACTGATAAAAAACAAACATCAACAACAAACAAATAAATAAACAAGTCCTTTTCGTTATTTTTATTGGTATATACTAATTGTACAAAGGGATTTTAGTGATACACACACACACACACACACACACACACACACACACACACACATATGGAGAGAGCGAGAGAGAGAATGTGTTTTGATCAAATTCATCTTTTTTGAATTATTGAAAGCAGCTAGTTACCCTGTGGTAACTCATCTTATGACATAAGATGAGGTAACAATGCTCACCCACAAATTAACTTAACACCTCACTGTGTTAAATATCAGTTATGAAACTGCTATTTTAAATCTAATTCTCATTCAGTCTTTATTAGTTCTACCTTTAAAATAAATTGGTCTAGCTGTAATACTGGGAAAGAATTTTTTAAAAGAATATCAATAAACATTGAATTTTAACAGGTTTTTTGTTAAAATAACAAAACTCTTCTCTTGGAGGATTTGTGAGGAATCCAGGAATCTCTCATTTTCATCATCTTTCTTATTTTATTCAGAGAAATCACTGAGATCTCCCTCTTTCTCCTCCTCTCCATTAGCCCCCATCCCCTCTTTTTTCTTTTTTCCTCCAGATGGAGCCCTGTTATGTAGCTAAGGCCCAAACTAATAGGCATGTGCTATGACATCCAACTGATATTATTCATTTCAAGAAAATTTCTTACCATTATTTTAACAACTGTAAGAGTTGTTAAGAGTAGGATATGGAGGTAAATACCTGTAATCCCAGCAGTCAGAAAGCTGAGGCAGGATCAAGTGTTTGAAGTCTGCCTAAACTATATAATAAGCACTAGGTCAACCGAGTACATATAGGGAGAGCTTGTCTCTTTCACTAAAAATAGAAAAGAACTGTATTTCCCAAAATTGTCTGTAAAGCACAAAGTGACATCAACTTCTTACACATTTTATAACTCTATGGTTGAATCTAATATGTAAAATTACCATTTTATCTTTCTCTTTTGACAGGTTACTCAAATAAGTAAGACTAGGCCTTTTTGTTTTTTCTTTTTTGGCCAGTGCTGGGGCTTGAACTCAGGGCCTGAGCACTGTCCCTGGGCTTTCTCAAGGCTAGGGCTCTACAACTTGGGCTAAAGCACCACTTCCAATTTTTTCACTGTATGTGCTACGGAGGAATCAGACCCAGGGCTTCATGCATGCTAGGCAAGCACTCTACCACTAGGCCACGCTCTGGGTCCCAAGACTAGGCCTTGCGTTCAAGCCCTAGAACACTCTTTCTGTCTCTCTTTCTTCTTTCTCTCTCTCTCACACACACAAAAACCTTAAAAGTTTTAAGATGTAGAAAATTAACTGAAGCACCTATGGTACTAAAAAAGAAGAAACAAAGCCTCCCAATTCAAATAACTACCAAATATGACAAAATACATGTTAAAAAAAAAAAAGCACTGAAAACAATTGAAACAGGCAATGAAAAGCAGAGGACTGTTGAGGGTTTGTGAAACAAAAATGAGTTGAGTCCTTTCCAGGACCTTGCACATAGGGAAGAGAAACTCAGGTGGAACCAGATTGCAGAAGCTTACGTGAAAGAGAACATAAGGAAGTTAACAGAGCTAGTTCTCAGGGGGAAGGAAAAGCTATCCAGAGACAGAATTGAGTCCTTTAGGAAGTTTCCCCAGTCATATTCAAAGTGATCATTAGCACCAGCTTATTCATAAAACACCTGAGGTAGGGACTCACCTGAGAAGACAAGAATGAATCACATGCAGTATACAGGCAGGAATAGTATCTGTCCTCACCAACCTTAATTGAAAACATCAATTCAGGACTAGCTCACCATTGTGAGCTAGCTCAGTAGGGTACTTGCTATAGCACTTGCCTAACACTCATGAAGTCTTATGTTCAATCAACAATACTACAAAGAAACTTTTTCCAAGAAGAGTCTTATCCTATTAGTAAAGAACAATATGATAGTCTCATTGCACATCAAGCTACAGTAATTTCTGCTTTATTAAAAAAAAAACCCTCAAAACCAAAACAAAAAAAACCTTCAAAACAAAAATATTAAATTTCACGGAGCATTACACAGCTCAGTGATGGGGAAAATCTCTCAGTCCTTTGTGTTTGTAATGTATGGGATCTGTTGAGTATTTCCTGACCCTTAATTTTGTGAAAATCTATCATCAAAATAGCAAATGGTGCCACCAAAGAAAGTTAAAGCTTAATTTAAGTGACCAAGTGAGAAGTTTTAAATTTATTGAAAGGTAACATGCCTTTAGCAGAATGTGGGCTGACCATGGAAAAAAAAAAAGATCAAGCATCTTCAGTACAGTATTGAACTGAGTAGTGAAACATTTTCCTTAACAATTATGTCTTTAGAGGGACATATCTATGGATACCAACTATTAATTATACTTAAAAAAATGAAATCATTTCCAAGTATCTATTTCCAAAAACAAAGCTGAAGAATATTTACGGAAATAAACAATACCCAGTACCCACCAAGTAAAATTCACATCTGATTAGAGATTATTATATATGTTCTATTGCTGCATTTAAAAAAACACATACATTAAGTGGTCTAACTCACATAGATATTACCAATTAAAGATATTAAAGCAACTTTAACTACATGCCAAAGATGAAGAGAGGCATGGAAGAAATAAAAAAGTTCTAAACATAGTTTATAGAGAGAAAAACAACAAACAGCTGAGATTTCTTTAAAATTACTCTGGAAGGAATGGATGGCAGATAAACATTGAAAAAGAACAGGTTAGTGAGGATGAAAAGAAAGAATGCAAATGATCAAAAATAGAAGGGAAGATTATACGTGTAACCTGAACTAGATTTTTCTATGTTTAACTGAAGTTCTTGATGAACAGTAGAAAATAAAAGACAGGAGAAAAAAAAAGAATGGCTAGAAATTTGATAAAAACTAAAAACATAGGAAATTTCCATGAAAACTAAAGAAAACTAAATCACACCAAAGTACATAATTCAAAATTTCAAAAATAGTTATAAAAAGAAAACACTAACCACAGCAAGGAAAATCTACATTTCTCTGTTCCCCCACAGGGATATGGACTAGAATAGCAGTAGATCTCTCATAGGAAATAAAAGCAAGACTATCTACATAAGAAGGTATAAATCTCTAAAATTTTGGATTTGATGACGATGGCACAAACATACTAAAAAAAATCACAATAACTATTCTTAAAAGAAATGAAGTCTATGGAATGTAAATTCTGCCTCAATAAAGCTATTAAAAATGGGAAATGAATGGAAGTGACAATATATCTATTAAAAATGGAAAGTGGATGGAAGTGAAACTTCAGCCTTTCTCATGTTTTGTCTGTAGAGTGATGAGACTTAAATTATGATAAAAAGATTAGTGTACGGAGATAAGACAGATTAAGTATAATAAATATCATAATTAATTCTATGTCAAAAGAAACAAGTTATTGTGTGTTTTAGCTTATTTCCACTTAAATGTTCAGCTCAAAAGTCTTCCTGGGGAAACTGAAAACATCTGGAGACTACTTCAAATTCTGGCAGCTTATTAAATATTTGAGTAATTTCAATATATCAGGCATGGCAATGCTTACCACCTGCTTTCATTTAGAAAAAAAAGTCCAGAGGCGGTAAAGAACTTTATTAAGCATCTAGAAGTTTCTTTTATGAGATGATATAATTGCAACTATGTATAATCAAATTATAAAACCACATTATTTACCTTCACCAATGACAAAATAAAAATTCTAAAACAAGCAAATGCAAGATGTAAATGTCAAAAGGTATGTGGCACATAAGAAAAAGTGAATTCTTGCTATGTAGGCTGATTCTGAACTCACTGTGTAACCCAGACTAACCACAAACTGTCTTCCTGTCTCAGCTTCTGAGTACTGGGATTATAAGCATTCACCATTATGATCAGCTATAACCTGGAACAAAAGAGAAGCAGTTTTTTTTTAATTATGAAAATTTCTACCCTATAAAAGCCAGGATAGGTTATCTTTTGCATTATAGAGCAAAAAAAAAATGCCTTCTTCATACCTTATATGGAAGTAATAAGGTCTTTGCAAATTTAATCATTATGAAATCAGTTGAGAAAAATAAAAAAAATGTTTATTCATGTTCATTCATCATTCATTTTATTAATATCAACATTAGCTTTCTTCCTAGATACTCCAGATTTAGTAGTTTGGTGGGAGCTTAAAGAAACTAAAAAAAGGAAAATCATGTAATTCCAGCTACTCAGACTTTATAATCTGAGGATTAAGGTTCAAAGCCAGCCCGGGCACAAAAAGACCTGAGACTCTTATCTCCAATTTACCTCTAGAAAACTGGAAGTGGGGCTGTGGATCATGGGGGAAGGGGCACAGATATGGAGGGACCAAGGGTTATTGGACACAATGTTGAAAATGAACTATATAACCTGTGGGTAGGGATAGTAGGGAAAAACTGTGATAGGGAGAGAAAGGATGACAATGACCAAAAAGAAATGTACTCACTACCTGACTTTTGTAACTGTAACCCCTCCGGTTATCATCTTTATAATAACAATTTAAGAAACACTAATGAGACTCAAAGGAACCAAACTAGGTCATCATTATTAGGTATATTTTTATAGCTTTAAAATATTAAGTGGCACTAACTTTTTTTGGTGTGTGGGAGGGTCATGTGGCTTGAACTTGGCCTGTGCGCTGTCCCTGAGCTTTTCAGCTCAAGGCTACCACCACACCCTTGAGCCAAGCCCCATGTCCCTTTTTCTAGAGGTTAATTGGAGATAAGAGTCTCAGGTCCTTTTGTGCCCAGGTTGGTTTTGAATCTTGATCCTCAGAGCTCAGCCCCCTGAGTAGCTAGGATTACAAGCATGAGCCAGTGGCACTATTAAGGCAAAGCTGACAATATTATTAACATTAATAAGAAAATGATTATCAGAAAATAATAGAGAGTAGTAAGTCCACAGATCGATCAAGATCAACTTTATCAAGGTTTAGAAAACCAAGATTTACTACAACCAAGAAAATGCTTACTAAAATCAACAAAGGCAATGAAGATAGGAAATACAGTGCCTTTGGCCAATCTTCAAGTGCCCTACTATTCTCCCTCTAATAGTCCATCAAATCTTGAGGATGACAATCTGTATTGAAGTGCAGGCTCTTGGTTCCAGAAAGAGAGGACCTCATTCTCAAAGAATTGTGTTTGCCAGATTTTATATCTCCATGTGCTTTCTAAACAACTATTATACTTAACTAGAAAACTTCTAATGGCAGAGAAATGTCAAAAACATTAGAAATAAAAGAAAAAAAGCCAGTCAGCTATTGAAGCCCAAAGCAGAGGTTCTCAGTGAAAACAAGCTAAAGAGTCTGGGAGGTGACATGTTTTGGAGCATCAGGACTTTGCAATGCCTCCCCATATTACTGGGAAAGCTAGAAGGCTAAATCCAAGTTGAAAGTATCCTCAGAAGAGACTCAAGAAGGTCCTGCATTCTCATTCCTGGTTGATTTTCCAACTCCACACACACAAAGCAGTTAGTTATAAATTGTCTGAGGGTGAGCTTTATGATATATTCAAAATCATAAAACATACAAAAATATGTACAATGTTAAGTCACACAAAAGAAAAGTTAAAAAAAAAAAGAACACTTATAGAGATATTGGTTGAAAAGTTAAAGAGATGAGCCTACCCAGTAAGGAACTCAGATATCCTAAATATAATAAACTCAAAATGAACTACTTTAGCCAGTGCCAGTGGCTCATGCCTATAATCCCAGCTACTCGGGATCTGAGGATCGTGGTTCAAAGCTGGCCAGAGCAGGCAAGTCCCTGAGACTCTTGTTTCCATTTAATCACCAGAAAAATGGAAGTGGCACCAAGGCTCAAATAGTAGGGTGCTAGCGTTAAACTGAAGAGTTCAGGGACAGCACCCAGGCCCAGAGTTCAAGCCTAATGACTAACAAAAAACAAAATAAACAAAAAAATGAAAAAAAAAAAACGCTGTTAGATCAATATAATCAAATATATAAATACAAAGAGAGAATCCTGAAGGCAGCAAGAGGGAAGTTAACTCATCTCTTACAAGGAATCTTCAGTAAAATTTAAAGCTGCTTTTTTTTTTTTTTAAATCAACAGCATAAAATGGAGATGTTATTCTGTAGAAAACTACTTGCCTGGTTATGTTCAACGATCTGGGTTCAATCCCAACCATGGGCAACAACATCCCCTTCCCCCGCAAAAAGAAAGAGAAAGAAAGGAAGAAAGAAGAAAGGAAGGAAGGAAGGAAGGAAGGAAAAAGAAAGAAAGAAAGAAAGAAACAAAGAAAGAAAGAAAGAAAAAAAGAAAGAAAGAAAGAAAGAAAAGAAGGAAAGAAAGACCAAAAATCATTTAAAACAACCCACCACATACAGAAAATACTAAATATCAGGAGGGAGATGAACACTTCTACAATGCAGGGAAGGAAAAAAATCCTCCATCAGAAATAGAGACACACACACACACACACACACACCCCAAAACCATGATTCAAAAGAAAAACAAAATTTAAAATTTCAAATAAAAGCTAAGTGTAGCACTTTACTAGGAGATCTGCTCAGAAAACATGTTAACGGAAGTAATATTTCAGACTTAATTGAAGACATCAGACAGTAACTTTAGGCCAAAGGAAAACTAAGGAACAGAGGCAAACTACATAGGTAGATACTAATACCTTACCATAAAAGGGGTATTATTGTGCAAGAAGTAATGCACCTACTACCTGACAAATGTAACTGTAACCCCGCTTTACATTATCCCGATAAAAAAAAACAAAACATTTTTTTTGTATTTTTGTAATTCTTTCCTTACATTTAAAAGAAAATGTACTAAAAACTTAGAAGAAATGCATTAAAAACTAAGAGGAAATTAAAGTATTACTGAATGAAAAAAAAAAAACCCTAACCCTAAAGGACTCTGTACTTAATTATTCCAATTATGTGACCTTCTAGAGCAAAACAAAATTGTAGAATCATACAATTAAGAACTTCCAGCAGTTAGAAAGGTGGGAAAGAGGAAAGGGAGGAAAAAAATTGCTGGACCACATAATTTCTACAGTAGAAAAATAATTTTGAAAAGTATCAACTTTTTCTATTCTAAAAAAAATACCATTTAAACAGGGCACCAGTGGCTCATGCTTATATCCCTAATCTCAGGAGGCTGAGATCTGAGGATAGCAGTTCAAAGCCAGTACAGGCAAGAAAATCTCTGAGACTTTTATCCCCAATAAACTACCAAGAAAAATCCAGAAGTGGCCTGTGGCTCAAGTGGTACAGTACTAGCCTTGAGCACAAAGAGGCTCAGGGACAGTGCCAGGCCCAAGACCACCAAAAAAATCCAAAACAAAAAACAAAAAAATCCCACGAAACCATATAGTATACTAAATACAATCTAAAAACTAGGAGGAAACAAAAAAGTTGATAGAAAAGTCTTAACAAAAAAGGAACATCATTGTTAGAATATATTTTTTTTGTTTCAAAGGCTGTAGTTATTTCAGGTACCTTTCCCTTCATAATCCCAATATCTCTAATGCCAATAGTAGAATTAAGTTATTGACTTTTACTCACAATAAAATTAAAATAGTAATATTTACAGAAAAGAAGTAGCAAAATGGTAGAAGCCTTTTAATTGTATAAAAACAAATTTTGTTGGTTCTTGAGATTTGGCTCTAGGAACTGGTCCTCAGTGATTGGAATGTCACTGTTATTCTTGACAGGATCATCAAACAGCACTTGAGTTTATGCTGACAAGCTGAATCACAGTAGACCCTAGACTGTTTCAAGATGAGGGTGATTATGCTAGAAAGACTAATCACATCATAAGGGGGTTGGGCTTTGAGCTACATGATAGCTGTCTAATCTGAAATCCAGACAGGGCAGGAGACTAGAATTGAATTTATTCACCCAGTAATGATTCACTCAGTCACACCCAACTAGTAAAAGTCTGATTAAAAACCTAGGAACCTAGGACACAGGAAGTGAACTTTCTAGTTGGTGACAAAAGAAGGTGATAGATACATCCAAAGAACAGGAAAAGTTTCAGGTCTAAGGCCTTCCAGATGCGTTCCTTTATTTCTTTTGGTGGTTTCTAATGTGTTTTCTTTATTGAAAAAATAGTAATAGCAAGTACTGAGTGCTGCAAATTTTTCTAGTGAATTATTAAGCCTGAGGCTACTTATACATCCTAGGGTTCTGGTGTACAGGTGATCTGGAGCTTGTATCTGAAGTGAAGGTAACCTTTTGGGAGAAAGTGATACAAACCTATAAAATGTAACCTAACTCCCTATATTCAATTAAAAGGAAGAGAGGTTGTCAGATGGATTAGAAAAACACAATCCAATTACATGTTATTTAAAAGATCATATTAAAGCTAAATATAGGAAGACTGACAGTAAGACTTTAGAACAAGATACTCAATTGAAACAATAACCAAGAGAATAGGAATTATTAAACAATTATTGGTCAATTACTGTTTAGAACTGTCATGCATTCCTCTTAGGAATGTAAAATGACTTGTGAAAACCGATCATGTTTCCTCAAAAACATAGGTAAAGTTTCTATATGATCTAATGATTATATTGCTAGATCACTATCCTCCAAAATTGAAAAAACAAGTGTTCAAACATCTGCACACAACTGTTTATAGTCAAAAGGCATAACTAAAATGTCCTACAAATTAATAAAACAAAACGTGTTATATAATTATAAGACAGAATAGTGTTTAGTCATAAAAGTTACTGGTATTTATAAAAACAGATCAAACTTGAATATAGTATGCTAAGCAAAAGAAGTCAGACTCAGAAAAATACATAAGGAACCAGGAAATGTTACATACCTGTCAAGGCTGCTGGTTTGGATAGTGTACTATATTGGTTTTGTGTAGATATCATACTCTGACGTGGACTTAGTGTTGGGGATGCAACAAGTGAAAGCTCTTCAATTATAATACTGCTCTTGGGATGATTCTTAGGAAGCTCATTTAATCTTTGTTCTAAGGAATACTTTAAAAGGTCCAACTTCTGACTTGATTCATTAAATCTTGCTTGAGCCTACCAAAGGGAAAAGATAATTATCATTTAGATAATCACATTTTTGACCGATATGTTAAACAAATACAAAAATCTTAAAAAATTACTTCTGAAAGTGCTTTTCTGTCTGTTACTTTTCCTGTGCCAAGTAATTTCATTACATTTTTTGCACCTTCTGCTACTGCAAACTCTATCCTAAAATGATGCCTTAATTCTTCCATCCGAAGTTCAAGAGGACTTATCACAGGCTTTGCTAGAGGGAAGAAAAATAAAATGTAATTATTAATCGAATCATTTTCACATATGCATTTAAAAACCATGAAATCAAATGCTTTCCTATGATATTAAAAGTTGTCCTTTAATTGACGAGTACCGAAGAAATAGAATCAGGGTTGAAATTCAGATCTTTTTAGCCATTATGTAAGCTACAAATGTACAATAAATATTTTAGGAATGAACGTATCAATACATAACATTATGAGATTGAAACATAGCTGGTCCTCTAAACCTGTAAGTTCTACATTATGGGATTCAATCAGCCCTATAAAAAATAGGGGGGGAAACCCTGCATCTGTACTGAATATGTAGATTTTTTTGGGGGTGTGTGTGTGTGCCAAATTCTCCAAATAATATTACCTAACAACTATTTACAAAGCATTCCCATTGTAACAAGTTTAAACAACCTAGAGAAGTACGTGTGAAGGCATGCAAACATTAGAAATACATTAAGAACCAATCCCCTGTAGATACTTAGGGACAACTATAATGTCTGGTCCTTCTTAGATAAAAAACAAAGAGAGAAGCAGGGAGGGAGGGAGAGAAAAGCCATACTCTTAAGTAGGAAACTTTTTTGGGGGGTGCTGGTCTTGGGGCTTAAACTCAGAACCTGGGTTTGGTTGCTCAATACTGGTACTCCAACACTTAAGCCACAGCTCAAATTCTGGCTTTTTGGTGTCACACGAGAGATGGGAGTCTCAAAAACATTCCTGTACTGGCTGGCCTCAAACCAGGATCCTCAGAGTAAATCCTGAGTGGTTAGAATTACAGACATGAACAACCAGTGCCCAAACCAAAAAAAAAAAAAAAAGTTATAATCTATATATAACTTCTTATGTATAAAAAAATATATTCTTGATTAGAATCTTCTTGACCACAAGGGGTAAATATCTGAAACCATTTCATGGTACTGTGTAAAATACAAGATTAAAAAAAACAAAACAAGAAGGGCAGAGGAGGGGGAAGGGAGGAGGGAAATGGGGACCAAAACATGAGAAAGGGCATCAATGTTTGTGAAGTAATGCACCTTCTATCTGGTGAATATAATATAACCCTTCTATTAATTACAATAAAAATTATATGAAAACAAAACAAAACAAAAAAAAACCCTAACAACTTTATCCCCTTTAGTTTTGAACTACTCTTTCCAATGTAAGATTTAACTAGCATTATATTGATGATAGAAGATAATGACAATTTATCTCTACTCCATCACCATTATCAAAAGCCAACTCATTGGTCTGGACTGCCTGAAGAATCTGCATTCGGATGACTTCAATTTTAGTCTTGCTGTCCTGGAGCAGTTGCTGGGCTGTACCATGTAGTTTCCGATCCTGTAAAAAAGCAAATTTGAAAAGGTGACCGGATAAAGGGACAAATGAAAACACTTTCATATCTTCTAAACTAATCAATTGATTTATAAGTGAAAGATGGATTTAAAAGAACTGAGGGAAGTGGCGCTGTGGCTCAAGTGGTAGAACGACAGCCTGCTCAGGTACATCTCCCATGCTCAGAGCTCAAGCCCCAAGACTAATAAAAAAAAAGCCCCCAAACCAAAAAACTATTAGTATAATACAATAATCTGCCTCAACCTCCAGAGTGCTGACACAGTAGGTATACGCCACTACACTAAGGTAATTTGTTTTCAGAGAAATAAATATATTGAAATATTACTACAATTCACATATTAATCACCCACTCAGTTACTTTTTGTGTAAATGCATTTTACAGAGCACATAAAATGTACTCTTAATAAATTGCCAGTATGTTATTATGCCTTGCACAGGCTAAGCAAGCATTCTACCACTGAACTACAGCCCTTGCTCTTAGTATACAATATTAATCAATTCTTAGCCTCCCAAACTGCAAATTTGTACTACTTCTTCATCTCTTTTCTCTTCCTGCCCCTGTAACCACTAATCTTCTGCTTTTATTTATCCAACTATATTTTCTTTTTCTTCTTTTTTGGCCAGTCTTTGGAGCTTGAACTCAAGGCCTGGGCATTGTTCTTGGGATTTCTCAAGGCTAGTGCTTTACTACTTGAGCTCCAGCACCACTTCTGGCTTTTTTTGTATGTGGTACCGAGGAATCGAAGCCCCGTCTTTGTGCATGGTAGTAAAGCACTCTATCACTAGGCCAGGCTCCAACTATATTTTCTAAGAGTACACTTAAATAAGATCATAAAATAGATTTTCTGTCTGATGTACTTAGTGTGTCCTCCAGGTTCAGCTACATTATCACAAATACAATTCTTATTTTTATTGTTATCTTTAAGTAATTTTACAAGGGAGTTGTCGTTCAACAAAGTAGTTTATGAATATAGTGCATCTTAATCAACGCCAGTTCAGTACTTCATTGGGCATTATATAATTTCTACATTCATTCATCTGTTCTTATCCTGTATGTTGTCTGTATCTTGTTACTTAAAAATCTATAAATCTAACTCAATTTGCATTTTATTTTCTCTTTGCTTAATACAAAAATGTTTTTTTTTACCATTATTAAAAGCCATCCGATTTAGAAGTAAAAACTATACATAAACTCTTCCTTTCTTGTTACATTTCTCTTCAATTTCATGGGCAAATTTAAAGCATAGCTAACCACAGATAATATCCCCATTCCCTTAAGTTTAGCCTAAAATAAAAGCAGTAAACTGTACTTGTCAATGATTATACTGAGAAGTCATTAGAGATTTCTGAATGTCAAAAATAGAGATCACCCCAATAAAACTGGGGAGAAAGTTAAATTTCTGTTATAAAATTTGAAGATTATAAAGAAAATGAAATACCACTGCTATACCTTTGATTAGTTCTAATAACACTAGGTATAAATGAAAGATGAAATCTGTAAGTGTTAAATTAACTAAGGATGAACCTGTTCTAACACCACAATCTTGTTAATATGTTGTTTTACCAGGCAAAGAGGATTAAGTTAGCAGTTGGAATTAAGATCTATTTCAGACAAAATAATTAGAAAGTTGAAAAATAATCCATACATATTATTTTAAATGATTATACATGTGATCATTTTTTTTTTCTTGTTCCTAAAGTCATTCATTTAAGAAAAAAACTTGTATAGGGAAGGGGGGAAAACCAAGATGGGGGTGGGGTGGGGGGGGAGGGTAATGCGGACCAAGACATGTGAAAGGGTATCAATGTATGTGAATTAATACACCTTCTATCTGGCAAATATCATGTAACCCTTTTATTAATTACAATAAAAATATTAAAGAAATAAAATTTAAAAAAAAAAGAAAAAACTTGTAGGTTCTATTTATCCCACCTACCTACCTACCTACTAACTTACCTACCTACCTACCATCTACCTACCTATTTAGTGTGCTGGAGTGTGAGTTCAGGGCTTCATGCTTTATCATGTGAGCAACATTCAGTCTCCCTTTTTGACTACGCCAGCTTAAACTGCCATTCTCCCCAATTCACCTCCTGTGTAGCTGGGATGATAGGTATGCATCACTATGCCTAGCTGTTGGTTGAGATGAGGTCTTGAGAACTTTAGGCTCTTAGTGATTCTCTCAATCTGTCTCATAGCAGCTAGAATTACAAGCATGAACCCTCCCCAATCCCTGTACTTAACCCAGACTATTCTTCCATCAAGTTTTAAGATTTCATAACAAGTTTTAAGGTTCCATAAATAACTTTGATATTAACACAAATTGTAAAGCAGACAGACCACACACATACATACTTATTCTAGCTTTTTATACTTTTACATTAATTTGGTGTTTGTCTTAGATATAGGTTTTTATATAGGCTTTTAGGAATATAACTACATATCTCCCAAATTTACAGGAAAGTACTTTTCTCTCATTGCAATGTCTCCAACTATCCAGTCTTGGGAATATCAACAAAACTAAAGATCCAAATAACTATTTAGTAGGTGGGAATGGAGGGGAAAACTGGGAGTGACGGGAAGGACTGATACTGTACAAAAAGAAATGTGCTCATTACTTGACTCATGTAACTGTACATCAACTTCATGTAACAACAAAAAATAACAATCTGAATTCAGAACAGAGTAAGAGAAATAGTATTCCAAAGGCTAATGGGACAAATATATTTAAAAATCAGACAGACATGAGCCCAAACCATATCAGATGAAAAACTGTCTACTGAAAGTTTTAGGTTTCTTCCATTAATGATGAAATGATGCCACTTTATAATATGGACTTTTCTAAGTGCTACATAATATTGAAATTATACTGCTACAATCTGCTTGGTATTAAGACATTCTCTTCAAGAGCAGTAAAAAGATTGAGTAATTTTCTTATTTAAGTATGCTCTAATGTAAAAGTATAAATACTGGGGCTTGAACTCAAGAGGCTTATGCTTGCTAGGCAAATGTTCTACCATTTTAGCCATACCTTCCAGCCCCTCCTGGTTCAGTTTTTCAGATAAAGTGTTGTGTATTGCAATTTCCATCTCACACACAGCTAGGATTGTAGGCTTGTATCACCATCCCTGGGACTTAGAAATATTCCATTAGAAATTTCCAGGGCTGGAAGAGTAGCCTAGTGGTAGAGTGCTTGCCTAGCATGTAAGAAACCCTACATTTGTTTACTTGGTATCCCATACACAGAAAAAGCTGGAAATGGTACTGTGGTTCAAGTGCTAGCCTTGAGCATGTCCAAGGTCAGTGCCCAGGCCCTGAGTTCAAGTCCCAGGACTGGTAAAAAAAAAAAATGAAAAAAGAAAAGAAAGAAAAAGAAAAGAAATTTCCACTACTATGATTATTATTCTATTACTGGGATTATAAACCCATGCACAGTATCTGGCTTGAAAATGCTACTATTTCAGTTCAACATACAGAGAGTAGCTATTTTACTTTGTTTTTATTTTATAAGCACATGACCTTTCCCAAATATTTTCTGAAGGATCGGTACAGATACCACAGTACAAAGTAATTTTTAAAAACTGACTTCATGTATTATTTATCAAAGGCAATGCACAGCTACTACACATCAGTTTTATGGCTTACAGTGTTTAAAAGGTTTTGTGGTTTCATTCTTTTAGGCATTCAATAGATTTTATTAATTGAGCACCTAATATTTAGAAGGCAAGCAATAGAAGAGGGACAAAATATACGAACTGGTTTATATATTTGCAAATGACTATTCTTTATGTCAATAATGATTTTTGAAGAGTTTTTTTACATCATGATTATTAAAGCACATAAGAGAAACACGTGACTAATTTTGGACTAACAGAAATTTCATATGGTTCAATCTAACATGCTAATAATTAGTGTTCTACAACGCCTGATACTTATATTTGGAATTAATATTTTATGAGCAGAAATGACTACAAGTTTTATAATATTTTCAAGTCATACATTATTCTTTTTTCTTTTTCTGTCAGTCCTGCGGCTTGAACTCAGGGCCTAGGAGCTGTCTCTGAGCTTCTTTGTGCTCAAGGCTAGTATTCTACCATGTGAGCCACAGGGCCACTTCTGGCTTTTCTGAGTGGTTTATTGGAGGTAAGAGTCTCATAGATCCAAGAAGATGCGACAAAGGACAAAAGGTGGACTAATGTAACAGCAATATTTATAAGATAATATGTTGAAAATAAACTTTACAACTTGGGGGGGAGGGGAAGTGGGAGAAAAACATGGAAAGAAGTAAAAATGTTCAAGGAGTAATATACTCAATATCTTATGAATGTGACTGTAACCCCTCTATACACCTTGACAATAAAATAAAATTTATTTCATGAAGGAAAAAAAAATGTCCCATGGATGTGCTGGCTTTGAACTGTGATCTTCAGATCTCAGCTAGGATTACAGGTGTGCACAAATGGCACGTGGTATTATTCTTTATCATATAAAATACTAATACCAAGTACTGGTAGATAATACTTGAAATCCCAGATCTGAGGATTGTAATTCAAAGCCAGCCCAGACAGGAAAGCCTATATCATCTTACCTTCAATTAGCCACAAAACGCCAGAGGTGGAGCTGTGCCTCAAATGGTAGAGCACTAGCTCTCTCAAAAATAAGTGCAAAAAAGGAGCTGGTGGTGTGGTTCAGGGGTAGAGTACCTGTCCAGCAAAGCTTTAGCACTTTCCAGAAAACACTATAGTTGGTGACAGAAAATTCAATATGGCACGAAATTCTAAAATAAGTTTGTTTCAAAATTATTTTAGACTTGTAGAAAAGATACTTATTTTTCAGCATGAGCACTTAATAATACAGAGAATTGGCACCCTGCTGACCACCTCAGCAGGACCATGCCCATCAGGTAACTAAAATTTTCATTCTTCTATACGTGTTCACCATTTCAAACTGCTACCACTATTGATTTGGGGACTATAAATAGGTGCAAGTAGGTGAATTCATAAAGATGGAATCTGTAAATAATGAGGACTCATTATATATCATTGTACTTACCTTTGAAGACCCATTTGAATACATCTGTATCATGTTCTCTGCACCTTGTTTTACTTTAAGTTCTATATCCAATTGTTTTTGTAAAGCCAATAATCTATTATTGCTAGTAGAACAACGTGGGTCGCTATTTGGAGTATCTGGGGTCCTTGGACAATCTGCAAAAACAACATTATATTAAAGATCATTTTTTAAGATATGTTAGAACTAAAAGAAAGGGTAAATATAATCAAAGTACCTTATATACATGCATGAAAATGTCACTATTTTCTATCATTAATACTAATAAAAATTAAAAATCATTTTCAGAAAACAGAGCAGGGTACCTGTGGCTCATACCTATAATCCTAGCTACTTAAAGAGTCTGAGCTCTGAGGATTACAGTTCAAGGCCAACTGGAGTAGAAAAGTCCCTATGAGATTCTTATTTCCAATTAACCACTCAACAAAAATCAGGAAGTGTCACTATAGCTCCAAGTGGCAGAGCACTAGCCTTGAGCAAAAGAGCTCAGGGACAGCATCCAGGTCCTGAGTTCAAGCCCACAATTGACAATCAATGAATCAATCAAGCAAGCAAGCAGTTTGAGATAAACTTGGACTCTGCTAAATGAAATCTCCTTATGCTTATGTCAAGTGTAAGGACTATTGTTGTATAAGAATTCAACATATAAACAAAGAAATACTCAAGTCACAAGACCACTTGCTATGAAAGAAAGAGTCCACACCTTATAAAAGTGATTACTTAAAACTGAATTAGACAATGGTGCAAGTTTTTTTTTTTTTTTTTTGGCCAGTCCTGGGCTTGAGCTCAGGGCCTGAGCACTGATTGGACTTTCTCAAGGCTAGAGCTCTACCACTTGAGCCTCAGCACCACTTCCAGCATTTTTTTTTCTATGCATGTGGTACCAAGGAATCGAACCCAAACTCCCAGCCTGGTGCAAGGTTTTTACACACAATTAGTCTAGTTTCCCTCCACCCCCCGCCCCCCGCCTTCTATGTCCCTAAGGGTTTTTTGCTCAAGGCTTAAGTTCTACCACTTGAGCCATGGCTCCACTTTCCAGGTCTTCTGACAGGTAATTGGAGATAAGAGTCTTGTGGGGTTTTCTGCCCCAACTAGCTTTGAAATGCAATCCTCAGATCTCAGCTTCCTGAATAGCTAGGATTATAGCAGTGAAACACTAGTGCTTGGCAATACTATTATTTTTAAATAAAGCAAAATAATTTAACTTCAGCAATTAAATGAAATTCATGTTACCTAAACTGAGAACAAACCATGTTCAAATATTACATGACTATTAAGTTAATTCTTTGTAAAACAGAACCAAGGTTTCTTGAAATTTTGTGCTAGTGTTAATGATTAATAATTTAGGTATAAGCACACAAGCCTTCACATTTTGTTTTCTATTATGAAGCTATTTAATCACAATGTTTCAAAATGTTTCAACGATACTGATTGTTATGGAACTCACCATAGGGAGATACAGGGAGACCAACATTCAAGTCTAAGATGTCTCATCAAGAATTCTATGTTGCTTATGTTTACATAACAAAGATTTCAAAAAGAACCATTTAAGTATCCTGGGTAAACCATTCTAATTACATTACCTAAGTAAAATTCTTCATATTGAAGTTAAATACTTTGTTTTTATTTTTTGTTTGTTTTTGTGAGTCATGGGATTTGAACTGGCACGGGCACTGTCCTGTCCTTGAGCTATTTAGCTCCAGGCTACCTCCTTACCCTTTAGCCAAGCTCCACTTCCTGTTTTCTAGAGGTTAATTGGAGATAAGAGTCTCAGGTCCTTTTGTGCCCAGGCTGTCTTTGAATCTTGATCCTCAGATCTCAGCCTCCTGAGTAACTAGGTGCCCAGCTTACTTTGCTTTTTAATCTGAACTAACTCCCTTTCTTGTCAAAAAGCTAAGAACACTGGGGTACCAGGCCTGTTTCAGAAGACAGGTAACTTGGCAATCATTAAAAACTGCCCAAACTACAAATTATTTGTGCTTCAAGATTCCTTGTTCTCCCATGCAATGGAAGATAGAGTGACTAACCTAGTTAACCAATGTATGTTTGGCTGTATAGTTTTTAAAACTCACTAGTCCAAAAACATAGATTTTATTACCACAAAGACAAAAATACTTGATATAGAGGTAACTATAGTGATTTTAAATCTATATATACAATTTACTCAAAGCAAGCAGTGATCAAAATGATTTTAAAATACAAACTCTGATTCTCATAAACAGTCCCATACTATTATTATTTCTTACAATATAAGAAAAGTCATTTTACAAATTAAAAAGCCTAGAGGGGTTTAAAGCTTTTCAAAGGTCACACAGCTATTAAGTCACAAAGCCTACATGTGAACCGAGTCAGTTCCTTTCTGAAGTCAATCTTATTAATCACTGTGTTGTCACTTAACAGCCTTGTAAACAACTGTACCAGACTCTAAATGTTAATTTGTATATATAGCAGTATATATGCACATAAACCTATGTGGATATATGTGTGTCATTAATACTTAAGTAAACTTTTGAGACAACCCACATTTTACACTTTATCATTTGCTGCATTTATTGCTAAAACTATAAAATATCAGATGTGTATGTGGGAATTAATGAATTGTGCATTCTTCTAATTTCTAAACATCATAATCCAATTTACAATGTATGCTATATACGTTCAATAAATTTTACTTAACGATCATCTATTAAAAATATTTTACAAATGTTTAAGTACCAGTTAATGAAGCACTACAGAGAAGCCAATGAATTATATCTTTATAAACACAACCAATAAAAGTTGTTGTGCATTTACATGGACAGTGGCAGGGCTAATTCCTTCACTGAAATTGTTACATTGTCTACTAAATAATAGTATCCATTCCATTGCTAGTCATTGAAGGTCTATACTATATAGCTCCAAATTAATCTTCTACTTTTACTTTTCTGCCAAAGTCTATGTTCAGTTAATTTGTTTCCTGAGAAATTAATTTCCTTTCTTATATACTTCTTCACATTAGACATTTCTTTCTCCAGGAAATCTTCCCTAACCATTGTTCACTCTAAATATATGTATTCTCCTGTTTTCAAAAACATTTTCTTCTATCCAATAAAATATTATATAGTATTATATTGCCAGTTGCCAAAGGCTCAGACCTATAATGCTAGCTACTAAGGAGGATGAGATCGAGAGGACTGTGACTGGAAACTAGCCTAGGTAGGAAAGTCTGAGATTCTTACCTCCAATTAACTACTCAAAAGAGCCACAACTGGACCTGTGGCTCAAATAATAGTGCAAGCTTTAAGAAGAGAGAGCACCTAGTGCCCCAGTACTGAAGAGACAGGGAGGGAGGGAGAAAGGGGGGGGGGGAGAAGGGGAAGGGAGAGAGAAAGAAGGAAGGGGAGGGAGGGAGGGAGGGAGGGAAGGAGGGAGGGAGGGAGGGAGTGAGGGAGGGAGGGAAGGAGTGAGGGAGTGAGGGAGGGAGGGAGGGAGAGAGAGAGAGATCAGTCCCCCCCCCCCACACTATAGGTATCTTGAGTACCAGGATTTGTTCTTACCTATTGTATTAGGTAAGTTTAATATTAGTTTTAAATCAAACACAGGAAACTAGTTTAAACCAAAAAAAGATGTAACTTTAAAAAATAGGGGTGGGGTGACACTAAGAGACACAAAGGGACAAAACAAATCCAAATGCAGGTTTATGTGTTACAGAAGGTAGTTCTAACATCTTTTTCAATCAGTCCAGTAAATGTGTGTTCATTTGTTTTGCCTGTGTGCCAATCCTGACTGGAGCTTGAATTCAGAGCCTGAGTGCTTGCTGTCCCTGGGCTTTTTTTGTTCAAGGTAGTTGCTATATTACTTGAGCCACACACAGTTTTTGGCCTTTGGGTAGTTAACTGAAGAAAATGAGTCTCATGAACTTTACTGCCTGGACGAGCACTGGACTGTGATGCTCAGATCTAAGCCTCCTGAGTAGCCAGAATTATAGTCATGAGCCAATGACACCAAGCTAATTTTTAACATAGCAATAAAAAAAAAAACAATTATTTCTGATCAGGCGGCAGTCATTGTGAGTCATTGTTGGGTGCTCATTCCTGGAAATGTTAAGGTTGTTCTGGGATGTAGATACTTGGAAATAACTTGAAAACCTGGAAGACTCAGGATGCAGAAAGAGTTCAGTACTGAGGATGCTTGATTTATTTTTCCCATAATTGGCTGAACTTCTGAAAATCTGCCACCTTTGAATAGATCTAAAAACTTTTTCCTTTATCACTTAAATTAAGGACACTGACATTGACTTGCTTTATACCATTTGTCTTTTTGGTTTTGTTTAAAGGGACCTCAAGACCACAAATATGTAAAATCAGGCATAGGTGACTCACACCTATAATCCTAACCACCCAGGAACTGAGATTTGAGGACTGAGGATTGAAGCCAGCTCTGCTGGAACAGTGCATGAGACTTATCTCTAATGAATCAGGAGAAAGCCAGTAAAAAACGGAGAGAACTTAAGATCCTCAATTCCAGTCCCAGTTCTGGCATTAACAAAACACAGAAACAAAAACAAACATAGAAAATAAATATGTAAGCCGTTGTTAATGACTACAATTTTTTTAACTCAGAATAATCTAGCAATTCAAGATATCCAATCAAACACTCAATGTGTGTGCACATGTGTATAAAAATCCCCACTTCAACACACGAACATATAATAAACCTCAAGAAAAAGAGTAATCTTCACGGAAGTACACAAAAAAGGTTACTATACTTTCCAATTATAAAAATAAAAGGTACAAGGAAGAACAAGAGTTTCTTTGAAGGACTCAAGTATCAAGTATCTCTTTGGATTGTATATCCAGGGAAAATATCTTTTAGAAACAGGAAAAAAAAAAAACAAAAGGTATCTGTGTGTTTGTGTGTAGGGGGGAGATCAGGAAATAGCGAAAAGCATTTGCAAATATAGAAAAAAAACTGCACAAAGTAATCAATAAATACTAAACAATATATACTTTAATAACAAGAGGAGTGATGTTCATTGGTAAGGAAAGAGAAAATACCCAGGAGGCAGCTATTTTATGTGGGTGACTTTAAATGCCTAAGAAATAGCGAAGTATGGTGGCTCATGGACATAACCCCAGATACTTGAGAAGCAATGATAGGGGGAAGGGGGGAGGTGGGTCCTGATCAAGGTCAGCCCAGGCAAAAAGCAAGACTCTACCTAAAAACAGAAAGCAAAAAGATTTGGGGTACTTGTTTAGCAAGCTCAAGTCCTTGAGTTCAATCTTTATAATTAAAAACAAACAAACAAACAAACCCACATGGGCTGGAAGCATAACCTAGTGGTACAGTGTTCACCTCACATGCACAGAGTTCTGGGTCCGATTCCTCAGTATCACATACATAGAAAAAGCTGGAAGTGGCACTGTGGCTCAAGTGGCAGAGCACTAGTCTTAAGCAAAAACTGTCCAAGGGCAGTGCTCAGGCCCTGAGTTCAAGCCCCACAACTGGTAGACAAACAAACAGAAACCAATAAAAAAATTCATTTAAGTATTTTTAAAAGAAGTATGACAGGGCTGGGAGTTTGGCCTACTGGTAGAGTGCTTGCCTAGCATGCACGAAGACCCGGGTTCCATTCCTCGGCACCACAAAAAATAGAAAAAAGCTGAAAGTGGTGCTGAGGCTCAAGTGGTAGAGCTCTAGCCTTGAGAAAGTCCAAGGACAGTGCTCAGGCCCTGAGCTCAAGCCCAGGACTGGCAAAAAAAAAGAAGTATGACAGATTGCATACAGAGATTCCCTTCCTGAATACTTGTTTGTTAAACATGACATTTGAAATATGATGTAAAAATCAGTGTTAATACAAAATCTTTTTTAAAAAGTATGACAAAACATAAAAGTAACAATAATTACCAGTTTAGCTACTGATAATTATACTTATGCTGTCTACTTAATTTCCAAAGTATCGCTTTTAAATGATAACTCTAAAAATGGCACGAAAATGAAACATTTCAAGTACCAAAAAAAATGTTGAATTACAGGGTGTGAGTATGATGATGAACACCTGTTAATCTAATTTACATGGGAAGTAGAGATTGGGAGGACTGAGAGCAGCCTAGGCAAGAAGTTAATAAGACCCCTCATGTCAACAAATAAGCTGACCATGGTATTTAATAGCTATAATCTTAGCTATGTGTGAGGAGATAGAAGAACTGGTCTAAGGTCTGCCTCAGTCAATGAATAGCATAAGACCCTATTTGAGAAATAACTGAAGAAAAAAGTGCTAGAACAGTGTCTCAAGTGCTTGCTGGAGTTTACTTTGCAAATCTGGAGTCCTGCATACAAACTAATATAGTAAATAAAAACCAAATTGTATAAACTAAGATTCAGACAAAAAACAAAGACTAGACTAGGCAAACACAAATAAATAAAATTAAATCTATCTACCTGATACTTATGGGACATATCTAAAACATATCTGGGATACAGAAAAAAAAATGAGTAAAGGAACAGAAGCAAGATGTTCCATGTAATCAATAAGCTACACTGTCAACTTGTATCAACAGACAAGATACTCTGAGGCAGAAAACATTACAGATAAAAGAGCTATTTCATAATAACAAATGGTTCAATTTACTAGAAGTACATATCGATTTTAAATACGTATCAATTCTAAATTTTTACATACTGAATAAGATAGCCCTGAAGTAAAACAAAATTGACAGAATCTTAAAAAATATAGGTAATCTGACTTCACCAATTATAATACAAATAAAACTTTCAGCACCCAATTAAAAAACTACAAAGCTAAATTTAAAATACCCTATGACTACAGTATTGGCCAAGAGAAGAGTTCATATATTCCACATGACATATAATGTCATGTGAAATATGAATGGTAACCACATAAAACTAAATATAAAAAGATATCAAAAGAATGACAAATACAAAACCCCAAATAACTAAAACAAGAAACACAATATGTGATAAAGAACAAACTGGACTAGGTGTATTAGACAAACGGAAAATGATTTTAAAGTACTGATATGTTTTTAACTGGAGTTACAAAAGGAAAGAAAAGGAATACAAGAGGTACAATATTCAAAGAGGCTAAGAATTTCACATATGTGATGATATACAGATCTCAAATCAGGAAGCCTGACTAATCTGTGGCAGGTGAAATGAGAAGAAATTTCCACCAAAGTACATACAGGGCCATGAAAACCCAGAATATCTTAATAAAACATAGAAAGGGCAGTTGATCTACAGTGCTTCAACTTGCAGCTGCCTCATCAATAGTGGAATCTAGAAGACATAAAATAACAGTTTTCAAGTGCTAAAAAAAGTCAGTCTAGACCTGTATATTAAGAGAAATCACTTTTTAAAGTATCTACTTTAGAAAGAAGGAAAAACTTACCTGGGAAGGAAGACAAGCCATATGAAAAAACAGTGAATAAAAACTAAGAAGATATACAGTACATATAAGGCACAGTAATTGCATATAACACTAATAATTACGTCTGATTTGTAGAAATGAAGATAAACGATTTAATTAGAGCATGCACAACAATGGCCATGAGGAAGAAGGTTAAAGTTCTGAAATTCACAGCAAGGTGATATATACTATTAAGAATCTAAGCCAAGCACTGGTGGCTCACATCTGTAATCCTAGCTACTCAGGAGACTGAGATCTAAGGATCGCGGTTCAAAGCTAGTCTGGGCACCAAAGTCCCTGAGACTCTTATCTCCAATTAACCACTAGAAAACTGGAAGTGGTGCTGAGGCTTAAAATGGTAAAGCACTAGCCTTTAGCTGACGAGCTCAGGGACAGCACCCAGACTACAAGCCCCACCATAGATAAAATTTAATAAATAAAAATTTTAAAGAAGCATTTAACTGACAAATTATTCCAGGTTTTTGGAACATAGGGGATTCAATACAAGTAACTGGTTAGATAATGCTTACCCAGGGAATATGAAAAGAACTCGAGGTGACAGTTCTTTTCCCAAAGAGCAGAATTAGATATACATATACATTGATATCTGTATGTATATATATCTATACATAAGAGTATATATATATATTTTCATGATGTAATTTATTCATCTAGCTCCTACTTTCTATCACCTTCCCATCAAATACTTAATTCACTTATTAGGTCAAAGACCTCATGATTTAAATACTGTACTTCTCAAAAGACCTACCTGTGAACTACTGCATTAGGTACCAAGCCCTCAACACATGAGTTTGGGGAGGATATTTCACATCCAAACAATAATGTCCACCACTTAAGATTCTACAATCTAATATACATATATTATAAAATCTAGTATTTTATATATATATAAATGTATGTACAAGTACAGGGGAAAAAAAGAGCCCATGTAATAATGTAATTGGTAAGCAGAAAAAGTACCAGCTAATAGCAGAATAATTTTAAGTTACACACAGATCTCAGACCATACAAAGGGCACCTCTAACATAGTATACTTTCTAATATTTCCTAAAGGGAATGGAAAGCCACAGAAAGGTTTAAACAAAGAAAACAACAGGATTAAATTTGAATACTAGGTAAAAAAAAATGCTTGTAGCAATACTTAAGTTGGCAGAAAAGATGAAAAAGAGATAATAGTTTAGAGACCTATTATGGTAGAATCCACAGGGCATGATGATTAATAGACTTGCATCAGAATATGACAATGGGAAAAGAGAAGTCAATGCTATGCTGAATCAAGTTTCCGTTTGGGGTAACTAGGATGTCGTCATGAGGACAGGAAACAGAAGAGAATGTTTAGAAGTAGTGTTCCAGGAAAACAAAGTGTTCAATTTTTGTCAAATAAGAGTTAAAGACGATAGGACACCCAAGTAATATGGCTATACAATAGCAGATAAAGTTCAGAGAACACATCTTAGGTGGGAATGTTTTGGAATTCACCTAAAAATAGTGCCTGTTTACAATATCCTTAAAGAAGAGAATTCCCAATGTCAGAATGAAAAATAAAGAGTAAATTTGTTTTTTTTTCACAATGTTTACAACATCACGCACATTAAGAGTTGACTTCCAAGATGTAATATTAGAGCTATAAGACAGAACAGTTTAGATCCTTAGACTGTTTGGGATACGGGCAATGTGATTGACCTGGAGTCTTTATTGACAGGCCATTAGATTTTACTTACATCCAGACAGGTTTCATGCTCTGAATTAGGTGAACTTGTATACCTCATGCTTGATCCTTTCCTCCAGCTATCAAAACATCTTGCTCACCAAACACCAGAGAGGTTCTAGAGAGGTACATATTATCTATCTTCTTTTACTGAGAAAATCAACATACAATTCTACACTGGTCTGGTTGGATGATAAACAGATCACATAACTTGACAGAAGAGCTGTAATATATACTACATAAATTATGGATTAATAAGTAGAGTCTCATGCTCAAAATGCATAAAAGTGCAAATTCGGTCCAATATTTATCATCTTGTTAACTGTTTACACTTCAATCCAACTTCCCTGTTTGACAGGAAGTTAACAAGTTGCTTACCGTTTTTAGTTACCTGCAGTCTGCTCAAATTATAATGCTTAATCACTTTGTGTCTTTAAAATGACTTCTGTCAGATGTCACCAACCAAAATAGGCTACACTTTAGAAGAATTTGCTATGAATAACCGTATCTCTCCCTTCAAACCCCCCCCAAGACTATCAATTCTATGCTAATTCAATATCTCCCTTCTGGATATTCCATTTACTAAGCAACACCAGACATTAATAAAAAAATAATAATAATAATAAATAATGATTGAACTTGGCAGGAAAATAAAAATGGAAAGTTTAAAAAACAAGATAAAATGAAACAAATGGGCTGTAATATATACTACATAAATAACAGTACTGGGACTGGAACACAGGGCTTCACACTCTGACTTGGCTGTTTCATTCAAGGCTGGTGCACTTGAGGCACACCTCCACTTCTAACTTCATACCGGCTAACTGGAGATCAGAATCCCATAGACTTAACTACTTGGGGTGGCTTCCAACCATGACCCTCAGATCTCAGCTTCCTGAGTAGCTTGGATTACAGATATGAGCCACCAGTGCCCTATTATTAACAATTAACTTAACAGGACAAAACAATTTTTTCCTTTCATCCTCTTTAAAGCCTGGGAAAGCATGGCGATGTAGGCTAGACAGGCCTGACCTCCCATTCTTCTTGCCTCAGCCTTTTCTCAGTGCTAGGATTACAGTACATGACCATGCCTAACAATAAATTGGTTTTTTTTCTCTTTCTTCAGGATAATTCATTTGTGAGAAAGATTCAGGAAAACTTTTTTTTTCCTTAAATACTGCCTGTTGAAATCTCAGTTTCAACTAAAGCTTTTATTACCACTTTATTTTATAGAGATCAGTAAATTTTAAACTTTCTCATAAATTACATTTGATCCCTCAAACTCATGCCTGGCTTTTTCACTTACTGCTGATGCTCTTCCACTTGAGCCATGTTCCACTCTAGCCTTTTGCTTGTTAGCTGGAAATGAGTCTCTTAACCTTTCTACCAGAGCTGGCTTCAAACAGTAATCGTCAGACCTCATCTACCTCAGCTAGGATTACGGGTGTTAAGCTCTGAGTACATTCTCAAAACCTTTTTTTAAAATTAAATACTAAAATTTTAATTTGTAAAAAATTTAATCTACTTTTTTTGTGTGTGTGGGGGGGGGGTCATGGGGCTTGAACTCGGCCTGGGTGCTGTCCCTGAGCTCTTTATCTTAAGGCTACCTCCCTCCCCTTGAGTCAAGCCCCATTTCCTGTATTCTGGAGGTTAATTGGAGGTAAGAATTTTAGGTGCCTGCGCTGGCTTTGAACCTTGATCCTCAGACCTCAGCCTCCTGAGTTGCTAGGATTACAGATATGCGTGAGCCACCGTGCCCGACTTGCTCTTGATTTTTCTAAGAGGTGAGTTATGGGTCCATTTTCATTTCTCTTCATGTGACTGTTCAGTTTGCTCAACATTATTTGTTACTGCCTTGGCCTATTGCTTCTCCCTAACATCTTTCTCCAAAATTGACAAGTGTATAGGTCTACTTACAGTATGTTACTGCATTGGCTGATGTCCTTTTTTTTTTTTTTTTTTGGTCAATACTACGCTGTTTTGAACAGTATAAGTTTTATATTTTGCAATCCTGTATTTGAATGCTTTCATTTGCTCAAGGTAATTCTGGTTACTCAGGATCTTTGGTGCTTCCATATGAATTTCAAGTTTGTCGTCCTATCCTGTGAAGCATGACCTTTGAATTTTTTGACAGGTACTAAACTGAATCTTGACTGTTTGGGGGTAGGGTATGAATTTTAACAAGATTATTTATTCTACCTTCAGTGCACAAGACATCTTTCCATGAATTTGTGTCATCTTCAATTTCTATCATCAATGTTTTATAATTTTCAGTATAGGACTGTTTTACCTTTGGCTAAAATTATTTCTAAATATTTTAATTTTTTATATTACTTTAAATGAGACTGCTTAATCTTTTCAGATAATTCATAGTGTGTAGAAATGCTGAGTTTTTTTTATATTTTGCTAACTTTATTGAATCCTCTTATTTGCTCAAAAGATTTCTGGAAATCTTTAGGAATTAAGAATATTTTTGCTTCTTCCTTTACAATTTGGATTTCTGCCCTGCTTCCCTCCCTTCTTCTTCTCCCTCTATTCTTTTATTTAATGCTCTGATTAGGATTTTTAGTACTATACTGAACAGAAGTACTAGGAGTAAGTAATCTTGTCTAGTTTATGATCTTATATAAAAAGTCTCCCACTATTCACTATTAAGTACGTTAACTATGGGATTGTCATGTATGGCTTTTAATTATTTTTTAATGATTTTTATTGTGATTAATAGAAGGGTTACATTATATTCACCAGATAAAAGGTGCATAACTTCACAAACATTGATACCCTTTCTCATGACATGGTCCCCATTTCCCTCCCGCCCTCCCCCAGGCTTTTATTTCTTTAAAGAACGAATCCTATTCATCTAACTTGTTTTTATCACAAAAAAGTTAAATATTGTCCAAAGTTTTATCTACATATACTAAGATAACTGCATGAATCTTGCCCATTACAATCATTTTTGAAATTCCTGAAAGATGGAATGAACAGGAGGTTCAACAATATTCTAGACACAAAAAGAACATCAGATAACTAATTTCTGACTACTTTGAACAATAAATGACCATATTTATTTTACAAATAACAGTCTAAGCTGATCAGGACTTGACAACATAATTAAGAACTTTTTAGTTTTAGCCAGGCACCAGTGGCTCATGCCTGTAATTCTAGCTACTCAGTAGGTTGGCTATATGTTGCCAAATCAGTAACAAAGCAGCAAAAAAGCAAAAGCCAAAAAACCCCAAACAACAACAAAACACCCTTTAGTTTGAATATGCCGTTTACCAGAACTTAAAAAAACAAAACATGGGCTGGGAGTTTGGCCTAGTGGTAGCGTGCTTGCCTAGAAGACCCTGGTTCGATTCCTCAGTACCACATACACAAAAAGAAAAGCCAGAAATGGTGATATGGCTCAAGTGGTAGAGCGCTAGCCTTGAGAAAACCTAAGGACAGTGTTCAGGCCTTGAGTTCAAGGCCCAGGACTGGCAAAACAAAACAAAACAAAGAAAAACAAACAAACAAAAAACAAAGCGTATTTTGCAGTGCTAGGGATCAAACACAGACCATCACTCATATCAAGAAATGTTTTAAGAAATAAAATCACATCTTAAAACTTCTAAGTTTACTCCAAATAAGCTGAAGTATTAAATCAATTATGACAGGAAGTTATATTTCATATATTATTTGACTTCTCATTTTCTGAAATATATTAAAAATGGCCAGTTACGAAGAGCCAGTAGCCTACAATTCCAGCTACTCAAGAAGCTGAGATCTGTAGAATGTGGTTTGAAGGCAGCCTGGACAGGAAAGTTTGTAAGACTCAATATCGCTAATAAACTTACAAGTAGCTGGAAAAAGACTTCTGACTCAAATGGTATAGCATGAGCTGTGAGCAAAAGAAGCTCAGAAATAATGCCCAGGCCCCAAGCCTGGCAACGAGCACAAAGAAAAGAAGGCCAATTAAGTTTATGGCCTATCCTAAAACTTTTTTTTGCCAGTCCTGGGGCTTATAGGGCCTGGGCACTGTCCTTGGTCTTCTCAAGGCTAGTGCTCTACCACTTAAGCCACAGCACCATGTCTGGCTTTTTCTGTGTATGTGGTAAGGAGGAATCAAACCCAGGTCTTTGTGCATGCTAGGCAAGCACTCTACCACTAGGCCAAACCCCGGCCCAAGGACTTTAAATTTTTTATATAAAATATTTCCAACTAAATTTCTATGTTCCAGATTTGATAACAAATAGATTCACTGAAAACATGTGTCTGCCCTCAAGGAGCACACAGTATATTCCATGAGTGACAGAAACATATATGGAAATTACAATAAAACAATGAATAAGTAGCACAGAGAAGATAAGCACAAAATGTTAGGGAAGGTGTTACATGCAAATTGGCTTTTGAGAAAGGTAAAAAATTTGACAGTAAGAGTAAAAGGTGTTTTGTTTTTTGTTTGTATAAATTACAGGAAAGACAAGTTTAATCTAAAGTTACAGAAGGCAGACCAGTGGTTTTTGAGATCCAGAAATAGGATTTCAGGATTAAAGATTGACTAGGAAGGCATACAAGAGGAGCACTGAAGTAATAAAAACAATCAGTGTAGATTATAATGATAGTTTGTAGGACATACTTTGATTTGTTAAAAAAAAAGTCATCAAACTGCATCCTTAAAATATATGTAAATTGAACACTTAAATGTATTATTAATTTACACTTCAATTCTTTTTAAAAAGGGCCTAGAGAAATCAAGTCTACTTTTGTGTTGCTACAACCCTTTCATATTCCAATGAATCAAAAGGTAGTGACCAGTATTCTGTGAGGAAGAAAATGTTTTCTCTAAATAACAGTTTAAAGTTCCAGCACTATTGCTTATTTTAGACTTGTCTTAGATGTAATAAGCAAAAAATGTAGAGTTTGGCAGCGTTCCAAACACAACAGACTATTTCTAAGTTTATATATTACTACTAAAATCAGTATTTCATATTTTATGCTTCCATTTCTAACATAAGTATTAAATTTTTGCGTAAAACTAATGAGAAATTGAAGAGTTCTTAAAGAATTTTATGATTCTGAGCAAATTAGTTTACATCTTTAAGATTATTTCAGTTCCAAATAAGGTTAGCTTCTTAAGTTTCTTTAGTTTTAAAGATTATTCTTGGAGCTGGGAGTTTGGCCTAGTGGTAAGAGTGCTTGCCTAGCATGCACAAACACCCAGGTTCGATTCCTCAGTACCACACACAGAGAAAAATCCAGAAGTGGTGCTGTAGCTCAAGTGATAGAGCTCTAGCCTTGAGAAAGCCCAAGGACAGTCAGGATTGCCAGAGGAGGGCGGGAAGAGGGAGAGGAAGAGGGAGAGAGGGGAGAAAGAGAGAGAGAGAGAGGGAGAGATAGAGAGAGGAGAGGGAGATGGGAGGGGGGAGGGAGAGGGGGGAGAGAGGGGAGGGAGGGAGGGAGGGAGGGAGGGAGGGAGGGAGGGAGGGAGAGAATTCTTATATGGTTGAAACTTGTACAGAATCACCAAATAAAAGCCCTGCAAGTCAGGACTGGAGAAACCTACACAGAATCACTAAATAAAAGCCCTCATCTCAGATGTAGATAGTGAAGCATGAAAACAAGTCCATTGTATCAGATGTGTTTGCTGTACCTTTAGTGACTTAATTTTACTTCTATCTACTTTTCTTACTAGCTAAACATATATCTTCATATAAAACATTAAGGTAATAGATATTCTACTCTACACATACAACTTTAATGCTTTTGTAAATAAATAAAGGGTTATAGAGTTTAAGTACATGTTTTACTCAAAACATCATTATCCCAAGGATGATAATTATACTCAGATATATTGTATAATTTTTATATAGAAAGTACAGAAATAAATTAAGAGTGGATGGAAATATATCCACTCTGCAGATGCAGATTTATTGGGGGGGAGGGAAGGATGGGAGAAAGTTATACAACAAAAGATGTTAGGAAAAGGGTCCATGGTAGTTTTCCTATATGTATTTTTTTATACTACTGGAAAGATTTCCAACAAAAATATCTGCTGATTCACTGTGTAAAAATAATGCTCTTAGGATGGAATCATGGATTATATTTCTCTTTTATTTTCTGTACTTACAAAAAACATGTTTTTCATGTTACTTTTCTAATTAAACAATATGTCTGAGGTTAGTGGTTAACTCAAGTTGCATAGAACACAAAGCACGAAAGTCTTAAGTGTGATTAATAATTTCTGCAAAGAATAAAAAATAGCCCTAGTTCACAGCATGCATTTTTAACTTTAAAAAGACATCTGGCAAACTCATGCTGCTCATCACAAGAATGACTCAGGTAAAAGCATGCAGCTGACTCAATACAAGATATTAATACTGAAAAAAAAAAAAAACCTCTAAGAAATGTCCCACTGGCTGAGGATGAAAGCATTTATCTCAAGAGTTACTCATCTCTTAAGTAAACTTCAACTTTCATAGTCATCAACTGTTGCATTTCCAAAGAGAAACAACACCTCAGCCACAGAGAAAATACTCTCTGTACTTTCAGAAAAGCTGAAAACTGTAAATGTTATAAAACAGGTAACTTTCTATATATTTTTTGCTATTATACTACATAAATACAAAATAATATAAAGTACCTGTGACATCTTCTGGATCTGATACAACAATATGTGCATTTAATTCCTGTAGCTTGTGATGTAATTCTTCCAATTTTTTATTTGATTTCTTCAAAATATTGTCTACATAAGCCAAATTTTTTTTATCTGTTGTGACTTTCCTCAGATTTTCAGCTCCTTCTTTAATTTTCAGTTCCTTCCTTATTTCTCTCTTGATTCGATCCTTAATATCATCCAATTTCTGTTGCACCATTGTATCTGAGAAGTCCAATTTTTGAACAGCACTCACATTCTCAGAAAATGAAAGACTTCTGGAATCTCCCTACAAATAAAAATAAACAATAAATAAATAAGCAAACAACGAAGTGAAGGTAACAGCTGCTCAGTAAAATATGTAGATTAATTGTTCCTAGCATAGACATTTACATTACAATTAATCTAATAGGCAAAAATGTATTAAATTTTAACCACATAAAATCATAATTCAAATACTCTGCCTATTGCCACATAACATTACATTTATATCAAAAGAAAATGAAACAACACATCTATACAGAGACTTCTCAGGGTTATACATATAGTATATGTGACAGTCTAAGTACTCAAGGTAAATCTCAACTTCCACATCATGAACCTCAAGCAAATTACCTCTTCAAAATTCAGTTTAATAATATTGGCTTCCTTCCGGATACTGTTATAATTCAAACTTGACTCTATTACACAGCTGCAGTAATCAAAACAACTTGGTACTGGCACAGAATAGGCCTGGAGATCAATGGAATAGAACTGAAGATCCAGAAATCAACCCGCAGACCTATGGCCACCTAATCTTCAATAAGGGAGGCAAAAAAATAACATGGAAGAAAGACAGCCTCTTCAACAAATGGTGCTAGGAGAATTGGTTAATAAACACCTATAGAAAACTAAAGTTGGATCCTTATATGTCGCCCTGCACCAGAATTAATTCCAAATGGATCAGAGATCTTGAGGTAAAAGCAGATACCCTAAAAAGTTTACAGGAAGGAATAGAGGATACACTAGGACTCATTGGCACAGGTGGAAACTATCTTAATAAAGGCCCAGAAATGCAACAAATTAAAGTTTGGACAAATGGGACTGCAATTAAACTGCAGAGCTTCTGTATGGCAAAGTACATAGCTAGTAAAATAGCCCACAGAGTGGGAGAAGACCTTCACTAGCCATACAACAGACAAGGGCCTCATATCTAAAATATATCTACAGTTCAAAAAACTCAGTCTCTCAAAAACAAATCCTCAAAACCATCCTATTAAAAAGACTTAAGAGACTTCTCTTTAGAGGAAATAAAAAAGGCCTATAGATATATGAAGAAATGCTCAACATCTCTGGCCATAAAAGAAATGCAAATCAAAACAATTTTGAAATTCCACCACACTCCAGTTAGAATGGCTAGTATCAAGAAATCAAATAACAACAGATGCTGGCTGGGATTTGGCCAGGAGGCATCTGCTACTACTCTGTTGGTGGGAGTATAAACTCATTCAACTCTTCTGGAAAGCAGTATGGCGATTCCTTAAAAGACTAAACATAGAGCTAGCTCCCTATGAACCAATTCCACTCCCAAATGACCAGAAACAGGGCCATACTAAAGCCACTAGCACAACGATGTTCACTGAAGCATTATTTACCACAGCTAAGCTATGGAACCAACCTAGATGCCCCCCAGTAGATGTGGCACTTATGCACAAAGGAATTCTATGCTGCCACTCTTAAGGAAATGAAAAGACTTGGAAGAAATCATATTAAGGGAAGTAAGCCAGCTCCAAAGAAACATAGGCTCCATGGTTTCCTTTATTTGTAATAATTACTACACATCTAGGACTCTCCTAGCAGAAGATCACAATATCTCAAAAGCTATGTACATAAGGTCATACAGCGAAATGAGCTCTAGGATATGGAAACAAGATTTTTCTTCGTGATTGTTGTTCTTAATGTACTATGTGAAATTATTTCTTTCTCCTTATGGTTAATCTCATGTGGTTACTATATCTGATTTTTTTTACCTGGTATATTGCATATACGTTTATTTGTTTATTTGAAATAGGGAAGGGAAGGGAGGAAACAAAATGATTGCGAGGGGGTCGGGGAGTGAAAGGCGGACAAAAACATGAGAAGGAGTATCAAGGTTCAAGAAGTAACTATAACCACTCTATACATTATCCCGACAATTAAAAAAATATATCCCTATGGGCACTTTTTAATTAAGTGAATTAAATGCATTAGAGCTGAACAAAACTGTGTTCAGAATTCCATTCGTATATTTCATAGCTATCATTCCAACAAATTGTTTGGTTAACTTACTATAACAATATTACAAGAGTTGGGTACCAGTGGTTCATGCCTGTAAATGATAGCTACTAAAGAGGCTGAACCCTGAGATAGGATTACAGTTTTGAGGCCAACCCAAGCAGGAAAAACTGTGAGACATATCTCCAATGAACAACAACAACAACAACAACAAAAACCAAAGCCACAAATGGAGCTATGGCTCAAGTAGTAGAATACCTGCCTTGAACAAAAAGCCGAGGGCAGTGACCAGGTCTTAATTTCAAGCCCCAGAATTCACTATCTAATATAGTTACTTACCTTAAAATAAAATAATCAAATCAGTTAATCAACAAAGAGCCAAAGTTATATTTTAGTTGTGTACCTTCCATATTTTATGTATTGCTATAATAATAACATCGATTTAAAAGTTGTTTTTTTTGTTTGTTTGTTTGCCAGTCCTGGGCTTGAGCTCAGGGCCTGAGCACTGTCCTTGGATTTTCTCAAGGCTAAAACCCTACCACTTGAGCCATAGCACCACTTTGGGCTTTTTCTGTGTATGTGGTACTGAGGAATCAAACCCAGGTCTTCGTATATGCTAGGTAAGCACTGTATCATGAGACCAAACTCACAGCCCCAAGTATTTTTAATTGCAAAAGGCAATAAAACCTGTAATAGATATCTTTAGGAAAGACTGGTGTTTATGAGGGACACTGAAAAGAGGAAGACATATTTCATTATATATGTTTTTAATACATCTTTAGAAACACAAAACTAATTGGGAATTGAGCACACCAAATAAATAAATCCTATATACATTTTTCTTGAAACTACTTCTTGTTTTGTCAGTCATGGGACTTGAACTCGAGGTCTGGGTGTTATCCCTTAGCTCTTCAGCTCAAGGCTACCGCCCTATACCTTGAGCCACAGTAACATTTCCTGAAACTATTTCTTATCACTTTATACCATTAAAATGAACTAACTGATTTCTGTTCATCTGTTTTCATATTTTTAATTGTAATTAATAGAAGGGTTACATTATATTCACCAGATAGAAAGTGCGTTACTTCACATACATTGAGACCCTTTCTCATGTCTTGTCTCCATTTCCCTCTCCCCACCACCCCTCATCTTGTTTTCCTCCCTTCCCTATCAGACTTCAAATAACCAAATACACATATATACAATATGTTTTCATCATTTTTACGGCTAATAATAGCCCCAGTTTTGTTTTTTTCTAATACAAACCAAGAGATGTTAAAAAAAATCTCATGTTGGAATGTATAATTTTTCCTACATCAGGAATACCTGGAATATATTATCTATAGCTATTGGTTTAAATTTCTTAATCTTTGTGGGTATAAGGTTAAATTTCAGAGCCTTTCACATGTCAGACAAGCACTCTACATTACATCTTAAGCCCTTTTAATATATAATAAATCTCTAATTCCTGAGTTCCCAAACTCTATGACTCTACTTCTGGCTTGTTATCAAAGTATTAGCCATATAATGATCATCAAAGGATAAAACCTCAACTTCCTGATTTTAGCTTTTTGTAGACTGAGAAAAACTGTTTAGGTAAGTACAAACAAACAAACAAAAAAAAAACTATTTGATGTAGATGGGGTTGTGGAGAAAAAGGAACCCTACTGCACTGCTGGTGGGATTGTAAGCAAGTTCAACCACTCTGGAAAGCACTTCTTAAAGAACTGAAAATAGACCTTCCCTATGATCCCGCCATACCACTCCTGGGCATTTATCCTGAATATCACAACCCAGAATATGATAAGTATACTTGCTCAGCTATGTTCATCTCTGCTATTCCCAATAGTGAATAGCCAGGCGATGGAAACAACCCAAATGCCCTACTGCAAATGAATGGATACAAAAAATGTGGAATACACACACACACACACACACACACACACACACACACACACACACAGTGGAATTCTACATAGCCAATAGACAAGATAAAATAATGGCAGTTGGGGAAGTGGATGAATCTAGAGCAAATCATGTTGAGTGAGACAAGTCAAGACTAAAGGAACAAAAGGCACATGGTATCCTTAATATGTGGCTATTAGATCCAAACAGTACAAGAGCGAGGATTCAATAGTTGCACACCCAATGCTATGGACATGGTACTGGAAATATAAACACAACTACATAGACATAAAAACATATGACTCTATAGACATAATGTTTTATTACATAGATTAATATGTATCCATGATACACAAACCCTCAGCCTAACTTTGATTATGTTCTAAAATCTAGGTGCCAGTGACTGTATAGAGATTCCCTTCTTGAATACTTGTTTGTTAAACACATCATTTGAAATATGATGTAAAAATTAATGTTAATAAATTATTTAATAAAAGATTTAAAAACTATCTGACATTTTATTTTTTATAAGCTCATCAGAAAACAATCACAAATCGCCTTACAAATTTACACACACACACACACACCTCATAGATCCCAATATTGCTTCTTCATTCATAGTATTTTTAAATGTGAAACAATGATATTTTTTCCCTTATTCTTCACAGGCCAATAGAAGTACCTAATAGTTCCGTTAACTAGCCCAACTACTGCTTCTGTTTTAACAACTTCTATCAGTTTGAAATTTTAGTATACACAAACTGAAAATAACATTTTATTCCATACCTTAATAGCCCGTTATTTTCCAGTGGGCTACATGTACCTAACAGGTACTTGACAGTATTTCAAACCCTAAAATCAACTAAACACTCCTATCATTTTCCATTCCATTTTGCAATGTAAATGCAGAATAGTGCATACTGAAACCTGACTCTCTAGGTAGTTCTCACATGCCATCTAACAATAATGGGTGTCACCTCCTTTCCCCACAAAATTTAAAATACATGGTAGCAGTTTGGAAACAACCTTGAGAGACTTGTTTAAGTTGGGATTTATTGTACTCAGTATTAAAGACTGTTAAGTCATATGAAACTAGCTCCTACAGTTGATGAGAATCCTTTGGGACCCTTGTCTATTTCAACTTTTATTTCTTTCTATTTTGCTGCCTAAATTCTAACCATACCAAGCTATATAAATATGCAGACTACCTCTGTGGGCTCAGTCACTGTGTGTGATGTACTTTTGGCCTACACCACCTCTACTGGCTTCAGTATCTGTCCAATTCCTTCTTGGCCCAGTTAACTTTTACTTTGTTTCAAGGTTCACAACTCTTCCTGAGGGGGAGAGGAACAACTTCCTGCCCAATATCCTCCCCAAGGATTTTCTTAACTTAATCCCTGTGCGCTTTGATATTACGGATCTTGCTTCCCACTTTCTGATAGAACTTTTACTCCAGGAAGCTCAAAGGCAAAAGTTACTCAATCATATGAGGTATTCTAGCATGTTTGTTTTCTCTTCCCTTCTACAGATAGAAGTTTCTTAGTAACCATGTTTAAATTCCCATCTTTTACTATGACCTGTCTTAAATTCCTTTTGGAAAGGAACAAGTGACACATATAATAATTATTCTTTTCCTAAATATTTAAATGGCAATAGCAGAAAGTTGAAAAATACAATCTTCTTGGTACAACTGAAATGATATTTCATTCACCAAATTGATTCAACCCTAAAAACATTAGAAAAACAATTAAATGACAAGAACCAATCACTGCATGATAATCAAATATTCTTGACTTGAGCAAATTAGCCTCAGAAAATACCTACAAAATCGGTAAAAATCTTCAGTAATAATCTTTGTCTGGGTGGACTCTGTTAGACTATATACAATAGTTATTTCATATTATCAATTTAACTATTTCATTTACAAGTTTACAACTATTTTCAACTTTATTAAAACATCATGCTTTCTCCCAAAATAGACATCTATTATCTCTTTAACAAGAAGTTCCCAAGGGCTAGGAGTTTAACCTAGTAGTAAAATGCTTGCCTAGCTTGCACAAAGAGCTGGGTTCAATTCCTTGGTACCACATACATAGAAAAAAGCCAGAAACAGTGCTGTGGCTCAAGTGGTAGAGCACTAACCTTGAGAAAGCCCAATGACAGTGCCCAGGCCCTGAGTTCAAGGCCCTGGCAAAAAAAAAAAAAAGTTTCCAGATTGGAACTGGATGTTTGTAATCCCAGATTGCACTCCAGAGGCTGAGGTAGGAGCACACAGATTTCAAAATTAACCTGAGCTACATGCAAATCATAATTAAAATGACCAACATAGTGAGACTCTTGTTTCAAAATATCAAGGACTGGGAAACTAGCTTGGCAGTAAAACACCTGACTAATGTTCCAAGTCCTTGGGGTCATTATCTATAAAAATATTGATAAAAAAGGGGACAGCTGGACTGAACATCCAGTCACTGCTCCCTTTTAAAATTCATTAGTATGCTCAAAAAGTAACATATGAGCTAAAAGAAGAATAATCCACAAACTAATTCTTTTCTTTATCACTTTTAAATTATCTAAACTATGTGGGATTCCCCACTCATTATCTATACATAAAAGTACAACAATTTCCCTAGAATTCTTTTATCACTGAATGTACAAGCTTAGACATTTCAGTGTAGTCAAATTAATCACAATGTTTACATTCTTTCTTAGGCGCAGTACTTTTTAAACTACCAACCTATGTCCAACATTACCAAGTAATTGTTTTAAAATATTTCATTTAAGTTTTTCAAAATCAACTTAGTTTTCTATTTAAGAAATGTTATTACCAGCTATCAAGTGTACAAGGGAGATTTCAGTGTCAAATATATATATATATATATATATACATACATAATACATACATATACAGCATACCCCAAACTCACCACTCTATCTCTTTCCATTATCTTCCCTCCCTTTAAACAGTTTTAATAGGTTTGATTTTCATACATACATATTTTCATAAAGTACTTCATATTTCATATTTCAATATGGTTTGAATTTTATATCACCTGTATGCCTAAAATAGGAATTCAAGCAAACATGTCAAAACATAATGAAACCATTTGTGAAAAACAGGAAAATCACACTAAATTCATCAACAGAAATAAGAAATTAAAACTATGGGCAATAAGAGGCATGAAAGATAAAAGACCCAAGATACATTTAATAGGAGGTACAGAACAGAAAACAGGAAAGATGGACTCCATAAAGAAATAAATGAGTAAATTTTTTCTCCAGAACTGAGTAATATGTCAGTTCAAAAAGCACTTACAAGTTACAAACAAGAAGGTGAACAGAGAAAGTACATTCTTATCTATAAATTTTGATTTACATATAAATGACAACTGTACTAACAAAACTTTTTAATGATGATAAAGGTCTCAGACTACTGTGCTGTAAGATTTTCAGACTAATGTTGTTTTAAGATGTTCAATAAAACATACAAAAATCACGGGCCCGGGAGTTTGGCCTAGTGGTTAAAGTGCTTGCCTAGCATGCATGAAGACCCGGGTTTGATTCCTCGGTACCACATATAGAAAAAAAAAAAGCCGGAAATGGTGCTGAGGCTCAAGTGGTAGAGCTTTAGCCTTGAGAAAGTCCAAGGACAGTGCTCAGGCCCTGAGCTCAAGCCCAGGGCTGGCAAAAAAACAAAAAAACAAAAAAAAACAAAAAAAAAATACAAAAATCACTTCAAATGATTAGATTTCTGGAGATGAGGATGTAAAAAGTATAAAATGTTTGCTTTGCCTTGTATATGTAAACCCTTGGTTTTGAACTACAAAACCAAAACATTAAAATTGTGGCAAAAAGCTATGTGCAGGTTCTGAGTTGGGTGCAGTGGCTCCCGTCTGTAATCCTAGGTACTTAGGAGGCCGAAATCTGAGGATCGAGGTTCAAAGACAGCCCAGGCGGGAAATATGATAGTCAATAAACTACTCTGAAAAGTTGGAAGTGGTGCTGAGACTCAAGTGGTAGAGCACTCACCTTGAGCAAAATGAAGCTCAAGAACAGTGTCTAGGCCCAGAAGAGTTCAAGAGCCAGGATCTGGGTGGGGGTGGGATGGGAGTGCTTTGTGGGGAAAATTACAGATGAACAAATTCAGCATCTACTTTATATTACTAACTTGTTCACTAATTGTGTATTATGTGATTAAAGAAAAATGCTGGGACTAGAAGCTTGGCTTAGTTGGTAGAGTGCTAGCCAATGAGTGAAAATGTCAGGCATGGAGTTGAAGTCTTGGTCTGGAAAGCAGGAAGAGAGGCAGGAAGAGACGAAGGAAGAGAGGAACGTAAGAAGGAAGGAAGGGAGGGAAGGAGGGAGGGAGTCAAGAGAGAGGAAAAGAGAGAAAAGAAAAACTGCTGTGGCAAAAAAACCCTACTAGACCATTTTTGCCTATTGAATTTAATTTTAAATCATAATATTGGTGATCAGCCAGCCGTATAACATAGAAATAGACTACACAAAATGTTAAAAATGCATAAGAACTTAAATATAGTGGTTACCTTTGACCTAAAGTTCTAATTCTAGAAATACTACTTAAGAAAATAATTTTTTTAGAGTGGGCAAAGTGAGGAGGTGTGCAGAATGGGAAGGAAGAGTGAATAAATGCAACTATGGTAACTAGTACTATGTGGAAAATGAATTATGAAACTTGTGGGCAGAGAGAAGAGAGGAAAACTGGGAGGAAAGGCAAAAGAAAATTTAACATTGTCTAAAAGAGAAATGTACTTATCTGACTTGTGAAATGGTACCCCTCTATATGCCCTAATACTAACAATACAATTTATACATTTCCTTAAAGCTGTAAGCAAAGGCATCTATCAAGTGGTAGATCATCAGCCTTAAACAGAAATACCAAGAGTATGAGGCCCTGAATTCAAGCCTCAATACCAATCATAAAACTTTCCATCACAAGAGAAAAAAAAGAGAAATACAAACAATGATCAATTCAATAATTTCTAAATTAATGATAATGTGCAAGACACTGTGCCTAAATACAAATTCTCTTATTAAGCTTAAGAACAGCATGTCTTAAACTAAACTTATCCAAGAGAAAAGGTTCAGGGTGCAAGAACGTGTCATAACAAAACAATTTTTAGGGTCCAGGAGTGTAGCCTAGTGGTAGAGTGCTCACCTAGTATATATGAAGCCCTGGGTACAATTCTTCAGTACCACATATACAGAAATTACCAGAAATGCGCTGGGGCTCAAGTGGCAGAGCACTAGCCTTGAGCAAAAAAGAGTCCAAGGACTGTGCCCAGGCTCTGAGTTCAAGCCCCAGGACCGGCAAAAAAAAAAAAATTAGTGGTCTAGGGAATAAAGCAGTTTACTATTTCTATTAATCCACAATAATTATATCTAGGTAAGTGTATATATATTTATATATATGCAATATATATATATACAAACATACATATATATGTATAGTTTTATTTCAAATTATGTTTAAAATAAGAATGGAAAAGATGAAAGACATTAAAATATTAAAAACTATTTCTCAATATAAAATTTAAAGATTTTCATTTTTCTTCAACTTTTGCTTATTTATCAAATATTTTGAATAAAGAATTTTTGTTTTTAAGATATTATTCAGGTATTTATTAAACACAAAAATCAAATGTGATTTGGAGCAGCAAAACAGTATTCACATAAATGTAAACTATTCTGTTGTTTTGTTTTGAACAGAAAGCTCTGTTAGAATGGAATGGGATATAAAGAGTGAAGTATTTGGAATGAGACTAGCCACATAAATTCTGACATGCCTTCAACCAACTTCATTTCTTCACAAGTAAAATGAAAATATTACAACTACCTTGACTTTCATTTCTTAAGTCATAATCCCTTTGCACAGGGCTATTCTTCACAGCAAGAATACAGATCCAGATATATAGCACTATCCTATGTAACAGCACAGCACGGTGCTGTTTTCTACATAACACACACCCTGTCATTTTTCTTACTAAGAAAACTCAAAGATCCAAAAAAGCAGATGAAATTCTTATTTCACCAGGCCTTCTTACCATGTAACAATTCTTGTCAACAGAACTAAGCTCAAGACTTAGGATCCAATTTTTTGCCTGGAATGCAGAAATCCAAGGCCTGAAAAGACAGCAACCATCTTGTGATAATAAAGTCCAAATAGGACAAAACCTAACACACTGAATGACAGAGGAGGAAAAGAAAAAAGAATCTGAGTCCCTGATGGTTGTATTCAACTACTACATAACTCTTATTACACCTATACTTGGACTTTTGATTAAAGCAAAATTACTCTGGCATTGTAGCCCAGTTTAAAAAAAAAATACTTTAGCTTTTTCTCTGAGTGTAATGCAAACTCAGGGAAAGACTTGGGCAAAGAAAAGTTATGGCCTGATTATCTGTGTTCAAGGGCAGATTTAAGAGTTAGTGGGAAACACATTATAAAGCTATATGACAGATTGTTACAGAACTGCCTTGAGTAAATACTGCCTCCTCCATTCATATCCTTCCACACTAACTGGAGTAGCCCTTTGACTTACTCTTTAACAGTATGTGGTTGAAGTGGCATTCTAGTGATAGTCAGAGGGGTCAAAGTGCTGGCCTCAGGAGAACTCATTGCTTGTTTTGCTCTTAAAAATCCAACTGTTTTTTGATGAAGTCTAGGATTTTCTGCTAGAAAGGCCCTAGAGGATGACTGAGGCCATGTCATGTGGACAGAGGTCATGGAGAAAAGAACAAAACAGAACTCCAGCTGTTCCAGCCATTCCTACTGAGACACCAGACAAGGCTACAGTGGACATTCCAGCTGAACACAGCTGAACACAGGGGCATAAGTAAGCCCAGCTGAGAACAGCAAAAGAAATAGCTAGTAAACTCAGAATCTTGAAATTCTGATCTATTAGAATAATGACACAGAGGTGATGACAGTTATATTGGCTCCCTATAGTTTTTCAACTATAACTATTTGTGGACTTTCAATCAATAACAAAGCATTACATTGTATCAGAAAAGTGACTACCAGTATCATCTAAAAATAATTCTCTTTTCTGTGTCATTAAATCTCACTTTTTTTTCTTTTTTACTTTATAACAGGTTTTGAATTCAGGGTCTCACACTTGTTTAGTTTGCTTGCTCCACTGGCACTCTACAATGTGAACTATACCTGAAGTCCTGCTTTTTGCTGGTTATTTTGGAGATGTAATCTGTATTAAAACTTTGATGCTCAGATGATAATCTCCTGAGTACAATAGGATTACAGGAATGAACTACTGCTGAACAGAAAAAGGATTCTCTTCCTTTTTGCAGTACTGCATTTGAACTTGGACTCATACTTGCTTCGTTGGCAATCTACCATACCATTAAGCCAATGCCTCCAGATCCCCAATTTGAACATTAGGCTGACTATAATCCTCTTGGCTAAATTAAAGAAAAATATACCTGTCACTTTAAAAAACAGAATACTCAAGAGAGCAAGGGACAGGGTGACATTGTACAAAAACAAATGTAATCATTACCTGACTTATGTAATTATAACCTCCCCTTCTGTGAATCACCTTTGTAATAACAATAAAAATAAGCAATACTCACTAAGTACATGTGCCATGCGCTATTGTAAGATACTACACATGACTGAAGATAGGTACTATGTATCAAGTTAAATGCAGGTTCATAATGATGTCTCCAACTCTAATTTATAAATTCTATAAATCCTAAACTGAGAAACATGGCTCTTAAGATAGATCCAATGCACAGATATGCATTGACTTAGTTGTTCAATTCCAAAATAATGGATAATAGGGCCAGGATTATTAACATATATCCCTATGAATAAAGAAATAGTATTACCAATTATCAGTGTAATACAATTAGATGCTTATCTATTATTTTGTAAACATAAACATCTGTGTGTTTTGCTTTTTTTTTTTTTTGCCAAAGACATGACCTTTGTACTAAAAGAGCCAGAGCTAATCTGACCACAACTAAAACTGTGACAACTGCAATAAAGGAAAAGAACAAAATAAAGAATGGAAAACACACCAATAATTTAGGTTGAAATGTTATTAGAAATGCCTTTCCAACACTCTCTGTAGAAGTAATATTTATTTTGAAACCTAAGACAGGAGAAAAAGAGGTGACCCTGATTGAAGACCTAAAATAGAAATTACAATTACTGTACTGTTGGTTTTTGAGGAGATAGGATAGCCTTATCTCTTTGTGTTCCTGCCAATTAAGCCCAACACCCAGGGAACAACACAACAGACAATGATGTGGTTAGAAAAGGTGGAAGAAAAATCGAACAGTTAAGAGAGTTCAGGTCTTAAGATAAGGTAGTGAATTCTCTGAGGTTTCTCTTTACCATAAAGTTCTTCCCCTAAAGCTAAAGAAAAAAAGACAAAAACCAAAACAAACATCAACAAAAAATACACAATTAGAAAATTCTGTTATGATTGGCAATCCTGAAGACCTTACCATTTTGAATACTAATTAACTCTGGCCCAGTCAACCACTTTGGATGTCTGCTACCTTTTTATCCCCACCTGGGTAGCAGTAGTAGCAGTAGGTAGCAGTAGCAGTAGGTATCTGATGTGTGAGTGTTGTGCTTCCTCTAATTGTGGAGACATAGGTTGGGGAGGGGAAGAGCATTGCCTGAGTGCATCTCTCTACCTAGCAACAGTAGAACCCCCATTGGGGCTTCCAATCTCTACCAGGGAAAAAGCATTAGCAGACATTAAATGGGGAATCTAGGTTTTTGACCCCTACACCTAAAGCAGTAGAGACCAAGTGATGAATTTATACTCACTTTGCAAAAAGAAAAAGAAGGGGGGTGGGCGGTAAGAACAGGATAAAGTTTCCCTTCCTTCCCAACATCGTGGCTCATGGTAGCTACAGAAACTCATCTCTGTGTGCAGCTATAGATGACCAAAGGTGGCAATCTAGTCTCCTAGTTTCTTGACATAAACAGACAAAAAGAGGAAATTTCCATGTTTCTTACCCTACCCATTTGACGGTAGCAGGTAGTATGAGAAAACAATCCCTATCTCCAGTAATGCACTGTTAATGAAGACCAAGTGAAGTTTAAATTTCACTCCTATACAGCCTTTGACAAGAGTCAAAGGGAATCTTAGTAGAACTAAAGGTGGCTGGTAAAGGGAGATTATAAGACAAGAGAAAGCTAACAAACACAATTTTCAAGCCTATATAAAAAATGATGGGTAGGCTTGGCTCAGTGGCTCATACAAGATTAAGAGAACAGTATCTTGAGTCCAGCAGGGGCAAGAAAAAATCTAGGTAGATCCTAATTTCAATTAGCAAGCTGTGCAATGGTAGTGAATACCTGTAATCACAGTTATGCAGGAATCATAGGTACAAGGACAGCAATCTGAGACTAGTCTGTGAAAAATGTGAAACTCCACCTGAAAATTAAATTAAACCAAACAAAAGCCAGACATGGTGGTGGCTCACGCCTCTAAGGCTAGCTACTCAGAAGGCTGAGATCTGAGAATCATGGATAAAAGCCAGCCCAGGCCCTAAAAAGTCTGTGAAACTCTTATCTCCAATTAACCACTAGAAAACTGGAAGTGGCAATGTAGCTCAGGGGTCAAGCAGTAGCCTGGAGCTGAAGAGCTCAGCAACACACCCAGGCCCAGAGTTCAAGTGCCACAACCTACAAACAAAACAAAACAACAAAGGAGGGACTTCAGAGGTAGAGTACTTGGTTAGAAGTAGAAGTAGAAGGTCAAATTCAAATTCTGGTACTAGAAGTGTCCAGAACAAAAGTCACACATGAATTAATATGACAAAACAAGGTCTGAAAAATAAAAGTATAAGTGTGAAACCAGATTTTCAGAGTGTGCTGATAATAGACAAGCAAAACAGAATAGATCATCAATGTAAATATCTTTCAAGTAAATTAATGGAACCATAATCCATAAATATAATCCATGAACTATGTGCAAAATGTAAACATACCTGCTAAAAGATTTAAATATGATAAAATAGTTTCCTAACATAATACATTATACCCAGAAAAGAACCAGTAAAACAGTAACAATGAATTCTACAGATGGTCAAGTAGCCTAGGAAAACATCAAAAGAAATAGACAAGGAAGAAATAGAAGAAATAAAATATACATGGTAACATAACAGGCTTAAATCCTGACAATTACTTTTAATACAAATGGTCTAAAAACAAAGAGACTGGTATAACAGGTATTAACAGGTATGCCCCCACCCTATATCTGTAGTTTTGATTATTTCAGTTTCGGTTAGCCCTTTTCAAAGTATTAAACAAAAAATTCAAGAGATACTGGGAAAGTTTTATTTTATTCAAATTTTATTTAAAAATTAGCTTTACTGAAGAAAATTTTGCATACTAAAATATTCTTCTCAAGGGACACGCCTTATAATCAAAACTACAATTTTTTCTGCTGTTCCAGTAAGTTAGTTATAACCCCTTAATAGTCAATCACTTCAAAAGTTTTAAATTGTGTACCATTCTGAGTAGTATCATTATACTATACGTTCTGATCCACCTAACCTGAGATACGAATCATCTCTTTGTTCAGTTTATCTACAGTGTACACATTATCTATCCAGTAGATAGATAGATGCTTAGGAGCTTTTTTGGTTATCAGATCCACTGTCATAGTATTGGCGATGTTTGTGTACAATAACCTTATTTTATTTACTAATAGTGGCAAAGCACAATAGTAGTGATGGTTCCAATTTGCAGACAATAAAGAGAAACCATAAACTATTCTTTAAGTGAAAAAGGTGAAAATTAATCACAGAATTGTATACACAGGAAAACATGCAGTATATAGAGGGTTTGATCTATTAAAATACAAATGATCCAATCTACAATTTTAGGCACCAACAGATGGTCTAAAACATACTCCCTTTGGCTAAGAGGGAATTTCTTCTTGTATGGTTAACCATATGCTATTCATAAGCGGTAAACTAAAAAGAAAAAGGTGAAACAAAATACAGCAGACACTAGCAGAAGTGACCACATTTATAATGAAATACAACATTCAATGTGAACCTTCCTATTTCCAATCTTGGCTTTCACCATTAACTATGTGCGTGAATTTGGGAATATTACTTAAGTTTTTTAAAATTCAGAATTTTAATGTGTTTTAAAATAGTTACCATTACCTAAGCAATTATTAAAATTTTATAAAATTATATAATTTATATAATTTGTCAAAGTTTCTAGTGTTATATAAAATGTATATATAACATGTCAAAGTTTCTAGTGATAATTATTCAGTTATCAAAAAACAATATTACACTACTAAATAAAGCCAAAAAAGATATGCAAAAGATGGTTGAGGGCTGGGAGTTTGGCCTAGTGGTTAAAGTGCTTGCCTAGCATGTATGAAGACCCGGGTTCAATTCCTCGGCACCACATACATAGAAAAAAGCCGGAAGTGGTGCTGAGGCTCAAGTGGTAGAGCTCTAGCCTTGAGAAAGTCCAAGGACAGTGCTCAGGCCCTGAGCTCAAGCCCAGGACTGGCAAAAAAAAAAAAAAAGATGGTTGAGTACCAAAATTTTAAAAGATAAAAATTATTATTGTGATAATGATGATTTCCGCTTTTATGTGTTTGCTGGTCCTGGGCCTTGAACTTGGGGCCTGGAAGCTGACGCTGAGTTTTGGGGCTAAAGGCTAGCATTCTGTAACTTGAAACACAGAAATACTTCCAGCGTTTATTTTGGTAGTTAATTAGAAGTAAGGGTCTCATGAACTTTCCTACTCCAGCTGGCTTTGAACTGCCACCATCAAAGCTCAACCTACTGAGCAGCAAGGATTATAGGTGTGAGCCACCAGCAAGCAGCAATGAAATTTTTTCTGTGTCAGATATGTTAAAGCACAGCTATCACAGAAATGTCCAATAATAATAATAATTATTATTATTATTTTGCCAGTCCTGGGCTTGAGCTCAAGGCCTGAGCACTATTCTTGGACTTTCTAAAGGCTCTACCACTTGAGCCGCAGCACCATTTCTGGCTTTTTTCTATGTATGTGGTACCGAGGAATTGAATCTGGGTCATCGTGCATACTAGGCAAGCACTCTACCACTAGGCCAAACTCCTGGCCCCCCAATAATTATTTTTTAAACCAGGCATAGACAAGTTGAAAATCATATAGCAGCATAACTACTTCAAGCATTGTTAAGCACTGTTCATCTTAACAAAGATTACCAAAAAACCCCAAAAAACCAAACAAAGAAAGATTACAAAGAAAAGGCCTGGGGTTACACAGTGAAAAAAGCAACATAACTGAGGATAGTAAAAGTGAGTGGAAAAAAGGAGAAGCTAACAGGACTAGATAAAAAGATGTTAGTATATGAGATACTTCTTAGATGTTTTACTTTACTAATTTGTTGGAAGAAACAGAAAGCAAGTTGTAATTTACGAGGAGGTAGGAGGTGAAGGGAATAATGAAAAGGATATGGACAATGTAAATATAATAACTAAGGAAGTAAGACTAAGGTAAAGAATCAATTATAAAAGAAGTAATAACTTCCAAATAGAAAAAAGAAAAAAAAAACTAGGACATCTATCTTGGTTGAAACAAGTTAAAAGTTAAGTGTTGCTTTCATAACTCAGAATCAAATGTGGTATACGAAAACAAGTGCAATCTTCCCTTGTCCTTCACACAAATTTTCAGGTCTGCTAGCGACACAAAGAAAAAATACTTTTTTAAAGTTATTCTGACGGATTCAGAGCTAGGTATTTCTTAAGAGAATTATTTCTGGAATAAAAATGATGAATGTCAAATTTTGAGAGTAGTAGTGAATAGAAGACATGCCTAGGTGTTATTTTAATATGAGAAATGCTAAATGTATATTAAAAGTTATCATTGACTTAACACATTTACATCTTTTATAGTTCCTAAAAATGCTGATTTTTTCTAGCTATGGCTTAATATTTAGCAATACTGCATTCATTCTATCAGACTATGAGAGGTAGTCACAAAACAAAGTGGTACAAAGATATCACACATTAATAACAGTCAAATAAAATTGTCACTAATTAGTGTTTTACATGGAATTTGTCATTCATGCTTAAAAACTAAAAACACTTTCTATTTCATGGTATACACTAATGTTATTCATAGTATATGACATTCTATTTTTCATTTGAAATTACAAATATATTATTCCATTCTGAAAAAAATAGAATGTCTTGAAACTTAACAGTACCCAAAACTAAAAATTTCATTCCTAAAAAAAAAAATTCCTACTTCAAAAAACTTCAGACTAATTAAACAAAAGTCGGATATTAAAGAAGAGAAAAGGGGCCAGGAGTTTGGCCTAGTGGTTGAGTGCTTGCCTAGCATGCACGAAGACCCAGGTTCGATTCCTCGGTACCACATACATAGAAAAAAGCCAGAAGTGGTGCTGAGGCTCAAGTGGTACAGCTCTAGCCTTGAGAAAGTCCAAGGACAGTGCTCAGGCTCTGCACTCAAGGCCAGAACTGGCAAAAAAAAAAACAAAAAAAAAAGAGAGAAAAGAAGAAACTGGGAGAAAAGGAAAGGGAGAGAGAGGAGAGGGAAGAAGTAAGAGGGACACAGAGTCACAGACAGATACTAAGACTGGGAAAGAAAAATTAAGAACGGTCAGTTTTCATGGTTTTGTTTTCTTAAATTGTTTCAATCATTACTTTTCTAATAGTAATAAACCAATTTCAAATGATCATTAAAAATCTGAATAATTTAGTCTAGGTATGGTGGCATACACCTGTAATTCTAGCTACTTGGGGTACACAGGTCAGGACTGAGATTCCACACCAATCCAGGCAAAAAGTTAGCAAGAAAGCTGAGCACAGTGGCTCACACCTATAATCCTAGCTACTTTGGAAGCTGAGATCTGACAATTGAGGATCAAAGCCAGCCAGAGCACTAAAGACTGTGAAACTCTTATCTCCAATTAACCACTAGAAAATGGGAAGTGGTGCTGTGGCTCCAAGGGTAGGGCGGTAGCCTTGAGCTGAAGAGCTCAGAGCCAGCGCCCAGGCCCCAAGCCTAAGCCCCAAGACCAGCCAAAAAAAAAAAAGGTTAGCAAGATACTATTCAACAAATAAGCTAGGCATGGTGGTATGGCTCTATAATTCCAGCTTTGCAGGACAGGAGAGTATCACAGGCTAGCTTAAAAATGCAAGATTCTACTCAACAAAATAAAAAGGGATCTGTGGTAGTAGCTCAAGAGGTAGAGCAATTTGCCTAGGCATATGTGAAGTCCTGAGTACTGCCAAAAAAATAAATAAATTTAGGTTATTAAAATCAAGTTGTACCTTAAGGACAACAATCATTCATTATATGGCTTTTGTTTCTATAATCCTAGAGGTCCTTTCAATTAGTGTCATACTATATGGCCTTATGTATCAAGGTTTTGCTCTATTGCAAATCTCTGCTAGGAGAGCCCAAGGTTTCTACTGATTATGACAAATGAGGGAAACCATTGAGCCTAAGTTCCTTTGAGTCTGGCTTCCTTCCCTTAATATGATTTTTTCTAAGTCTTTCCATTTCCTAACAAATGGGGTGATGTTGTTCTTTCTGACAGCAACATAGATCTCTCAGCTCTTTTGCTGTTCCTTGGTTATCTCATATTGTTACAGTATCTCACTTTGTTATCTGATATATTGGATATATTTGTATTTGGTTATTTGAAATTGGATAGGGAAGGGGGGAAAACAAGATGGGAGGGTGGGGGAGAGGGTAACGGGGACCAAGACATATGAAAGGGTATCAATGTATGTGAATTAATGCACCTTATATCTGGCAAATATCATGTAACCCTTTTATTAATTACAATAAAAAATATCAAAAAAAGAAACAAAAAAAATCAAGTTGTACTTGCAAAATATGAATACTGAAGAAAGCATAATTTAAGAAAAAAACTGATATCGGTAATCCTAGCTACTCAGGAGGCTCAGAATTGAGGATCACAGTTCAAAGCCAGCCTGGACAGGAAAGTCCACAGGAAAGTCCACGCAACTATTATCTACAGTTAACTCCAAAGGGGGCGGGGGAGGGTGGAGACAGAAGTGAAGCACTGTCTCAAGTGGCAAAAAGCTCAGGGAGCACCAGGGACCTACGTTTAAGCCCCAAAATTGGTATCCCAAAACAAAACAAAATAAAACCTTTCTCTTCATCAATGTATCTAGTATAAAATAGGAAAGTAAGGTCTACAAAATTTTCTTTCTAGGATTTTATAATTGTTTGTTTAAAAAAACAACAAGAACAATAACAAAACTTTAGGGAAGGAGTGACATTTTCCAAAAAGAAGAAACAAGAAGTTGTTTTATTTATTGCTGCTTTGGTTTTTTTTTTCTGTTCTATATGTGTATCTGTCTTGGGGGGGAGGTCACAGAAATAGAGCGACAAAGGATGAAGAAATGTAGCAGTTGTACTCACTGTGTTAAAAATGAACTCTACAACTTGTAGGCGAGATGGGAGGGGAAATTTGGGTGAGCAAAGATAATGGCATTGTTCAAAAAGAAATGTACTTTTCACCTGATTTAAGTAACTATAACTCCTCTGAACATCACCTTTATAATTATAATTTAAAAATATAAATAAAAACACTTTAAGGTCTTAATCACAATTCATTTCTAGGAAATCTCTAACTGTTCTAATCTTCAAAGTAATTATTGCTATATGTTACTTATTTAGCATCTATAGTCTATGATTCGCATACTCCTTAGTAATGTCCGAGAGTGCTTCTCTACCCTTCTCTACCTTGATTCTCAGAATCAACTCCAGATTTGATTACTATAAACACCCTACCATTTAAAACGTTCTGTGGATTTCAAACTTAGCAAACTTTTAAATGAATACTTCCATTTACCAATTTTTTCCATATTTCCACGAATGATGCCAAAAGCCTTGACCATCTTGTCCCAACACCACAAAATCACTTTTCACGCTTTCTTTCTCTTTCCTGACATGCAGTTAAAAATGCCAAAACGTACTTTCTACCTTCCATCACCTCTGAAAGCTCTGAAACATTCTCAAATAACTGAAAAAAGAAATTGTATACTTGCCTAATACTTAAAATAACAACAAAACAGAGTATGTAAGAAAGGTGCTTAATAAATCACAACTTTGAAGTCATTCTTTTGCTCAAATAATATGTATTTACATTTAGTCAAGTGAATTTATTTTTCTAAACCTGTATTACATTTTGTTCTCGGTGACTTTTTTTTTTTTTTGCCAGTCATGGGCTTGAGCACTGTCCTTGGACTTTCTCAAGGCTAGTGTTCTACCACTTGAGCCTCAGCACCACTTCCAGCTTTTTTTTTCTGTGTATGTGGTACTGAGGAATCGAACCCGGATCTTTGTGCATGCTAGGCAAGCACTCTACCACTAGGCTTAACTCCCGGCCCTCAGTGACTTTTAAGTGGCATATATTCCAGAAACTGGCTCTACTTTTTATTAGTTTACAATATAGTCATTTGAATCCTGTAAACAACTTTAAGGATTATTTGGATTGTGTTTTTTTTTTCTTTCCTTTCATTATCCTAGTTTAGAGGGACTCAAAGTAAAATCAATAGGCCATTTCTTTCAAGTCCCAATATGTTTAACAGTTTTAATGAACATTTTGTCCTTCAATATTTTAACTTCTATGAGAAGAAAAGTGTATTTTATTACTATTAAATATTTTGCTCATTATCTGACAAGACCTCTGAACACTTGGAATGTAATAAATGCTCACTAAGCACTACTTGATAAGTGAATGGCACAAATGACTGTAAACCAATAACTAAGAGATAAAGGCAAAAAGGAAAAGGAAGATGAAGAAGAAGTTATAATGACCACTAAGCTCCTCTATACTATATGTATATGCCTTAGGCACGTTAATCTGCAAAGAAATGTTAAAAAACGATGTTATGGGGCCAGAGTTTGGCCTAGTAGTAGAGTGCTTGCATAGCATGCACAAAGACCAGAGTTTGACTCCTCGGTACCACACACGTAGAAAAAGCCAGAAGTAGTGTTGCGGCTCAAGTGGTAGAGCTCTAGCCTTAAAGTCCAAGGACAGTGCAAAAGTCCACAGTTCAAGCCCCAGGACTGGCAAAAAAAAAAAAATGTATATAGGCAAAAACTTATTTGGGGTAATATAATTCACTCCCCATCAATATATGCTATATTATGACTGATAAAACAAAACTACATTTACTCAAACTTTAAAATCAGTCATCTTGTAGAATAGCATTATAGCAACAAAACAGCAAGTCACATATTCCACAGATATACAGTCTCTCAAAGGAAAATAATCACATAAAACCTACAAAGTAAATTTATAAAATGGTATTCCATTATGGGTGGGGCTGGACAACAAAAATCTATAGAGAACCAGTTAATACAACTAGTTTCCTTATTTCTATTCACGTGGTACAAGAACTACAGGCTGGACAGGTTCAACCATACAAACCATATTAAAAGATAACAGACAGGCTACCCCTGAAGATCCACACAAAGTCACAAAGTAGTATATGCCTCAGAAGTGAAAGTCTCCTCTAATGTTCTCTCCTTTCTAAGTTAGGCAATATTTCAAATACTCACAAAAAGACTCAGATTGCCTATTCTGCCTAAATAAGTTGTAGGGTTTTTTTCTTCAAATTCATCATTTTTTAAAGTAAGCATTGTAGAACTGTAAGTTCTACTGTTTTCATTCTGTCCATCTTACTATCCTTCCTCATTCCTCAGTAGAAAATATATTACATGAATAGTCGTACATTGTATGTACCCTTTAGCAAAATTCCCAATTTTAACATTGTCTTTTACATTTACCTAGACCTGAGCTTAGCTAATTAAATGCATTTAGCATTATTATAATTCTTAACTCTTTTGTATTCAAATTAGCGTGGTCACTGTATATAAGCCAGCTTTAGTTTTCCTTAGATCACATTGATATGACCACATTCTTTTGTGTTTTATTCACATTTTAATGCCTTTTTTCTTTTTTGCTTTGTCTTTTGATGTATTAGAAGGAACACAGAAATTTGAGCCTACAAGGCAAGTGTTCTATCACTGAGCCACATCCTCTGCCCTTACAAATAATTTTAGTTTATATATTTCTAGAAATGCAATTGGTGCCTCATGAAGATTTTTGTTAATCATATAGTTACATTGCCCTCTATTGTTCCTTTGGTCTTGACTTATCTCACTCAACATGATTCCCTCTACTTTCATCCACTTCCCAGCGAATGCCATTATTTTATCTTCTCTGTAGTCTATGTAGAATTTCATATATACCACAGAATGTGATATATATATATATATATATATATCCATTCATCTGCAGTAGGGCATCTGGGTTGTTTCCATCCCTTGACTGTTGTGAATAGGGCAGAGATGAACATGGCTGAGCAGGTGTTCTTATCATATCCTGGGTTATGATGTCCAGGGTAGATGCCCAGGAGTGGTATGGCGGAATTGTAGGGAAGGTCTATTTTCACTTCTTTAAGAAACCTTCAAACTGCCTTCCAGAGTGGCTGAACTTGTTTACACTCCCACCAGCAGTGCAGTAGGGTTCCTCTTTCTCCACAACCCAGCCAGCAATTTTCCCCATTGTCTGAGTTCAGAATATTGGCCATTCTAATTTGGGGTAAGGTGGTATCTTAGGGTTGTTTTTATTTGCATTTCCTTTATCACCATGGATGATGAGCATTTTCTCATATGTTTTTCTGCCATTTTAACCACTTCTTTTGATAAGTCTCTCTTTAGTTCCCTTGCCCATTTAGTGATTGGTTTGTTGGGTTGGGGGGGGAAGATTAGTTTCTTGAGGTCCCTGTAGATACTGGATATTAAGCATTTGTCTGATGTATTATTGGTAAATACCTTTTCCCAGCTTGTTGGCTGTCTTTCTACTTTAGTAGCTATGCTTTTATCTGTGCAGAAACTTTTTATTTTTAGGTAGTCCCATTTGTTCAGTTTCTCTCCAATCTGTTGTGACCCTGGAACTGTTAGCTAGCTTTTTAACCTTGTTCTTCCTATTCAAATTTGCCCTCTATTATACAGTTTCATTCTCTCACTGAGTTCTTCTATCACAGTACAAAACTTATCTTTCTTTGAATTTTATCTCCCTGAATGTAACAGATGATTAGTACTTTTTTATTCACTTATTGTCTATTCCAGATTAATTTTCTATGGATAATCTAGTCATAGTTGTCTAACCAAAAATATGAAGAGAAATTCTGTCATTTTACATCTCTTTATCCTAGAAGATTCTATGTTATGCCAGAAATAATCCACCTACACAGAAAAAGCCAGAAGTGGTCCTGAGGCTAAAGTGGCAGAGCTCTAGCCTTGAGAAAGCCCAAAGATAGTGCTTGGGCCCTGACCTCAAGCCCAGGAATGGCAAAAAAAGGAAAGAAAGAAATACTTGAGCCAGGTGCAGTGGCTCACGGGTGGCACCTGTGATCCTAGCTACTCAGGAGGCTGAGATCTGAGGTTTGAGGTTCAAAGCCAGCCCTGGTAAAAAAGGACCTTGAGACTCTTATCTCCAATTAACCTCTAGAAAATGTGGATATTAGATCCAAACAGTACAAGAGCGATGACTCAATATTTGGGTACCCAAGGTTATGGACGTGGTCTTGAAGATATAAACATAATTACATAGACATGAAAATCTATGATGGATTATACACTCTATAGACATAATGTTTTATTACATACACTAATATGTATCTAGCTTAATTTTAATTATGTTCTAAAATCTGTGTGCTAATGATTGTATATAGAGAATCCCTTCTTGAATACTTGTTTGTTAAACATGATATTTGAAATATGATGTAAAAATCAATGTTAATAAAATCTTTAAAAAAAAAAAAAGCTAGCTATGGCTGGGAGTTTAACCTAGTGGTAGAGTGCTTGCCTAGCATGCACGAAGACCCTGGTTTGATTCCTCAGTACTACATACATAGAAAAAGCTGGAAGTGGTGAAGTGGCTCAAGTGGCAGAGTGCTAATCCTGAGAAAAGCCTAAGGACAGTGCTCAGGCCCTGAGTTCAAGCCCCACGACTAGCCAAAAAAAAAAAAAAAAAAAAAAACTAGCTAACACACTCTCCCATATTTAAGACTTACTAGAAAACTCCAATAATCAAAACAACATGAAACGAGCCAATATACAGCAAAAGAACTGAGGGGAGCAGAAATAGTTACATAAATGTATGAGAAAAGTTCAAAGAAGATGAAGTCAAACCAGTGAGAAAAGGATATATTTTAAGGCAAATAGAAAATTATAAACAGTGGCCAATATCTAGCACAATAAACAAGCATTTTTCAAATGGATTATAAAATTATAGAATTTCTAAAACATGGATTATCTCTGCCACTTGTGTTTCTAGATACCATCAAAAGAACAGTTTATAAAAGAAAAACTGAGTTGGGTGACAGCAGTCTGTGTCTATCCTTAGCTACTTAGGAGGCTGAGATCTGGGGGATCACAGTACAAAGTCAGCAGAGCCAGCAGGGGCAGAAAAGTCTGTCAAACTCTTTCTCCAACTGACCAGCAAAATGCTGGACTGGAGGTTTGGTTCCAGTGTTAAGAGCACCAGACATGATCAAGAAAGCCAACCCACAGTACAAAGCCCAAACTACATGCACTATTAGTACACAGATATGAGTGCACTATTTCAAACACATGTGACATCCTACTGTAGACTTTCAACTTAGAATATCTTGGTTCTGTTCAAGTTTTCCTGCTTAGTGATGAAAAGTACTATGGTCTGGTAAGTGTGTCAGTCTAGCATTCTTGAGATGATCCTACTATAGGTAATGGGGGCATACCCTCCTCCAATGAAACCTGGGGCCCTAACCCCTGTCCCTTTCTTTGTTGTTTCTCAGTTACTAAGCAATACCTTACTCTGTTATGTGCTCTCTACCAATTGTCATTTAACACACCCAGGAAAGCCCCAAAACAATGGAGCCTGTAGATCTTGGACTGGAGCTTCCAAAACTGTTAGCCAAAATAAACACTATCTCTTTATAAGTTAATTATCTCAATTATTCTGTCATGAAGAAAGGTGACTAATACAGTAGACAAATCACTACGTATCATTTTTGTTGCTTGTAAAACAAGAGCAAGCTAAAACTGGCACACATTCACACATTCACACACACACACACACACACACACACACACACACACACACACTTTTTTTTGGTCAGTTATGAGGCTTAAACTCAGGGCCTGGGCACACTGTCCTTGAGTTTTTTCCCTCAAGGATAGTGATCTACTTGTTTTTCTGGAGGTTAATTGGAGATAAGAGTCTCACACACATTACTGCCCTGGCAGACTTCAAACAGTATTCTCAGATCTCAGCCTCTTGAGTAAGTAAGGATTATAGAATTGAGCCACCAGCGCCCATAAATTTTAGTGTATTTTAATAACATTAACATATAATAAGTTTTATGCAAGATATCATTGTATTATCTAGGCTTCCTCATCCACCAATAAAGGGACCCCTTTCAATTGGTGCATTAAGGAACAAAACACAAACTATTTCACACAAGGCCTGAAATTAAAGATAAAGAAAAAAAATCCAACAATTATTAAACAAGGGAAAAAAGATTTCAAGAGTTTCACTTCACAGTAGGATACCTCATGAAAACTATCTAGTTAAGCGTTTGCTTTTCCCTATAGTTTCTTGTTAATTATTCTAGTAAGAAAACACATAAGAGCCTAAAAATTTTTACATCTTGAAATCTCTATTATTCTAAGAGTAAATATAAAACAAAAATAGAGATATTCTTTAAGAGTTTATATTTCTTACATCTTTTGTACTAGTGGCTTTAAAGAATAAAAGACACTACCTTCCTTCAAATGCTGTTGATGAAAGTTTAGAACCAACAAACAGATCAAAGCCAACTTCAGTTAAATCATTTTGCCTGCCAAAGTAGAAAAAAGCTCACAAGCACATAATTTGGGGTAACCTTCTGAATGAAAATTTTTGCCAGTCCTGGGGTTTGAACTCAGGGCAGTGTACTATCCTTGAGCTTTCTTAAGGCTAGCTGCTCTACCTCTTGAGCCACTTAATGAAAAAAATTTTAAAAATTTGCTTTTATGTATTTAATTCTCATTACTCCACTTTTAACAATCATCTTTTCTTCTCTTCCACTAGAGCACAGGAATATAATTTTACTGGTAATTTTTCATCACTGCCTCAGCAAATGAATTTTAGTTTCCAGAGCACCACTGTACTCATTAACCACATGAAGCTATGCAAATTTACATTTAAACTAAAAAGTTACTTCCATAGTCACATTACACCACAGTTTTAGGTATAGCTAGACATCCTGGTTAGCTCCAGGCTAACATACCAGAGTGTTATCAAATACTTCATTGTCATCACTGGAAGTATTACTCAGCGAAGTTGTTATAAAGGTGGCCAAATCTAAGTTTTCTCTGCATACAATATATTTTATATTACCTGACAATCCTAGTCACTTAATATTTGGCTTCATAAAGACTGTGATCATGGAAGAGATGGTGAGACAAACATGTCTTGTCTGGCCAACAGTCTTCAATTTTTAAACCAATTTAAACGTGGAAAGAGGCACCCACAGGGAAATATGTACTTTAACTTAACAAGGCTATCACGTTATTTTGTTATTATTTGGATGTATGGATGGATAGATGGACAGCTAGATAGTTTGAATGTTGTGTACTATATTCTTGCCCACAAATGAAGGACAAAATTGCTGTAAGTATCATATAAAAGCAGTGTGAAGGGCCAGGAGTTTGACCTACTGGTAGAGTGCTTGCCTAGCACGCACGAAGACCTGGGTTCGATTCCTTGGTCCCATATACATAGAAAAGCCAGAAGTGGTAACTGTGGCTAAGTGGTAGAATACTAGCCTTGAAGAAAAAGCCAAAGACAGTGTTCAGGCCCTGAGTTCAGTCCCCAGGTCTGGCAAAAAAAAAAAAAAAAAAAAAAAAAAAGCAGCAATGTTAACACTGAGACAACAAACTATGCGATTCTGGTTTGGTAGTTTTTTTTCCTATCTGCCACTCGTATACAGTAGATCCTTGATATCCATGCAGCTTCAAAGAGACCTATGACAAGGAGTAACAGTGTACTGGATGCATAAAGTTCACTTCTCTAAAATTACTCAAATTTACTTCTATCGAAAGTACAGTGCATCCATAACTGTACAGAACCAAGCGTTATGCTGCATTTTCTTGTGTGTGTATTTTGTTCTTCAGGCACTGGCAAAAGAACTGGCCGTTAGCAAATCCCTCATTGACCAACAAGAAACCAGCCCCTTCTCTTCCCAAAAAGGATTTGTATAGAGTTCTTTTAACTTTCTTAAAAGATTATTTTATTTAACAAACATGTATTGGGAGCCACGTATGGGGGCCTTTAATCCTAGCTCTCAGACTGTGATGGAAGAATGATTCATTTAAGGGCTGGTCAATGACATATTGAAATCTGGTATCAAAAAGACAAAATACTGATGATGAAAAAACTAAAAGCTTTATCTTCAATACAATTTTTTACTATATATGAAAATATTACTTTGTTAGAACTTTAGAATTGTCCAATTTACCAAATGTAAAGACCAAAAAATACTAATATTCTCAAAATTAGGAACATGCAAAGATACAAACATATAAAAAGAACAATCTACTTCACAAAACAAGAAGTTTAATATGCCCAAGTATAAGACACACTGGGAGAAAATTTTGGAAGAAATGATGAAAGGCTTTGTATATTTCACTGTTACCAATGCAGTTATTGAAAGCTAAAGCACAATAGTTTCCTAATCTATACACTCTTCTCAAAGAATAGTCCCCGTTCCTAATACTAATATTAGAGAATCCCAACTCCTCAATGTCTAAGTTGAATTGACCGAGAGTACAGTGCATCTTCTATGCAGGACCAATCACATTTTCTCATCTGAACACTTAAAATTGATTTGAAACGGGCCTGGAAATTGGCCTAGTGGTAAGAGAGCTTGCCTAGCATGCATGAAGACCAGGGTTCGATTCCTCGGTATCACATATACAGAAAAGGGCTGGAAATGGTGCTGTGGCTCCAGTGGTAGAGCACTAGCCTTGAGAAAGCCCAAGGACAGTGCTCAGTGCCTAAGGACTGGCAAAAAAAAAAAAAAAAAGGGTTTGAAAGAATATACAAGAAAGCAGCAAACTTTGTTACCTGGTATATTATGTATATATGTTTATTTTTTTATTTTTTGAAATATGAAAGGGAAGGGGAAAAACAAGATGATTACGAAGGCATTGGGGGAAGGAAATGGGAACAAAAATACAAGAGGGGGTATCAATGTGTGAGATGTTATGTACCTACTACCTGACAAATGTAACCCCCTCTATACATTATCCCGACAATAAAAAAAAGTAATAAATACAAGCAGGTATGATTAAAATAAAGTAGCCACAGTTGTACAGGGTCTATAAAAGTTAAAGCTCAAAGTAAACATTAAAGTTTCAGGAAGCAGAAACAATATTTGTTGCTTTTAAGGACTAGCAGGAAGAGCAGGAGGTCACTGATACTTATGGAAATAATTTTAACAGAATAATTGAGACAGAAATGATATCTGGGTAAGTGTAAGCAGTTTATTGGAGTGATTATCAACCAAATTTAAGGTGATACTGGTATTACAAGCTAATAAAAACACAAGAGATATGAACTTATTTTAAGGCGAAAGCCAGGGGAAAATGAGTGCTATCCTGCACAAGTGATATTATAGAAGATTCAAAAGTCCAAGAAAATTCTGGTAGTCAAGAAGATGAGATATGAGGATTGTAATTCAAAGCCAATGCAAGCAGTCCAAATCTTATCTCAACTACCAAAAAGCTAGAAGAGAAACTATGATATAGGTAGTAGAGCACTAGCCTTGAGCAAAAAAGGTAAGGGAAAAATGTGTGAGTCAAGCCCTAGGTCCCTAACAACACGCCAACAAAAGAACTGGGAACCAGTGGCTCACACCTGTAATTCTGGCTACTCTATAGAGTCTGAGATCTGGAGGATGGCCATTCAAAGCTAAACAGAGAATTAAAGTAACAATCTCCAAAATAGCCAGGGGTGGGGGGGAAACTGGCTGGAGGCATGATTCAAATGTTAAGAGTACCAACTGAGCAAGCAAGCTGAGCAAGTGTAAGGCTCTTGAGTTCAAATCCCAACTCCAAGCCAAATACCAGTGGTTTACCCCTGTAATCTTTGCTACTTAGGAGACTGAGATCTGAGGATTGCGGTTTAAAGCCAGCTCAAGGCAAGAAAGTCCATGAGACTCTTATCTCCAATTAACCACCAGAAAACTAGAAGTGGTGCTGTGGCTCAAGGGGTAGAGGATAGCACTAGCCTTGAGCTGAAGAGCTCAGTGACAGCCCCAGGCCCATTGATCAAGTCCAAAGACCGGAAAAAAAAAAAAAAAATCCTGATACTAGGAGAAAAAAGAAAAAGCATAGGCATAGCAAGGTGAAATAATTTTCCCCTAAATATAGTAGTGAAGAAGGGAGATGAGAAGTAGAATGCCTAAAACACCAAGAAAGTTTAAAGGGAAGTAGAAGATACTAACACTGTTGAATATCATGCATCATTTGTAAAGGGAGTCAAAAGGTAATTGGTTCTCTAATTACAAAGAAGCAGGAATGGATGGAATAATTTAGGAGAAAATATGATAAAGTTTGAGCTATAACTGAGGGAAATATAACTGGGGGACATTATGAGAGTTAACAGGTAAGACAACTGGTGATTGTATATAGAGATTCCCTTTTTGAATACTTGTTTGTTAAATACTTCACTTGAAATATGATGTAAAAATCAATGTTAATAAATTCTTTAATAAATAAATAAACAACAACAACAAAAAGGAATCACTTTGACACAAAGTTTCAGGGGGAAAAAACCAAACTAACCAAACTAGACTAGAATAATGTTAGATATAGTTCTCATAAAACCTAGTATAACTTTAATTTGCAAAAATAACAAGCCTACTCAGGGATGATACTGCCAAAAATGCTGAAAAGTGTTAAATTTACATTATAAAAATGTAAACTTTTGGGACCAGGAGTTTGGCCTACTGGTAGAGTGCTTGCCTGGCATGAACCAAGACCCGGGTTCAATTCCTCAGTATCAATACATAGAAAAAAAAAGCTGGAAGGTGCTGAGGCTCAAGTGGTGGAGCTCTAGTCTTGAGAAAGTCCAAGGCCAGTGCTCAGGCCCTAAGCTCAAACCCAGGACAAAAAAAAAAAGTAAACTTTTTTCAAAATAGTATTTAAAACAAAACAAAACAAAAAACCTCAAGCCTTTATTCACTCAGAAATCAACTGTTAAGATATAGAGTAGATCTTTGGTATCTGTGAGAAGTTGCTTCCAAATAAGTCAGTGTTAAGAAAAACCCCACAACAGATGCATAGAGTTGAACGCTGTAAAATTACTCAAATTTATTGCAAGTATAATATATGCACTTTTTTTTGCCACTCCCAGGGCTTGAACTCAGGGCTTGAGCACTGTCCATGGGCTTTCTCAAGGCTAGAGCTCTACCACTTGAGCCACAGCACCATTTCCAGCTTTTTCTATGTATGTGGTACTGAGGAATTGAATCTAAGTCTTCGGGCATGCTAGGCAAGCACTCTACCAGTAGGCCAAACTCCTAGCTGGTATATGCACTCTTTTTTTTGGGGGGGGGGGGCAGTCCTGGGGCTTCAAGGCCTGGGCACTGTCCTTGAACACTTTTTGCTCAAGGCTAGCGCTTTGCTACTTGAGCCACAGAGCCACTTCTGGCTTTTTTTTTTTTTTTTTCTGAGTATCTGGTACCAAGGAATCGAACCCAGGGCTTCATGCATGCTAGGCAAGCACTGTACCACTAGGCTATGCTCCCGGCCCTATATGCACTTTTGTAAGTGCATAAACAAACTATTATATCCAAACAATGGAGTGATTTTTAAGGTTACTAAGTTTCTGAGCACCCCTTGAAACCACATGGATTAGCTACATTATTATCACAAGAAATTACGGGTGTACACATCAATACTGCTCACCAAAACTTGTTTTTCAAGCTTTTTAACTTAAATACTACAGTTGCAATGTTTCCATAATGAGCCTAGCTTCTGTGAAAGATGTGCCGACTTTCAACAAATCTAAAATTTTAACATTATCCCTTAAGCAACCTCTCAACCAATCTACTTACATTGTTATCTCTTAAGCACTCTAACGTTTACTTTGCTACTGTGGAAGCACATTTCCACCAAATTAAGAGTAGGACAACACTTGGCAGATCACACAATAAGGACTTAAGCGTATATAAACTGATGATAACCAAACAGCAGCAACTAAACAGCTTCTTGGCATACTATTGTCATTATAAAGATGATATACAGAGGGGTTAGTTACACCATTCTTTTGACGTTTTAAGAATTAATTATTTTTAACACATTTGATAAAACTACTAGTAATACATTTGTGAATAAGGAAGGCTTACTAGGCCATCATTACACCTATTAGAATGACCCCAAATCAGAACAAGATAAAGCATCATATAAATGGTGGGGGACATGAAGAAATAAAAATATACATTTGCTGTGAGAATGCAAAAACAGTTCAATCACTTTGGAAGACAATCTGGTAGCTTTTCACAAAGCTAGACATTCATAATCTTGTCATATAACCAAACAGTTGTATTCCTTGGTATTTATCCAAAGGAGCTGAAAACCTGTGCCCACACAGAAACTTGCACATGGATATTTATAGCAGCCTAATTCATAATTGCCAAAACCTGAAGGCAACTAAGATGTTCCTTAATAAGTTCACGGACAATTATATCCAAACAATGAAATGATTTTCAGTGCTAATGATCTTCATCACAAAGCTATCCAGCCAGAGACATAAATGAAACTTAAATGCATATAAATATTGTCATGTGTAAGAGTTCCAAAATGCATGATTCCAACTATATGATGTTTTGAAAAAGGAAATACTATAGAAAAAAATTTATTTAAATAAATTAATGGTTCTAGGGTATGGGATATAAGTAGATACTGCACCAAGGATTCTTAGCACTATACTACACTATGTCACTAACACATTTGTCTACTGAATATACCCAGAGTGAACCCTAATGGAAACCATGGACTTTAGATGATAATGACGATAATGATGATGATGTTATGTTACCGGTAGTTAAACATTTGTAATGCTGGCACCAGTGGCTCATGCTTGTAATTTTAGCTACTCAGGAGACTCAGATCTGGGGATCACAGTTCGAAGCTGGCCACGCAGAAAAGTCCATGAGACTTCACTCTCCAATAAAACTACTCAGAATATGCTGGAAATGGTTTTGTGGCTCATGTGGTTGAGGGATAGCCCTGACCACAAAAGAGGCTCAGGAACAGCACTTATGTCCTGAGTTCAAACCCCAAGACTGTCAAAAAAATAAAATAAAAAGAATTACTTAAAAGCAAGAAGCAATATTAATAATGAAGGAGGTTATGCTTTACCAGAGGTAGAAAATTATTGGCAAATCTCTGTACTTTCCTCTCAATTTCGTTATGTATAATGCACTTAAAACTGTTCTTTTAAAGCAAGCTCCTCCCCTCCCCCAAGAATAGTTAAAATCAAACTCTTGTGCTCTTGTTTGGGTTTGTTTGTTTCTTTTTCTCTCACAACTTCTACTTCTTGAGTCATGCCTCCAGTTCTGGCTTCTTGCTGGTTAGGAAGCCAAAGGTCTGGCAGGTTTTGTTTGTCCGGGTTGGCTTCAACCATAATCCTCAGATCTTAGCCTCCTGAGTAGCTAGGGTAAAAGGTATAAGCCACTGGGCACTCGGCTTTAAAAAAAAAAAAAATCGAAGATGATTGGGAGGGGATGTGGGGGGGGGGGAAATGGGGACAGAAAGGATATCAATATGTGAGAAGTAATACGCCTACTACCTGGTGAATGTAACTAACCCCTCTATACATTACCCCAACAATAAAAAAAAAATCCATTAAAAAACAGTAACTTGCATTTGGAGGCAAGGCTCAGACAGAAAAACACTAAGACAATGAGCAAAAGCATCAGGTACTGAGTTTGAGTGCCAGTCACAGGCATTAAAAAAAGTAACTGGATGGGATGCCTTAACTGTAAAAAAGAAAATTTCAAAATTCTTAAAAACAAGAAGTGGGTTTAAGAAGAAAACATTCTACCTAGGCACTTGTGGCTCACAAACAAAAGACTAACAACAACAACAAAAAATCTACAACAAAGTCAGTCAAGAAAACTAAACCACAATGAGACAACATATGACAGTCTTTTGGTTTGTAAAAACAAGAAGACAATATCGAGTTCAAAAGGATACTCAAAGGATCATTTATCTCATACATTGATAGTATAAATATAAACGAATGCAGCTGAATAGAAAAACGCGGTATCATCTCTTAAAGTTAAGCATTTGCTTGCAGTGTGTGGAAGCAACTATACATATAATAGGTCCTTCATAAAGACCTGGGAGCACATACAGAATGTCTATGGCATCTTTGTTCAAAACTTCAAAAACATTGAAACATCAAATTAGAGCAACATGAAGTAATATAGGTAACTCTCTCACCTAATCTAGGTGAAAATTTAACTTCAAAAATTTTATGTGCAACAGTTATATAAAAACAACTAGAAGACTTCTTTGGGGATTATATATGGAATACAATTACATATTTAAAAAAGAAAGAAAGAAGGAAAGAAAGAAAGGCAAGCAGGCCGGCCGGCACATACCTACAGTCCTAGCTACTCAGGAACAGAGATCTGAGGATCTTTGGTACAAAGTCAGCCCAGGCAGAACAGTCCCCATGAGACTCCTATCTCCAAAAATAAAACCCCCTCACAACCTCTCAAGTTGTAGAGCTCTAGCCTTGAGCACGAAGAGGCTAAGGAACAATCCTTAGGCACTAAGTTCAAGCACCACAATCAACAACAAAATATGACCACACAATTCAAGATGGTGACACTTAAGTGGAAAAAAAGTTTGGGTAGTTGAGAGGCATGGGAGTTGGGAGGATGAGTGGGCAGAAAACTATAGTTGGAAGGAGGGGGAAATGTGGCTTATGAGTACCTATTATGGTAGACAACCAGTAATGATTCATAATAATTATGCCTAAGGTTTAATAAAATATATCCCCAAATCATATGTAATTTGCTCAATGACAATTCTGACAAACAAAATAATCATCCCCTTAGGAAATCCCTAAAGGACTTTGTTTTGCTTTTCCATTATAGGAAAAGGAAAATAAGATTAATGTATAAAATGATACTTAGCACTTGAACTGGGCAATACATCTTCTATAACCAAAAATATATTCATAACTACTTTTCAATAAATTAAAGTGCCTATGTGCCAGGACAGTAAAGCTTTAGCCAATTAGACAAAGTAATCACTGCCAAGTCTTTTAACTAAATATAGCTCTGTAATAATATCTATTATGTAATTTAGCTCATCTTCCTAATGTAGCATTTCAATGATTATTCAGTATTATAAGTAACTGAAAGATGATTTAGTGTATAGGAGATTTAATGTATATGTGCAGGTTAGATGCAAATATTACACCATTTAATACAAGGCAACTGAGCATTGAAGACTGAAATTTTGGGGATCATGAGGGGAAAAACCCCCTATGAATTTCAAGGAACAAATATATTTGTATGTCATCTATACACATCTTTGAATTAAATGTAAATGCTGTCAGACTGCATTGTTTAGGGAATATTGACAAAGGAAGGAGTTTCATGTTCAGTACAAATGACAATTTTTCTTAGTATCTTCAATACATATAGTTGAATCCACGGATTAAGACCCATGAAATACAGTAAACAAATTTTGTATTTTGATAATGAACTTTTCATATAAATGTATTTCTCTCATATAATGACGTTCCTCATCTCATGTAACAAATAAACTATCCATCAATCAATATACTGAGCACTATTTTATGCCAAACCCAAGAGGTAAATGAAATGTAAGCTTAAATATCTTGAAGTTTATGAAACCTGACAGTCTGAAAAATTGGGAGATTTTTGGTAAACATTAGATATCTTTTATTAGAAATGGTAATTGTTAGGCTTAAAAAGCCTATAAAAAGGTTATTTATGTTGTCATTCTCTGTGAAAATTAGGTTTCATTTTGCGATAATGAAACATTGCTAAATTTTTGCCTACCAAATGGAATGTAGAAATAATTTTTCCTTGTTCTATTTGAAATCTAATGAGAGCACTGGAAAGTTTATATTAAATGATTAACTACATTTATGGCTGATGTCCAGAAATTTCACACAACATTGGAATTTAAAGCATTTATGGGTCCACAGATCTATGGCAACTTAAAGAATGATGTACAATACAGCCTGAGTTCAGAGTCAGCCTTACTGATGACTAGCAATTTACTTGACACTCTTGAACTTAGTTTCCTGACTCATAAGATAGAAATATCACTTCCTACCATCAATTAAGGTATATGGGATACTAAGTACAATGTCTGATTCTGTAAATACTAGCCATATTTTCATATCATTCTCTTCTAGTACAAACATTTTTATTCTCTTCTAGGAAGCAAACCCCACTATCTTGTCACATCTAGATAACCTCTAATATAGCTCTGATATTCAATAGTGCTCTTGAAATTAATATCTATAGTTTAAGGTTAACTATCTCAAAAAAATTTGGGGGGAGGGGTCAGTTGTGGGGCTTGAACTCTGGGCCTGGGTGCTGGCCCTGAGCTCTTCAGCTGCCCTACCACTTGAGCCACAGCACCACTTCCTTTTTTCTAGTGGTTAATTGGAGATAAGAGTCTCACGGACTTTAGGGCCCGAGCTGGCCTTGAACCCTGATCCTCAGATCTCAGCTTCCTGAATAGCTAGGATTACAGGGGTTAGCCACCACGCCACGATCTCAATTTTGTATTTGAGCAAATTCCCATTACCTAAATACATTCTGCTGGAAATATAATGTAACTCTTAAGCCCAAAACTTTTCTTGGATACTTGTATTTTTAGTTTTTACACCACTTTTGGGTGTCAATGCAGAGGTCCAGGTGCTGTCCCTGAGCTTTTTTACTGAAGGCTAATGTTCTACCAGTTGAGCCACAGTTTTTGTTCCAAGTTTTCTAGTGGTAAACTAAAGATAAAAGTCTCATGGACTTTCTGGCCTATGCTGGCTGTCCATCATGATCCCCAGATCTCAGAGTCCTGAGTAGGTAGATTACAGGTACAAGCCACTAGCACAGAGTTTATCTAAGCATTTGGATGGATGAGTCACCAATAGTCAGCAAGATATCTTTATTAATATGCTGCTCTGTACAAAAGTACTGTTTGTTATAGCCAGCATTTTTATTTTTTTTTCATATAAAAAGGTGAATTTATTGGGGAAGTAGATCGTGAACTGACCAGCCAGGGACACTGTGCAGACTCAGGAGCTGACATGTGACCCTGAGCGGCTCTCACACTGAGTAGCATTTTTATTTTTGAGAGTCTTTACTGTTTTTATGAATCCAATTTCCTTGAAAATAAAATTTAATTTCTTTAGTCTCACAAAAATTAGTTCCCTGCTCCATTTCAAATATGAAAATTAAGAAAATAAAAGAAAAAATAGTTGTATGGGATAAAAATTTGATTGACAATTTAATTTCCATTTTCTTCTTTTATTTTTTTTTTTTTGCTAGTCCTGGTGCTTGAACTCAGGGCTTAGGCACTGTCCTTGAGCTTTCTCAAGGATAGAATTCTACCACTTACAGCTTTTTCTGTGTATTTGGTACTGAAGAATTGAACCCATGGCTTTGTGCATGCTAGGCAAATACTCTATCAATTAGGCCACACTCCTGGCCCAAACAGCCTGATTTTTATTTTTGCTACAGCAGATATTCTTTCTTATGTCTTGAAATTTTTAGCTCTCAAATTTTGTATGTATTTAATTAATACTTCCTTTTAAATAAGATTTCTACATTACTAGTAAGAGGTAAAAACATTATACTAACACAATAAAATATTGTGGCTTCACATTTTCTTAGCTTTGTCTTTCTATAACCAAAGGTTATTTAGCAAGCAAGTCAATTATAGCTCAAACAACAAAATATTTCAAATTCCACAGTACTATTTGAGAAAAATAATGAAAAGTTGAGTATATGCTGATATCTATTTTATTAAAGTTACATAAAGTACTATTTATTAAAGTAAACATTTGGAGTGAACATTTATTACTGTTTATTAAAGAAACAATTGGGATAACAATATATGACAAAGAACAATGTTTACTCATAAAACACATAAAACTGGCGACAAAACAGTTTAAATACTTAGTATCTGCTTAGCAAATAAGTAGTAGGACATGCTTACCCTATTTTTCAACCTAAACAAAATCAAGACAGTTTTGAAGATTTTTTTTTAAATTAAAAGTTAGACAAAATTGAGTTAGATTACATACTAGCTTCAGAACACAATGTAACAAAATATTTGAATAGATGGATACAGTCGATAAAGCAAATTTTATGGCCATTAAGTGTTCACCGAAATAATATACTCAAATTTTAATAAACATGATAAACTTTAAATATAATAACTTTTATTAGACCTGGAAATCCAATAAACCATAAAAAGGGCCCTAGATACACAGAGAACCTTAAGTTCATTACTTTAACACTGAATAGTAACCGTTCTTTTTCCAGAGAGGGTAATATTTTAGTTTACTTTAAAGTCTAATTTTAGACTGGTGTTTCCATAGTTAGGCTTAATTTCTTAGAATATTATGTTATAATTTCTTATATTCTGGCTCCCTTGTTATTTTCAAAACTAATCCTAACTAAAATATTCTAAATAAACACAAAAATACTTTGTCCCAGGTACAATGTTGTCTTTTATACACCACAAACAGGGATATCAACCACTTTATAATCCTAACACCAGTAAATTTTTTTCAAAAGGCTCTTATTTTAATGGTCTTTTCTTAATCAAAAATTGGTCTTTCCACCAGACACGTGGCTTACATCTGAGATCCTAGATACTCAGGAGGCCAAGATCTGAGGACCACAGTTCAAAGCCAGCCTGGGCAAGAAAGGCCATGAGACATTTATCTCCAATTCACAACCAAAAAGCTGAAAGTGGAGCTGACGCCAGTGGTAGAATACTAGCCACAGGCAAAAACAACAACAACAAAAAAAACCCAACTCATGGTCAGTGCCCAGGACTTAAGTTCTAGCCTCAGGACACAGAAACAGACACAGACACACAGACACACACACACACTTTTCATGTTTCAAAACTAGGTAATAATTTCCAATGTGTCACGAAGAATCTTCATTTAAAAAGCCCGTGCATATTAATAAACTTATTTAGCAAATGTGATATGTACTAAGACCTGTTCATAAAGGCTCCTGAGAATTAAACAATTACAATATTTCCAGTGACAGGAAATTCAGCTTTATACTGGCAAAGGATTTCAATCAAACATTCAACAATGCACTAGTATATCTTGTTGAAATCTCTTGTGCAGGATACACTAGGAATCATAAGAATGCCTTCAAACTTACATCTGATTGTCCAGTAAACCAAACTCCTACAGGAATCCAGTGAAAAATTTATTTCAACAAGAAGTTCAGAGGCAGTTGCGATGCCTAATTTTATCATTTAAAAAAAAATCAACACTTTTTTTAAAATAGAGTTCCTAAATTCAGGAGTTTTAAGTTAAATGCCCAACTCTCAAAAAGAAAATGCAAGAGCGCTATTTTCTTTCTTTATGCCTATGTTTAATCCTGCAAGTAGCCAAAACATAATATTAAAATAACCCAAAATAAATTTCAGTTAAAAAAAAATCGAAATTTTAATCCAGAAGTGTTGCCTAAAACACTTCAAAGTAATGGACAATAACCCCAAGGGTAGCTCTTCTACACCCTACAGACCTAAAATTAAAAGTTGTGTCTAGACCTTCAAACATCTAACTAGAAATAGGAAAGAATAATATTGCTTCTCGACACGGACTTAACAAATCAAGGGATGTATTTTTGTTGTATCGGCCGCGGACCTGGATTGCCTAATGTTTTCCATCAATCGCTTCATTTGTACGTAAACAACCTTCATAGGCTCTTTTCTCTGGTGGTCAAACTGGAGGGAAAATGAAACTTGGTAAGGCCACCGCCATCAGTACTTCCGGATCTTAGCAACCCTAACGAAGAACCATTTATCTCTATCATTTGGTTAGAATAAAAAGAAAAAGTAGCCCGCAATTGAGAGACGAAAGAAACTCAGGGGTCTCCTGAAGAGGGCTAGTTACAAACGAAAACTAGCATTAGAAGAGCCTCCTCTGGTAGTAACAATGTTAATAATAATAAACTAGTTTGGAGACTGGGAAGTTATGGGGGCGCTCTTTGTGCAGTCTGAAGGGAAGGGGAGGAACGAGCCCACAGCTTGGGAATCATTCAAAGTTTAGCGAGCGGGGTTCCGGGGGGTGAAGGTGGGGCGGCGCCCGGCCCGGCCGAGGAGGGGGCCGCCGCCCGGACACCCCCTGGAAGGACCGGCACCCCCCATCGCGGGCTTCGCAGCCAGCGGGGCTGGCCGGCCGGTGAGGCCGGGGGTTCCCTCCGGGGACGAAGAATCGGCCGGGTCTGCGGCGGAGGGGGGACTGGGTCTGGCTCCCGAGTGACACCCCCGGGTTTCCGCACGTAGCGGGTCCGGGGCGCGGCGGCCTCGCGGCTCCCCGCGGAACCCAGTCCCCGCGCCGCGCTTTCCCGGGTGTCCCGGCCGGCGCCTCCCGCCGGGCCGCGGCCCTTACCTGCAGCTCCGTGAGCAGGATCTCCCCCCGTTCGGGGTTGGACGCCATTGCGCTCCGCTCCGGACTCCGCACCTGAACGCCGCCGCCGCCGCCGCCGCCGCCGCCGCCACCGCCGCCGCCGCGGGCGAAGGGAGAAAGGCGGGATCCGAGCCGCGGCGGGGGGGTGAGCAGCCGGCAGAGAAAGAAGGAGGGGGGGGAGAGAAAGAAACACTAGGGGTTCGTGGAGGCGCAGCCCCACAGGAGGCGCGGCTCACTCCGCTAGGCTCATGGAGAGCGGCGGGGAGCGAGGGCCCTCGGAGCGGCTCCCCCGCGCCGCCCGCCGCCGCCCGCACTGGGCTCGGTCCGCTCAGTCGCTCCGTCCGGGCGACGACGGGAGCCGCCTCAAAGCTCTCCGTGCGGGGCGAAGCGGCCGCGGCTGCCGCTCCTCCTGTCGCACCATTTGGCTGTCACCGCGTCGCAAAAGCGGCCGCACTTGGCGGCTCCCGGCACACGTGACGGCGGTAGCCGCCGCCGCCGCCTTCTCTGGCCGGGCAGGGAAGAGAAGGTGGGGGGTCGGAGCGCAGGACGGGAGCGGTGCAGGGGGCGGGGCGTCTTCCGGGTAGCAGACTGCTATTGGCCCGCCGGGGAAAACGAGGGGAGATGACTGGCCTTGCGTCCCGGGGGAGGCGGGAAGAGGAAACCAGGACACGCCCACTTTCCTTCCGCGCGTAACGGCTGGGTGGTGGACGCTGAACGCAGCCTCCTGCCCAGCCTGCGCACGCCATTGGTTTTGTTCTGTTCTTACTTTCCCCCAGTGCAGACGACCGGGCCTCATTTAAACAACTCCTCCGAGCTTCGGGACGCAGAGTTTTAGGATTCCCTGCCTCCGCCATCCAAAGAAGATGGTTCCTGTGGCCTTTGCCCGCCCTGGCCCACTGCGCGCCTTCTCCCCCCGTGAGGTGCCCAGCCGGACGCCCTGGGCTGAGATGATTTCTTTGCCAGAGCTCGGCGGCCGCCTTCGAGGCACACCTTGCAAAGTGCCTTTTGCCAACGCCGCGGAGCTGCCGTGGTTTGGGCTGAAAAGCTCGACAGAGCTCAGATTGTCATTTAGTTGGCTTCTTGAATTGTTGTAAACTGACTTTTCCTGGGAGGATCAGCCTTGAGAGTGGGGACACGCCAACTTGGTGTACACAGTGTAACTAGCTCTCCTCCTTAGTGAAATATAAGGAAACGAATAGGAAAGAATACCATACTAGTAACGGGTAGGTATCTAGCCAAGTGTCTTCCTTTTGATTGATTGAGGCTGAAGTACAATAGCTTTGGAGACACCAAGTGCCATTGGCTCCTATCTATAATCCTAGCTACTCAGGAGGTTAAAATATGAAGATTCGAAGTTTAATGCTAGCCAGAGGCAGAAAATTTGTCCGACTTACGTCTAATTCACTGTCAAAATACGGAAGTGCAACTGGGACTCAAGGGGTAGAATGCCAACCTTGAGCAAGTAAAGATAAGCGACAGCACCCAAGGCCCTAGTCAAAACCCCCACTACAAGCATGCCTGTCTACACACAGACACACTACTTGAAGAAAGTGGTAGACATTGGAGATTTGAGTGGTGGGGATTATTTAGATAGCTACTTAGAAGCACCATTAATTGGCCTCTTAAGTCTAATATTGTATACTTATGAGAGCCGTGGGGTAGAACTTAAATGTAGCTTATTTGTCTCATATACATGAATTCAACAAACATTTATTGAAAATCTAGAATTTCGTGGCATATGAACACCAGTTTATTGATAAATAGTCATGTAACTATAACTCCTCTACCACTTTCCTAATAACAAGAAAAACATTAGATAAAAAAAAAACCAAGGACTTGCAAACTGGACAAACTAATTCTTTGTTTTAATCTTATCATTAGTTGTACAAAGGAGTTGCCACTCAAGTATATGAATACAGTGAATCTTGATAAGTGTCACCTCTAAGTTAATGGATTACTTTGATTAAAAATTACAATTAAGGGGCTGTGATTTGGGCCTAATGGTAGCGTTGTTGGCCTAGCAGGCACGAAGACCCTGGTTGGATTCCTCGTTATCACCTACATAGAAAAAAGCTGGAAATGGTGCTGTGGCTCAAGTGGTAGAGCTGTAGCCATGAGGATCCAAGGACAGGGATCAGGCCCCAGGACTGGCAACAACAACAGAAAGAAAATTACAATTAAAAACACACGGCTAACAACACTTGGAAATGCCAGGACATATAATTAACCGCCCTGGTAACTAAGATAGGCAAGTTAGGCCCTGGAGTTCTGACTAGGATTAAGAAAAAGTCCCTAACAAATGAGTGGGGAAACAGACTTATGTCTAAAACAGGTATGCTGCGATTTCAGCGAGTAGGCACAAAATGTGAGGTAGAGAACTATGTCCCTGTGTGTTTATGATTCTCTGCATGATTTTTATTATTAAATGCTTATTATAAAGGTGATATGCAGAGGGGTTATCATTTCACAAGTCAAGTAATGAGTATATTTCTTTTCGGACAGGGACACCCCTTTGCTCTCTTCCACTTGTTTTTTCCCTCCTGTCCCCATCCACAAGTTGTATAGTTCATTTTCAACCTAGCCTCTAGTGAGTACTATGCTACATTTGTTCCCCCTTTGTCCCTCCATTTCTGTGTCCTTCCTTGCCCCCTCCAAAGACAGATGAAGGAACAAACAACCACCACAACAAAACTTGTTTCCATTTCCTGGAGTTCAATATGCGTGCCTAATTTTTATTGTACTAAAATACACATAAAATTTTTTTTTGCCAGTCCTGGGCTTGAGCTCAGGGCCTGAGCCCTGTCCTTGGACTTTCTCAAGGCTAGAGCTCTACCACTTGAGCCTCAGCACCACCTCCAGCTTTTTTCTATGCATGTACCAAGGAATCGAACCCAGGTCTTCGTGCATGCTAGGCAAGCACTCTACCACTAGGCCAAACTCCCGGCCCTACATAAAGTATTTTTTAAGGACTGGGAAAAGCGGGAAGTGGTGCTGTGGCTCAAGTAGTAGAGCTCTAGCCTTGAGATAGCCCAAGGACAGTGTTCAGGCCCTGAGTTTAAGCCCCAGGACTGGAAAATATATATATATATATATATATATATTGCTTTGAGTGTATAAAAGAATGTAAATTTAGCAGACTATATTTTGCTTATTTTTTGCCTGCCTTTGAAATAGATTTGAGATTGCCAACTTATATATTATGGGTGATTAATCATAATGGAATTAAGAATTATCCATGTGAGTACTTAGAAATACAGTCCAGGAGTATTCTTTATATAAACAATTTTGGTTGTGAAAGAAAAATGTTAGCACCATTAAGTTTTAGAACTAGAAGAGACTTAAAGGTCTAGCCTAACTCATTGTAGGTACAGCAACACAACAAAAAGCCATAGTCTTGCTACTTAGGAGCATGATAACATTATTATTTAATGGTAATGATGGAGACTAGTCTTCCAATCACCACCTGTGCTTGTCTTAACTTATACCATGGTTCAAAGTAGAACCTTTGTTTAAACTAGACTTGAATCATTATATTCCTTAAAATACCTACAGTAAGAAAAGACTAAGCGGGATGCTCATTAATCACATCTGTAATCCTAGCTACAGATGAAGATCTTGTTCTGAAGATCTTGTTCTGAAGCCAGCCCATGCAGAAAAGTCTATGAGTCTTCTATCTCCAGTTCAGCAACTAAAAAGCCAGAAGAAGTGTGGCTTATATGGTAAGTTATCAGTCTTTAGCATAAAAGCCAAGCAAGAATGTTAGTCCCTGAACTCAAGACCCAGTACCAGCATGAAAAGAAAGACTTTGAAATTTCACCTTTTTTTTTGTTTAATGTTAAAACAAGTATTCATAATGTAATTTTATAAGCCACATGTCAATATAAGCAACAAGCACATAAAAGTTTTCAAAGCTACAGAAATTATTTCTAAGATCAGTTATTCTGAGAAAACAATATGAAAAAAAGGGAGTTACACACAATATAAAAGCTTTGAATGCTGGAAAATGCAATGGGGGGTTAGGGCATGCTGAGACAGGACATTACTATGTAGCTTACCCAGTCTGGCCTTGCTCTAGGTCTTCCTTCTTCAGTCTTCTATGTGTTGGGATTACAGGCATTCACTGCCATATCTGCAAAAATGTGAATATCGAATTAGTTAAGATAAAACATACTACTCAGTTCACCGTTTCTGTTGAAGGGGAAAAAATAACTAGGTGTGGATCATATCAGAATGAGGCACACTGGATACAACTTTAAATGGAAATGCACGTTAGGTTGATTCTAATTTTCAACTCGTATCTATGAATGTTTTTAGAGAATCATTAAGTATAGGTCACTCCAAACTATATCCTACTTTAAATTTAGATTTTTAAATTCAAGCCAATGCTGATGGCTCATGCCCATAATCCCAGCTACTCTGAAGGTCAAAGTTAAAAAAAAATGGACAAGGAAGTCCATGAGTCTTCTTTTTTTTTTTTTTTTTTTTTTTTGCCAGTCCTGGGCTTGAGCTCAGGGCCTGAGCACTGTCCTTGGGTTTTTCTCAAGGCTAGAGCTCTACCACTTGAGCCTCAGCACCACTTCCGGCTTTTTTCTAGGTATGTGGTACCGAGGAATCGAACCCGGGTCTTCATGCATGCTAGGCAAGCACTTTAACCACTAGGCCAAACTCCCGGCCTCCATGAGTCTTCTTATTTCCAATTAATGACCAAAAAGCTGGAAGTGAAATTGTATGTAGCTCATTTGGAAAAGAGCTAGCCTTGAGCAAAAAAGCTCAGTAACAGTGCTTGGGCCCGGAGTTTAAGACCTAGGACTGGTACAAAAACAAGATAAGAATTGGGTCTACATTTAGGATTGTAAATGTCAACAGTATGATGGCTCACACCTGTACCTCTAGCTACTTGGGAGATAACAACTGGACCCAGGTTAGGGTTGCTTAAGATCAACTCAGGACAAAAGCTAGTGAGACCCCCTAACTCGATCAATAAAAAGCTGGGAATGTGGGCCACATGTGCCATCTGGCATAAATGCAAAGCCCTAAAGTTCAGAAAGGGATGGAAACATGGCTCTAATGGTAGAGCCCCTGACTAGGAAGTACAAGGCCCTGAGCTCAAACCCCAGTATTATCAATAAATAAATAATAAAGGTTGTGCAAATATCTGGTACCACCATTCACACAGGGATCTTTTCAAGGTTTTTATGGATAACTTTAAATGCCTTTAGGTATAGAAATGATTAAACATAGGAAAAATTGTGGCTAAGTTAACTTCATTTATTTTTCACTTTTTGGTGCTAATGAAACAGCTATTCAGGTATTCAAATGGCATGAACTGTGTATGTATGTGAATCCAGGCAAAGGGTCAGGAACCTTTAGTTTGTGACTCATCCTTTGTTGTGGGGTGGTGAAGAGGGGAGATTGTAACTTCAATTTGACCCATATTTTTGATTGACTTGCACTGTATATTTCTTTTTATTACTTAAAAATTTCAAAAACTAGGCCAGGAGTTTGGCCTAGTGGTTAAAGTGCTTGCCTAGCATGCATGAAGACCTGGGTTCGATTCCTCGGTACCACATACATAGAAAAAAGCCGGAAGTGGTGCTGAGGCTCAAGTGGTACAGCTCTAGCCTTGAGAAAGTCCAAGGACAGTGCTCAGGCCCTGAGCTCAAGCCCAGGACTGGCAAAAACAAAACAAACAAACAAAAAATTTCAAAAACTAAAAATCACAGCTTGTCCCTAATAGATGGAAGATGTTTGTGGGTTTTTTTTTTTTTTTTTTTTGCCAGTCCCATGTTCCTGGATTGGAAGAATCAACATTGTGAAAATGACAATCTTGCCAAGAGCTATCTACAAATTCAATGCAATACCCATCAACATACCAATGTCATTCTTTAAAGAAATAGAAGAGGCAATCCAAAATTTCATATGGAATAATAAAAGACCCCGTATAGCAAAAACACTTCTTAGCAGAAAGAACAGCGCTGGAGGAATTTCAATTCCAAACTTTAGACTCTATTACAGAGCTATAATCCTCAAAACAGCTTGGTACTGGCACAGGAACAGGCCTGAAGACCAATGGAATAGAACTGAGGACCCAGATATTAAACCACAGATCTATGGCCACCTAATCTTTGACAAGGGAGCCAAAAAAATAGAATGGAAGAAAGACAGCCTCTTCAACAAGTTGTGCTGGCAGAACTGGTTAAGCACCTGCAGAAAACTAAAGTTGGATCCTTCTTTGTCACCTTGCACTAGAATTAACTCCAAATGGATCAAAGACCTGGAGGTAAAAGCTGACACACTGAAAACTCTACAGGAAGGAATAGGAGATACACTAGGCCTCCTTGGCACAGGTCGAAAATTTCTTAATAAGGACCAAGAATCACAACAAATCAGAGAAAGGCTGGATAAGTGGGGCTGCATTAAACTGCAGAGCTTTTGTATGGCAAAGGACATAGCTAGTAAACTAATCAGGAAGCCTACAGAGTGGGAGAAGATCTTCACCAACCAAACAACGGACAAAGGCCTCATATCTAAAATATATCAACAACTCAAAAAATTGAATCACTCCAAAACTAACCTCCAAAGTAACAAACAGCCCATTAAAAAATGGGCCAAAGACTTAAAGAGAGTCTTCTCTGAAGAAGAAACAAAAATGGCCTATAGACACATGAAGAAATGCTCAACATCTCTGGTCATAAAAGAAATGCAAATCAAAACAACTCTAAGATTCCACCTCACTCCAGCTAGAATGGCCAGGATTAGGAAAACGAATGACAACAGATGCTGGAGGGGATGTGGCCAGGAGGGATCACTACTACACTGTTGGTGGGAGTGCAAACTCGTCCAACCACTATGGAAAGCAGTGTGGCAGTGCCTCAAAAGGCTAAACATAGAACTCCCCTATGACCCAGCAATTCCACTACTTGGCATTTACCCAACCATCCAGAAACAAGGACATACTAAATCCACTAGCACAACAATGTTCATTGCAGCACTATTCACCATAGCAAAGATATGGAACCAACCTAGATGTCCCTCAGTTGATGAGTGGATCAACAAGTTGTGGTATTTGTACACAATGGAATTCTATGCTGCTGTCAGAAAGAATGACATCGCCCCATTTGTTAGGAAATGGAAATACTTAGAAAAAATCATATTAAGTGAAGTAAGCCAGACTCAAAGGAACTTAGGCTCAATGGTTTCCCTCATTCGTCATAATCAGTAGAAACCTTGGGCTCTACTAGCAGAGATTTGCAATAGAGCAAAATCTTGATACATAAGGACATATAATGTGAAGCTAATTAAAAGGACCTCCAGGATAGTGAAACAAAAGCCATATAATGAATGATTGTTGTCCTTAATGTACTATGTTGTCTCTCATCTCCTTTGCTGTCCCTTGGTTATCTCATATTGGTATAGTATCTCACTTTGTTATCTAATATATTGAATTTATTTGTATTTGGATATTTGAAATTTGATAGGGAAGGGGGGAAAACCAAGATGGGTGGGGGGTGTGGGGGGGGAGGGAAATGGGTACCAAGACATGTGAAAGGGTATCAATGTATGTGAATTAACGCACCTTCTATCTGGCAAATATCATGTAACCCTTTTACTAATTACAATAAAAAAAAATTTCAAAAACTAAAAATCACAGCTTGTCCCTAATAGATGGAAGATGTTTGTGGTTTTTTTTTGTTTTTTTTTTTTGCCAGTCCTGGGCTTGAGCTCAGGGCCTGAACACTGTCCTTGGACTTTCTCAAGGCTAGAGCTCTACCACTTGAGCCTCAGCACCACTTCTGGCTTTTTTCTATGTATGTGGTACCGAGGAATCGAACCCAGGTCTTCATGCATGCTAGGCAAGCACTTTAACCACTAGGCCAAACTCCCGGCCCCTCGTGGTTTGTTTTTATTTTGTTTTTTTTTTCAATGTTAATGTTAAAAGAAAACGAGTAGCTGATTTCCTAGAGGACTGAATTCATCAGTTTGTTTCATTAAATGACAGCTATCAGGTATGTTTTAATAAATTATTCCTGCTGATAGGAAAGAAGGAATTCATTTTTCCAAAGAAGACTTTTGATAATCTTTTTGCACATACTGGAAAATGCCATCCCATTCCAGAAACCTCTCCAGCCTAGAACCAATAATTTTATGGTAAAATTACTTTTGTAATAAAGAGGCTCCAAAATGCTGTGGTTTAACACACACTGACATGTTTCTCTCTTACTACTGTGGTTTGCATGTGATTTGTGTCCCTTCAAAAGTTGATATAATTGGAGGCTAGCTCTCTGGAATGGCAATATGGGGAGCTGCAATTGAACCTTTAAAGTGTTGAGGCTAGTGGGAAGTCTTTTAATCATTGAGGGCTATGATAATTATCATCCAATCCTTTGGTAGTTCCCTGATGAGGGTTTTAAAGGAGTAAGCCTGACTCCACCCAATTCTTCCTGCTCTTGAACTTGAGTGATCACTTACTCTGATCCATTGTCTTTGCTACCCACCATGTTGGGGGCTATAAAGGAGCAACACTCAGCATAGACTATATTCTACACAATTTAGACTCTAAACTTGAAGAATTGTGAGTAAATAAACCTCTTCACAAGTACCATATTCCAGATACTTTTTGTGGCTAGGAACAATTCATTAATATATTCACACACAAGAACTGTACCAGTAAGAATCATCAGGCTGGATTGACTTTATGGAACCCTGCAGAATCCATGTTTGTTCTTCCTTAGCACTCTGCATCTACTATATTCTTTTACTTTGACCTGCACATTTGAAGCAAATCAAGGAATTCCATGACCGACTTTTATTTATTTTTATTTAAAAAATTTTATTGTCAGGATAATGTATAGAGGGGTTACAGTTACGTTTGTCAGGTAGTAGGTGTATTCTCACACACTGATACCCGTTCTCATGTTCTTTCGTGTCCCAGTTTTAGAAAGAGAAAGAGATCATAAAAGGATCTTAAGTTCCAGACTCAAAATTCAACATCCCTACTCATATTTGTGAAAATACAGTCACACTTTGTTTCAGATGAGGCTGAGAAATGTCTATAGTCATGCACTCAACTCTTGAAGAGGAGGGCAGGGTGGATTTTGATGGTTGATTCACATTATCCATTACACCGATTTTTCATTCAATTTTTTCTTGTCAGTAAAGTTAAAATGAAAGATCCAAATCTATAGCTGTCAAATTTTCTAGGACCTAGAACACATACACTCATTTTATTGCTTTTATTTTTTTTTAAGTGTAAATTCTAGGCTATTCTCTCTGAATTTGAACCTTCTTAGAACCCAGCCACCCTTCGTAGTAGCCAAAGTCCCACAGAGAATCCACATGCAAGTGTTGTGGTTAACAGGCCTACCTAAGCTAAGCCTTTAAATTATCCTAGACTAGTCACTAAGACAGTGAAAATCTTACTATTCTCAACAATTTCATCCCTTATTTGTTCAAATGACCACCATTGGAATCATCCTGAGACCCCAGACATCAAGGAAATAAACACTGCTAGAGACCCTGCTGTGCCCTGTCCAAATTCTCCAGCCACAGAATTTGTGACATAAGTTGGGAGAGGGAAACAGGGACAAAAGCATGAGAAGGCGTATTAATGTGTGAGAAGTAATTCACCTACTACCTGACGAATGTAACTGTGACCTCTATACATTATCCCGACAATAAAATTTAAAGAAAAGAATTTGTGACATAATGAGTTTTTTTTTTAGTGGGAGTGTTTTTAATGAGGGGGGAGCATTAGATATCAATAACATTAACTAGAGCATATATTGCAAGCTAAGCATTTAAGTAGTCCCTGTTCTCAAACTTGACATTGATGGAATTTTTCAGAAATACTTAAGTTCTCCAAACTGAGCAACTAACTAGAAACTGTTAGCTGTCACACTATATTCATTCATTTAATAATAGTTATAGGATTCTATGATTTAATGGGATTATATCAGCAAAATACTCATGATAGCACTCAATTTACTGTTCAGTTTCTCATGTGGTTTCTAAGCTCCTTGAATTAAAAAAGTATATATATCAGGCTTCTGCAATCTCCACAGTGCTCAGTAATGTAAAAAGCCTATTGTGAGTAGAGCATACTTGATTAAAAGTTATTTTAGTGATAAAGTTTGAAAATTTAGAGCATATGTGTGTATGTATGTACATCCTGCACGTTCATACATACCATTTATTCAGGTACAACTGAAAAGATGTACATTTTCTAATTAAAAATAACTGCTAGTTATAAGTACTTCTAAACTGTAAAAACATTTCTAAAAGATGTCACTTTATAAAGATTCTAATGAGGGGTTTCATATTAAATGTTATTTTAGAAGAGTATTATAGTCATTTGCATATTTTATATGCTGGTAATTTATTCCATTGCTTTAACAGTTTAACTGTAAGCCTCTCACCAAATGAAGTTGTATTTTAAAAGCATTTTATCACCACACACATGCAAGCACTTGGAGCAATATAAAATATAAAACTCATATTTCGATTGCTTTGCTGTGTCGCCTGCTACAACTAGAGCTTCCTGAAGTTCTCCTTTATTAGAGCAAAATGTGGCTGATTCAAATACCATGCTTCAGCTGCCTTCATCATTTGAATGAAATAAGCTCTCAGCAAGATGTATTCAAGAAACCATGGTTCCAACTGTGTTATCCTGCTATAAAGCAATCTGCTCAACATTTCTGAAGCAATTTGGACAGCTGTGACTTAGTTGCAAACAATGTGGACACTTAATCTATTGACTTGAAATTGGGGCTGCAGATAAGATGTTCAAGACTTTTCTCATGAGTTTACTTGCTACAAAGAAAGATGCTTCTTATTTTTTATGCACTACAGGGAAAAGACACTTCCTATTTTTTACGTGTTGAGAGTGGAAAGCTAAGTCCTATTTTAAAACAAAGAATAAAAATGATCAATCTTACAAATTGAGTTTTTACTAAATCTATAGTCATATAGATATAATGATATTATCCCATCGACAGTAGATGGAAACATATTTTAAGAGCTTTTACCCAAAAGAATTTGACATGCTGTAAGTTTGGTCTGGGTTATATTTGTCTTTCTATAAATTCTTTAAAAAATATGGCTTATCTATATTATCAACATCATTTACTCACTGCTTTCTCATGCTGATAAAATCTACATTTGTAATAATTATTCACAAAAAGCATATGCCATTGTGACGTGGACTACAAACCGAAATAATTCTTACTGAATCAATAAAACATATTACATCAATCAACTGTAGCACAATCTTTGACATCGATCAAACCATGTTCAAATTTGAAGTCGATTGTAGTCATAAATATGTGAGTAAAAAGAAAAGAACATATAAAGATGCTTGTCAAAATAAGAGAAAGTACATCTTTTAAGTCAGTTTATATTTTGGCTGCAAATAAAGCCTTGATTCAGCAGATGCATATCAGAGTGTACCTAAGACCAGATATTCTCCAAATTAAGACCAAGTTGGGGGTTCCTGTTCCCTTTATGAAGCATCAATGACTTATACAACAAGTCCATAAGTGCATAAAATGTACCTTGATCAGATTTACTCTACCAGTTTCCAACAACCCCCCTTCACAAACCAAAGGGAACATTTTCACTGTTTCCTTTTCACTTGTGTACATGAAGTAATTTGACCAAATCCACCCTCTTCTGATCTGGAGAGTTCCTCTCTCCCATCCTGAATATAACTGGTTTACCTTTATATCATTCTGTTTCTTGTTTTTGTTTTTCGGTGAAGGCTAATAGTCAACGAAGTTTCACTGATATTTCAACATACATATATTATACTATACTATTTTTTGATCATACTTTTAAGTCTGTGTGTGTGTACGCACGTGTGTGTGCGTGTGTGTGTGTGTGTGTGTATGTATGCATGCACACTAGTTGTAGGCTTTGAATTCAAATCCCAAAGGATGTTTGACTTTTTTGTTCAATGCTAATGCTCTATTCACTTGGGCCAGACTTCCACTTCTGACTCTCTTTGGTGGCTGATTAGAGACAAAAGTTTCTTGGATTTTCCCAGGCTGGCTTTGAACAAAGATACTCAGATCTCAGCCTACTAAATAGCTAAAATTATAGGAATGAGCCACCAACACCCCATCTAAGTCAGTTATTTTTCAAATATTTTATCATCTTTAAGCAGTTATACAAAGAAATTGCCACATAACAAAGCAGCTTATGAATAAAATGCATCTTGATCAATGATCAAGTCAGTTATTTTTAATGATACATTTACAATGTAGCATTTATTAGGCATCATTTCAGTATGCCTATATAATGTTAAAACTCAGTTATATCCATTAAAATAACCAGTTGATTGCCTACATATTTTCAACATTAAATGAGTATGATAATAGAATAACAAAGCAAATAATTTCTTTCAGCTCCTTGATTAACCAATTTTACCTTACCTCTACTTTTCACTTTTGCACTCTTTCTAAACTCTAAAGCTTCAAATGCATTTTTCTCCTCCTACTGATTCATGCTGTAGGCTAGCAGTTTTAGTTATAAACAACTCTGAAGGGTTCATTTTTCATTAGCACCTGTTTTACTTGCCTCAGGTACCTTGCCAAAAATTGATCTCAATTCATTCCTTCTCCTACCACTTAACTACTGATAGAATTTAATTTCATGGCTGTAATGATGCAGTCAACTCATTTGTTTTTCTTTGAAAGGTGAATCGGGTCAGGAGCTATAAAGACTTTTATGAAAACTGAAGCTTCCTCAGAGTGTTAAAGATTTGATTTGTTATCTGTATGCAATTCGTACAGGACATCCTTTGCCTAAGGCAGTGCTAATGGATGAAAGGTAGACATTCCCAGGAAAGATTTGAAGTGTGACAAGATTTTATATTCTTCATTCCCTCTATGCTTGCTGTGATACTGATGTGTTCTATTTGATGGACATGGTGTGTAGAGAAATGGGAGATACATAACATGGCAAAATATGTTTTACAATTTATCATGTTTTTCCTCTACATTGCCTGGTTAGAAATTACTTGAAAGCATGTAAAGTAAGGAAAATATTCCATAGCTATCCGTTCATTGCATAGTTTGTATATTTCCCTTCTATTTCTCTATGCTTTTTAAATACATATTTTTTTTTACCACGATTATGTGTTTCCCAAATCCCCTCAGTTTGAACTTAAGGCAATTAGGATTAACAAGGTATAGGAATGCAAACCTCTTGATAGGATTTGTTCTTTGTTAAAATGAGGAAAAGAGGCCAGGTGTGATGACTCCTGCTTATATCCTTAGCTGCTCCAGAGGTGGAGATCAGGATTGTGGTTTGAAACTAGCACAAGCAAAAAAAAAAAAAAAATTAGCAAGACTTTCATCCCAACAAACAAGTTGGGCATGATGAAACAAGCTAGGTATAATGCAACATGCTTGAAATACCTACTGCAATGGAAGAGCAGTACAACTGAAATCGGAGACAAGCACAAGCAAAAAACAACAACCCCCCCCCCAAAAAAAAAACCCATAAAGCCAAAGGGGCGGAGGCTTGGCTCAAGTGGTAATGCACTTACATAGCAATCCCAATTCCTTGGGGACAACTTCAGTGCTACCCAAAGAAAACCACAAGAGGATTAAGAGGATGTGAACTGTTCCGACTTTGCCTTACCAGCCTCTGCCATGTTATGATGCAGCAAGAAGTACCAACCAGCATCTGTTAGACTTTCCAGCCTCCAAAACAATTAGCAAACTAAGCTTCCATTCTTTGTAAGCTACCCAGTCTTGGGTTTTTAATTACAACAACAAAAAATGAATGAAGACACACAGTTGGTTCCTGGCCACCCAAGGAGATTAATCCCAAGCTAAAACCCGCACTCCACTCCAATTAACCAATCTTCCTATTAATTACAGTCTTGAAATTCTTCCTTTTGTCCGACCTGTACATACTTCATTAATTTTAAGTCAGTTCTCCACTTTTAACATGGAAAATTGAACAGCTGTCTGATTTATTGGAATCTGAGTTTTTTTTCAGTAACTATTTTGTTTTGACAAAAGAAATTTTTTTGACATGTATATGTATCAGAATTAAATTAACTGGATAGCATATTAAAATTTTTCTGTCTAGTAATTGTAAATTGTCGATATATTTAACAGGTTATCTAAAATTATTTTTCTTAAATATCAAAGGGCTATATTAGAGTCCTTTTGCGTGCCCCCCCCCCCCCTCTCTATCTCTTGCTCTGTGTGTGTGCCAGTAATGAGGCTTTAACTTAAGGCCTGGATACTGTTCCTTAGGGTTTTTTTCCCCCCCTTAGGAGTAGCACTTTATTACTTGATTCCCAGCTGCATTTACAGGTTTTTTTTTCATATTTTTTATTGTAATTAATAGAAGGGTTACATGATATTTGCCAGATAGGAAGTGCATTAATTCACATACATTGATACCCTTTCACATGTCTTGATCCCCATTTCCCTCCCACCCGACCCCCATCCCTCATCTTGTTTTCCCCCTTCCCTATCCAATTTCAAATAGCCAAATACAAATATATCTGATATATCAGGTAACAAAGTGGGATACGGTAATAATATGAGATAACTAAGGGACAGCAAAAGAGATGAGAGATAACATAGTACATTAAGGACAACAATCATTCCTTATATGGCTTTTGTTTCTATACCCCAGAGATCCTTTCATTTAGTGTCATACTATATGGCCTTATGTATCAAGGTTTTGCTCTATTGCAAATCTCTGCTAGTAGAGCCCAAGGTTTCTACTGATTATGGCAAATGAGGGAAACCATTGAGCCTAAGTTCCTTTGAGTCTGGCTTACTTCACTTAATATGATTTTTTCTAAGTATTTCCATTTCCTTACAAATGGGGCGATGTCGTTCTTTCTGACAGCAGCATAGAATTCCATTGTGCACAAATACCACATCTTGTTGATCCATTCATCAACTGAGGGACATCTAGGTTGGTTCCATATCTTTGCTATGGTAAAAAGTGTTGCAATGAACATTGTTGTGCTAGTGGATTTAGTATGTCCTTGTTTCTGGATGATTGGGTAAATGCCTAGTAGTGGAATTGCTGGGTCATAGGGGAGCTCTATGTTTAATCTTTTGAGGAACTGCCATACTGCTTTCCACAGTGGTTGAACAAGTTTACACTCCCACCAAGAGTGTAGTAGTGATCCCTCCTGGCCACATCCCCTCCAGCATCTGTTGTTATTAGTTTTCTTGATCCTGGCCATTCTAACTGGAGTGAGGTGGAATCTTAGAGTTGTTTTGATTTGCATTTCGAACTTTCTTAATAAGGACCAAGAATCACAACAAATCAGAGAAAGGCTGGATAAGTGGGACTGCATTAAACTGCAGAGCTTTTGTATGGCCAAGGTCATAGCTAGTAAATTAACTAGGAAGTCTACAGAATGGGAGAAGATCTTCACCAACCAAACAATGGACAAAGGCCCATATCTAAAATATATCAACAACTCAAAAAATTGAATCACTCCAAAACTAATCTCCAAAGCAACAACCATCCCATTAAAAAATGGGCCAAAGACTTAAAGAGAGTCTTCTCTGAAGAAGAAACAAAAATGGCCTATAGACACATGAAGAAATGCTCAACATCTCTGGTCATAAAAGTTTTTTTTTTGAAGGTTAATTGGAGATCAGAGTTTTGTGGAATTCCCTGTCCAAGCTGACTTCAAACCGTGATCCTCAACCTCCTGAGTCGCTATGATGACAGGCATAAGCCAGCAGCACCTGGTCCTGTTTGTTTAAAAAATTACAACGTAGATTACGTACAGAAAAGATTCTTCTGTTCTATCACAGACAGATATAGTTGAAGACTTAAGCACTAGCTGTGATTCACATTGACCTCCAGTTCCATTATTATTGTTTTTACATTGCTATTGAACTATTTTGGATTTTTCTTTCTCTCTGTTTGGCTTTTGTGTTTAATTAAACACAAACAGTAGGTCCAGGAGCTTGACCTAGTGGTAAGAGTGCTTGACTAGCATGCACGAAGACCTGGGTTTGATTCCTCAGTACCACATACATAGAAAAAGCTGGAAGTGGTGCTGTGGCTCAAGTGGCAGAGTGCTAGCCTTGAGAAACACCCAAGGATAGTGCTCAGGCCCTGAGTTCAAGCCCCACAAGTAGCCAACCTCCCCCCAACCCCCAAACAGTAAACAGAGTACACAAGGCAAGGAGAATGAATAAAACACTAGGACTTAAAAGTTGATTGAAACATCCCAAGTTTATATTCTACAGGACCCTCTAACAGCTCTAAAATGTTGGTTAAAGTACCCAGACACAAGTGGATCTTCTTTGTCTCCCTGTTTATCTTGGCCAGAGTACTTTTGAAATCCTGTCATTATATACAACAAAATATAACATATATGGTTTATGTCTTTTTGTATAGATCATATTCATTTCTTATGTCTCTAATGTGATAGTATTGTAAACATTTATGCTAATCATTAAATAGTATTGTTTTAGGTTTGGTTTTGTTTTTTGCCTGTCCTGGGGCTTGAATACAGAACTTGGCAACTACCTCTGAGCCTCTTTTTGCTCAAGACTAGCAATCTACCATTTGAACCACAGCACCACTTCTGGCTTTCTCTGAGTAGTTATTGGAGATAGGAGTATCATGGACTTTCCTGCCAGGTCCTGCTTTGGACCACAGTACTCAGATTTCATCCTCCTGAGTAGCTAGGATTACAGGTATGAACTACCAGCTCCCAGCAAATGCTTAAAGTCTTATCTTCCCAACTTTTCTTCTACGGAGGCTCAAAGCACTAAGTGAACTATCCAGGGTTCAAAGCTGTAAGAAACGAAACAAGGATTTTAAATTGTCTGGCCCAGAGTCTGCTCTTGTAAAGTAAGAACTTAATAACTCAGGTAGGAGCTGTGAAGTCCATTGATAAGGCAGAACAAAATAGACAATACATGAATATTTTGTTTGGATCTTTGTTTATTCATATCTCTGTTATATGAAGAATTTATATTAAAATTACTCAAAGGAAGTAGGAGACCATTATGACCTTTTTTCCTGTATACTTTCATTTCAAACTATTGTCATAGCTAGGCATATACAAGTATGTTCTACTGGTATATCAAGGATACACACAAGGTTTTATTTTTATATCCTCAGTAGAATACACTTGAAATATAATCTATTACTGTGATATCCTAATTTCTTATTTATAACTGCATTTGTAAGTCTTTACTAACAATGACATCATACCTCCTATTCAGTTACACATTTGGATAATGCACTTTTTAAAATTAAACATTGCATAGATACTTAGGATTACATAGTGTACTAAATTCTTTACTTGATGTGAAAGGTATTTCATTTAATTTCAAACTGTAAAACTAAGAAACTTCAGAAATGATCTTAGAATTCCTTTATAAAAATATTGTGGGCTGGGTGCAGTGACTCACACTCTAATTTCAGTTATTTGGGGGGTGTGTATTAGGGGGATCATAGTTTGAGAGTAACCCAGACAAAAGGTTACTCATATTATGAGGAATAAGCTGTGGTGATTCTTACCTTTTGTCTCAGCTATGAAGGAGGTCTTAGCTAGGAAGTTCATAGTCTGAGACTGGACCTCAGGCAAAAGCATGAGACTCTGCTCAAAAAAAAAAAAAAGAGTAACTAAACACATGAAAAGCTGGAGGTATGTTTCAAGTGGTAGAGCTCCTGTCTAACAATCATGAAACCCTGAATATAAATCCTAGTACTGCCTGCTTTCCAAAAATACTGTGGACAGGACAGCCAACAACATGGGGAAATTAAAAGACCGCAGAACAAAGTATAAAACAGCTTTCCGTAACATTCTATCCTGGCTCAGAGAGAAAGAAGAGCTGAAGTTGAAACCATAAATTAAGTCAGATAGTCGTGGTGACAATAGGATAAACCTAGAGCTCTCACAAGCATTCAGTCCTCTGGGAGGATTTAGTGTAATAATGACTCCTTCTGTGTGGAGAAGAAATCCATTGCATACCTCCACCTCTTTCAGAGTGTTACAGCTTGGTGTCATCATGAGAGCAGGGTGCGTGTGTGAGACAAAGCTATTCTGGAGACTTGAAAACAAGGAACCAGTCAGGGAATCTGGAACACCTTGGCACAGTGGATAGAAGATGGCCTTGAGAGGCAGTCTTGGAGAGGGGAAGATAAGATGTGAATGTAGTGAGAAATCTAGGCAGTGGGGAGCGTGGGCTACAGAAGCTAGAGTGGCTACAATCCTCCGTGGTGGAGGAAGCCCTGTCACCTGAGGATTACTGTAAACGAGCTAAGAGCTGTGAGTTAATGGCCACTGGATATTGGTCAACCTCCAGAACTGCCGTGTGTACTTATCTTGGTGCTGGGAAGGAGTGAGAGCTCTACGGTCTTCTGTATTGTTCTGTTTTCCCAGCCTTCCCTCTAATGGGCATAGGTGCTACCCCACAGAGTCTGAAAGAGCTGAGCATCTGAACCTTGACTGGCCACGGCCTCAGCCTGCAGAAAGCATAATGAACAGTAGGAACCATAATGGGCTCTTGCTATGACTCAGTTAATCACCCTACATGTCAGATTCCAATATTACAGGGTCTGGAAAGAAGCACATTCAGCTTTTCTGTCATCTTGAAACCTTTTTCTTTTTGCTTTCATTATATTTCAGTATTGCATTAAAAATTTTCATTTCATTAAAAATCTTTTATGGTTTAATTTTTATTCCTCTTTTAGCTAAGTTTACTTGCTTATTTTCTAAGACTTTCATTTAATCGTTTATTATATATGTTTTTCTCAGTATATGAAATATGATGCAATATCAAGTTAAAGAATCTTTCAGAATTTTCTCTTCCAGAGATGAGGAGCCTCATACGTCTTCAAAATGGAAAGGGTATGTTGAGGGAGGGAAATACATGTTTGGAAAAGGGAAGGATCCAAATAGCACTAGGAAGGGCATATCCTCTTTCCAAGGAGCTGACAAGCCAGGGTAATTCCTTTCATAAGACAGGAAGCACTGTTAGAATTCTACAGGACATGCGACAAAGGAAAACAAGAAAATTCCAAGGATTTAGAAAAGATGACTGTTATTTGCAGTATGGTCTTGGTTTACCTCAGTGAGTTTACTGGGAAGTCTTAATCCTTTGAGAACCATTCTGCCTGCCTATTCATTCTCCCACAAAAAGAAAAAAGTAGGCATCAGGAAGGAAAAAAAATATAGCAAATACATCTGCAGAAGAGAAATGATCTTGTCCTGTCCAAAGTGTGAATAGCCCAAGGTTAAAACAAACTAAAAAAACCCAGAAGGTTAACTGAGCCAACTGAAGTTACATTGCAAGTCATGGTGCTCAGAAATCCTTACTGCTGATCATAAATTACATTAAGACACAATTTCTAAGCAATACAATCCTAATCTCAAGACCTGTGCCTCTTCAGTCAATTCAAGACTGTGACTTGATTAAGTATTGGAAAATTCAAAGCATGGCAAAACTCTAAAAAAGCAAGCATTATCCTCCAGTCATCCAGCAGTTAACTATAGCTAGCTATTACATCATACGTAAAACCATAGGGAATCAGCCCCATGTTCTATCTTGTTTAGTCACACATCAGTTGTCTATGTCAGCAGTGCTTTGCCTTTTCTCTTTTTCTGTAAAGACCCTTCTAAGTCTCCCATAGTGGTACATGGGGACTCTAGATTACTTCCAGGGCAGTATGATAGCTTTTAAAGACAAACATAAAAGCTATCTCATACACATTTTTGAAAATATTCTGAATCTCTTGCAACTTTTTTTTAATCGAGATTGAGTAACTACACACATAATCATTTTTACATTCACACTGATAAGGATCATCATTCTGATTTACAAAGCTTATGAATAACAAAAAGTACAAAGACTTTGTTTTACATAGGAAAAAGGTTTAACATTAGAACATTAATGTTAAAATTATTTCTTCCTGATGAGGTGATCTGTACATTTCTTTCCTGTTACTTAGTATTAGCTGTTCTCTCTCTGTGTCTCATTTCCTCCCTCCCCTCACTGTCCTTGAGTTGCCGTAGTTCACTTTCATCAATGTCTACTGCAACTGATGGGCTCTGCTGCTGTGCTCACCAGCCTTCCGCTGATTCTGTGCTCTCCACCCACCTTCCTTCAGATGTGCATGTGTTTGGACCATATATGAGGTACACAATACAGAAGGCAAATTAAGACGAGGTCCTCTGTTGCCTTGTTGGGGTTCTTTTCACTCTATATATTGTTTTATGTACATGTGAAGGGTGCTTGGATTTTCTCTTGAGACTGTCCTCTTTTGGTCTCACTGTGTATGGGTGTCTTGAGTCGTTTTATTTTGTCATGCCTCGTTATGTTTTAAATCTAACACCTTGCTTTTTTTTTATTTTGAAATTAGAATTTTTTTTTTTTTGGTCATTCATGAGGCTTGAACTCTGGGCCTGGGCACTGTCCCTGAGCTCTTCAACTCAAGGCTACTGGCCCTATCCCTTGAGCCACAGTCCCACTTCTGGTTTTCTAGTGGTTAACTGGAGATAAGACTTAAGTGCCCGGGCTGGCTTTGAACCTTGATCCTCAGATCTCAGCCTTCTGAATAGCAAAGATTACAGTCGTAAGCCATGGCACCCGGCTTTACCTTAATTTTTAATTGCATAGTTGCTATGGTGGCACATAGGTGATCTAGGTTACATTAGCACGTTAAGATTGTATACCATGTGGGCCGGAAATCTGGCCTAGTGGTAGAGTGCTAGTCTAGCATGCACGAAGACCGGGGTTTGATTTCTCGGAGAATAGAAAAAATCCGGAAGTAGTGCTGTGGCTCAATAGCCTTGAGAAAATCCAAGGACAGTGCTCAGGCCCTGAGCTCAAGCCCAGACGGGCAAAAAAAAAAAAAAAAAAAAAAAAAAAGAAAAGAAAAGAAAACACTGTAAAAAAAAAAAAAAGATTGTACACCATGGTCAAGTTGGTTGAAACATAGTGATGTTATCTGAAGACTAATTTAACTAAATCGAATCTAGCATTTAAATAGAATCAATGTCCCTTCATCATAAAAGCTCTTAAGAAACATCGAATAGAAAAATCCAAAACTCAACATAATAAAGGCCATATACTACATTCTACTAACAGTGAAAAAAACATCATTCTCCTAAGGGTGGAAAAGCTCAATTTTCTCAAATTGTGAATAAGACAAGTGTCCACTTTCTTCACTTTCTTCATTATAGTGTTTGAATTCTTAGCCAGACCAGTAAGGCATGAGAAAGAAGTAAAAGAGATACAAGTATTAATAGAGATCAAATTATCCCTTACTTAGAGAAGACATGATCCTGTATTTAACTGACTCTAAATATTCCCTTAGTAAACTCTTAGGTATAATAAATACTTTCCGCAAGGTAATAGGATTTAAAATCACTATTCCAAAGTCAGATGTTTTGTTACATATCAATTATGAATATTCTGAAAAAGTAATAAGGACATAACCAATAACCTTGGAAAATTAAAAAACCCAGGAATAAACCAAACCAAGGTGGTGAGAGACCTCTAGAATAAAAACTATGCAATCCTGAAGAGATAATTTGAAGAAGATATCAGAAAATGGAAACAGTTCCCATGCTTATGGATTAGTAGAATTAACATTGTGAAAATGACCATATGTATTTTTATTATTTAAGTAGTTGTTCAAAGGGGTTTGAATTCAATAAGCATCTTGACCAATGTCATTCTTTTTGGCTATCATTTTGAAAGTGACTTACAGATTCAAATAAAATCTCCATCAAAACTCCTATCAGATTTTTGGTTTTTACAGAGCTAGGAGAAACAATCCCAAAATTTATAGGGAGGTACAAACAAATCAATTCTCTAAATAGCTCAAAGCAATTGTGAGCAAAAAGAGCAATGCTGAAGGTAACACACAATCTGATTTAAAATTATACTTCATAGCCTTAGTTATCAACAGTAAGGTACGGACACCAAAACAGAGACACAGGCCAATGAGACAGAAGATTCACAATTATGCCCAAGAAAATATGACCATCTGATGTTTAACAAAGGTGTCATTGGAGAGAAGACATCCTCTTTAACAAATTTTGTTGGGGAAACTAGATATCCACAAGTAGAAGACTAAAACTCCATCTGTATCTCTCACCCTACACAATACCCAGTTAAAATTGGATCAAGACTTTAATCTAAGACCTGCAACTTTGAAGGTAGGAGAGGATAAACATAGGGGAAACAGTCTAAGAGGTAAGTACTGGGTATGGCTTTTGGAATAGGATTACATTAGGACAGAAAGTAAGGGCAAGAACTGATAATTGGAATTTCACAGGATCACCAGACAACCTACAGAATGGAGGAAAATCTTTTCAGTTATTCATCTGGCAGCAAAATGATACCCAAAATTTAGAAAGAGTGAAAAAAAATTAGCTAGGTGCTGGTGGTTCACATCTATAATTCTAACTGCCGAAGATCTAGGTTCAAAGTCAGCCTAGAAAGGAAAGTCTAGAATACTCTTATCTGCAAACACACACACACACACACACACACACACACACACACACACACACACACACACACACACACCCCAGGAAGTGAAGCTATAACTCAAGCTGCAGAGCATAAAAACTCAGAGACAGCACCCAGGCCCCTGAGTTAAAGACAAGCTCAGCCCAATAAACAAATACAAAATAAGCTAAACACTAAAAAAACTATCAATCAGTAAATGGGAAAATAAATGGAACAGAAATTTTTCAAAAGAAGTACAAATTGCCAATAAATATATCAGAAAAATTTTCAACAATCTTCAGTTGTTTGGGAAATTAAAACCAAGATGACATTGAGATTCCACCTCATCCCAGTCAGAATAGCAATTACCGGAAAACCAACAATAAATGCTAGCAAGGATGTTGAGTGAGATGGAACTCTAGTCACAGTTGGTGAGAATGTAAATTAATTCAGCCAATATGGAAATCAATACACTTCCTCCACTCCTGGGTATGTACCCAAAGGAATTTAAGTCAGTGTACAAGTAGATATATCTGGGGTACAAGTGTAGTTGTAAATGTTTATAATCTCAGATACTAGAGTTGCCAACTGGGAAGATCCAGTCAAGAGCTGGCCTGGGCAAAAAGTTAAGATCTTACCTGAAACATAGCAAAACAAAAAGGGATAGGGGTGTCATTCCATGACAAAGCATTGGCTAATAAGCATGAAGTCCTGAGTTCAAACTCCAAGTTCTTCCTTGTACCTCTCCAATAAAGATCCCATAAGCATGTGTGCTTATTGCAGCACCATACATAACAGCCAAGTTATGGAATCATTTAGGTCCCTGCCTACAGATGAGTGGCTATAAAACAAATTCTATCATTTGCAGGAAAACAGATGGTATTAACACCAGTCAGTCTTAAAGACATATGTAAAAGAAGATATAATAATAAAAAGTACTTTATTTGTGAAGAGAAAGGGGACCAGTGAAAGGAGTGATAAGTGGTATTGAAGAAGGTTGAATATGGTCCAAATACATTATAACCATGCAATAATGTGATGAAGTAGACAGTATTTTATACAGTTAATATATGGTGTAAGAAAAAAAATTCACCATACCTAAAAATAAGCAAAGGAAAATAACACTTTTCAATCATGCAAAGTATCTAAAATACATCAGGAACTTGTTACACATAGACATCTTTGTTGAATGTCGACTTCCAAGATCATTTATTCTGGCAAGCTAGCCTAAGGCTGTCTCTTGGTCAGTGGAATAAGTAGGGAAGTCTCTTAGTTTTGCCTGTTCCAACTCCATCTCTGCCACTGTTCTGTAAGACTCTACAGCCAGCTGTCTCTTCCCTCTCAGCCTGAGAGTCTCAGGATTTACCCGTCTTAACTTTATACTTAAGTTTACATTGGGTGATGTTTAACAGTTTGACAGACCCAAATCTACTAATGATTCAATGCTGCACATCAAGAATAAGAGAAGTAAAAGTAAAATATAAAAACAAAGACCCAGGGAAAAAGAATTTTCAGCAAAGTACAAAAATTTAAAGCATTCCTTTCTTTAATTTTGTAATTCTTTACTGTGGAATAGCTCAGGATGTCAGTTCTAAGTAACAGAATTGATAACTGTGTGAAAAAATGTAATTTGGATTATAAAATTCTTGCTTTAATAAAATTCCTTAAACAGGGAAAAAAAGAATAAGAGAAGTAACCTTGAAGCCATTGCCTTAGGCAAGCAGTGATTCCAGTGCACTTGGAATTCAAGAGAAAATTCAAAGGATGAGGAGAATCTTCCCCCTACCCCCAGCCTGTCAGGATTTTAATTTTGTTTTTCATTTTGGAGACTTACTAATGAACTCCTTGTATGAAGAAGATGTTTCTTCTCAGATATAGATGAAGAAATATACATAGCTTGTTTATAGGCCAACTTGAGAGGAAAGTCTTCAAAACTAAGCAACAGATGTCTATTGTCTTCTAGTTCTTGAGATGATAAATTTACATTTATGTGCACAGGGTGTGCGAATTTCTCTTTAATGTTCCTTCTTTTCAACTTAGAGGAGTCTCTTTATGTAGGATGGGAGGGAAAGAAATCCTTCAACATTCATTTCTAGGATTATTTTAATTTCTTCCTCAATACTTTTGCTGAATATTAAATTATTGATTGATGGAGATTTTAGTTTATTTTTTAATTCAACATTTAATATAATGGACTGTTTTCCTCTGGCCTTCCAGGCTTATTTTTTAATGAGAAATTTAATGGTGATTTTCCTAGGGAAATGATGATAAAAGGTATTCCTTCTCACCTTTATAAAACAATAACAATGATGACAATCGCAATAATATAAATATCTTACATTACCTTAATATTAATATCAGACCCAATCAGTCAGAATAAAAGGAAAAAATACTATGTTGAATATAGACAACACAAGGTCTTAAAAAAAAAGAGTAGCTGGGTGTCAACAGTTTATGCCAATTATCTTAGCTACTGAGGAGGCTGAGATCTGAGGATCAAGGTTTGAAGCCAGCCCAGGGAGGAAAGTTCATGAGACTTTAATCTCCAACCAACCACTAATACACAGAAACTAGAGCTATGGCTAATATGGTAGAGCAAAAGCTAAGGGACAGTGCTTAGACCCTGAGTTCAAGCCTCAACATGGGTACAGAATGTGAATAAATAAATTCATAAATATATAAATAAAAACAAAAGCACAGACTTTAAATGAGAAACAGAGGGGACATTAAAGCATTCCACAGATTTTAAATTCAAAATGTCTAAATGTCATTTTCCATAATCCACCTTGTGGAGAACTTTTTTTTTCCTATTAAAGTGGAAAAGGTACTTGAGGCAAAAAATGAGACAACCAGTGATGGTTATACTTAGCTATGCTTATTCTCTTTCTTGCTGTGACCTCACAAGGAGTCATTGTGAAGGAATTACAAACCTCATCTGTGTAAGCCCCTTATTTGCACTGCATTCTTGTTCACATAGCACAGGAGACTTGTTTGTGACCTGTTGGATTTAGTTTTTGTTTTTGTTTCGGTTTCTTTTTTCTATTTTATTTTTTCTTTCTTCTATTTTATTTTTTCATCTTCCTTCCTCCCTCCCTTCCTTCCTCCCTTCTCCCTTCCTCCGTTCCTCCTTCACTCCCTCCTTTCCTCTCTCCCTCCTTCTCTGCCTCTCTCTTATCTTGTCTTGTCTTTCCTATCCTGTTAACACTGTGACGTGCTATGTATGGTTAGAGCAATAAGGAGGTGACCTACGAGGTAGGCCCTTGTAGCCAGCAGCTCCAGTAAGAAGGCTATCAGCTTAGCATAGGCCCATGGGGTCCATCATCAGGGACAGCTGTGCTCAGGTGAAACCAGTCCCAACACCACCTCACAGGAACTCAGGTGGCCCTAAAGGTCCTGTAGAAGAGTGGAGAACTCTCCTTCATTGTATTCCAAAGCAAATACGCAGAAGCCTCTGAGTCACACTGTTTGGGTCATCAAAACAGTTGAAGACATTTATCTCATGATGGAACACACAAGTGCTAAATGCTATGGGAAGTGCCTGAAGCTGGAGAATAGCCTTGTGGGTGCCAGAGGCAACAGTAAGCTCAGAAACCTGGGTAGCAGGTTCACAGTTAGGCAAAAAAGCTGGCTATGTTCTGTGATATGCTCCCATTTTGTACCCTGGAACACTTTCATAGCAAGAATGCTTAGCTTCTTAGCTAGATGTCTGGAATCTGGGTGTCTAACCTGTACACCAGAGTCACAAGGTCTATCCAATTTAAAGCAACCAATTTTTCTTAGCTGCAATAGCAAATCTAAAATGCAAAGGTATTATTGAGAACATGTAGTCAAACAAAACTCTTCAGCTCATGGCCAGAGGCAAGAGAGAAAGGGAGAGAGAGAGAGAGAGGAGAAAGGAGAGAGGAGAGAGGAGAGAGGAGAGAGGAGAGAGGAGAGAGGAGAGAGGAGAGAGGAGAGAGGAGAGAGGAGAGAGAGAGAGGAGGGAGAGGGAAAGAGGAGGGTAGGGAGGGAAGAAGGGAGAGAGAGATAGGAGAGAGAAAGGAGGTCCAGGCTCCCATAATTCTCATTAAAGGCATGCCTCCATGACCTGAAGATGACCTGCTGTGTCCCACTACAGACAGGAGACAGGTCTTTAATATACGAGCTACTCTTGGGGGACACTTATCCAAATCATATCTTCCCTAAAATTCTTGTACAAAAATTCTGAGGAGTCCTTTGATAGTTATTTGTCCCTGGACCAATAGAATGACCCCCTCTTAAACATATGAATAGAAGAATTTCTTGAAGGAACTAGGAGGAGGCAAACAAAAACTATACTTCCCATAATCCATTACATTTTCTTTAATTATTTCTTTAGTTCACCTATACTTTAGTGCTTTGTAAGGTCCCTGAGGACAAAGAATATGCCTCATTAATTTTATACCCATCAACCAAACATCACTTGGCATGTAGTAGACCTCCAGCAAATATTTACTGAAGAAGTAACTGAACAAGCCTAGGCAAATAACGTCAATAAGAGTGGATTAGGAAGAGAACTAGAAATACATATGCACTAAGTCAACTTTAGGTTTGGGAATTGTATGTAGTTCTGTTGGAAGCAGGGATTTATTGTAATGCAATTAGTTCAGGCTGAGTAAGTATTGGCATAGAAACTGGGTGCATGGGCAAGCAAATATTTTGACAGGAAGCGCCTGAAAAGTCTCTTACAATTTGTTGCGAAATGTTCTTCAAGCTAGATTTGAAAATGTGGTCCAAGATGGTAGAAATATAAACCACTATCAAAGAGTTCAGTTTGACACAGGCACAAATGAAGATAGATAATTTATGATTCAGAATGGCTAAAGAACACTTGGATCACTTTATAAACAAGTCTCAATTTTAACCACTTTTCAAAGTATGAGCTTCCATCCGACTACATCATTTAGTAGAAGAATTATGCCACGAAAAGATAAAAGTGAAAGCCAACACAAATAAGGTTCAAGACTGACTTATTTGGGAAAAATGGATGAGAAAGTATGAGAATGAGATGAGTGGTTAAACTTAGTATATTCAGGTTTCATTGTGTATAAAGGAATGAAAAGCATTCATTATAGAATTAGCCAGCAAGGGCTGGGAGTTTAGCCTAGTGGTAGAGTGCTTGCCTAGCATGCACATAGACCAGGGTTCGATTTCCCGGTATCACATACATAGAAAAAAGCCAGAAATGGTGCTGTGGCTCAAGTGGTAGAGCTCTAGCCTTGAGAAAGACCAAGGACAGTGCTCAAGCCCTGAGTTGAAGCCACAGGACTGGCAAAAAAAAAAAAAAGAATGATTAGCCAGCCACAGGGTCAGAAAAATGTCTGACAGGGGCAATTACAGTTGAACTTAAGAAGAAATCTTTTGTTGAAGTGAGAAGAATCAAGTATAATGTCAGAGGATAGAGATAACATTAATGGAAGATTTTCTTTAAAGATATTAATTTTATGCTCATATTAACTTAGTCTTGTATGTATTAAACTGGAGTGCCATCTGTCTCAAGTACTTGGTTTATTTTAAAAATTAAAAGTTAAGATGAACTGAGCTCATTTACATACTGGATGTAATCCAGATCTGGTGTGGTGTTACAGAGGGTAAAATTCTATTATTCATCTTTATATTCTCTAAACCAAATAAAGTTCACAATCCACAGTAAGCACTCAAAAGATATTTATTGAATGAAACATCCTTTAACTTTTATAGCATTTTACAATTTTCAAAGTAGTTTCACATACATGATTTTACATAATCCCATAATAGCCCTTTGAGGTATTTATAAGACATTTTTTCAGATGAGAAAATAGATTCAAAAGAGGAAAATGACTTCCCAAGTCACAATAATTTTGAATCAAAATCTTCTTCCTTCTTGCTTAATTTTGTCTAGTCACAATATCTCCTTTCAATAAGTGTAGTTTAAATACACACCCAGACACACAGACATTTAGGGAATATCAGTTTGTCTCTTCTGCACCACACCCTGTTTAAGAGATTAAATGCTGCCATTCACACATACTTTGCTACCACTCTTGTTACTCTAGTAAGACAGTAAGGCATTTCTACTCAGTAATGATACTGTGACTGTAATGTGAAAGCTAGGGATGGGATCCAAGTAGTATCATCTGAGTCCTTTTCTAGGATTTTTCAATTGGGATCTAGAAAAAGAGTGTAACCTTGGAAATTCTAGAGCCAGAAAATATATAGGTGAATCTGTTCATAGCTAGAACAAACCATATGTGTACTATTGTATTGACCTATAAAATAATGAAACATTTTCTTGGGCCGGGAGGTGGTAGCGTGCTTGCCTAGCATGCACGAAGACCTGGGTTCGATTCCTCAGTACCACATACATAGAAAAAAAGCCGAAAATGGTGCTGAGGCTCAAATGGTAGAGCTCTAGCCTTGAGAAAGTCCAAGGACAGTGCTCAGGCCCTGAGCTCAAGCCCAGGACTGGCAAAAAAAAAAAAAAGAAACATTTTCTTTTTTGTGGGTTTTGGGCCTTGAACGCTGGGCCTGGAGGTTGTCCCTGAGTTCTTCAGCTCAAGGCTACCACCCTGAGACCGGCAAAACATTTTTTCCTGGCTACTTTTTTTTTTAAATGTATTTTATTATTGGGGTGATGTACAGAGGGGTTACAGTTACATTCATCAGGTAATGAGTACATTACTTCTTTTTTTTTTTTTTTGCCAGTCCTGGGCTTGAGCTCAGGGCTTGAGCACTGTCCTTGGACTTTCTCAAGGCTAGCACTCTACCACCTGAGTCTAAGGACCACTTCTGGCTTTTTGCTATGTATGCGGGGTACCGAGGAATCAAACCCGGGTCTTTGTGGATGCATGGCAAGCACTCTACAACTAGGCCAAACTCCTGGCCCCGTACATTACTTCTTGAACATTGGTACTCTGTTCCATATTTTTCTCTCACCCTCTCCCATTCATCTTGTTTTTCCCCTTCCCTATTTCAAATAAACAAATCAACATATATACAGTATCCCAGGTAACAATGTCAGATACAGTATCAACATGAGATCAACCATAAGGAGAAAAGAAAAAAAGGAGAGAAAAGAAATAACTTCACAGAGAAAAGCTACTATTTCCATATCCTGGAGTTCATTTCGCTTAGCCTCATCCTATATGGCCATAGGCACATGGCTTTTGAGCTATTGTGATCCTGTGCTACAAGAATCCTAGATGTGTACTAATTATTACAGATGAAGGAAACCATGGAGCCTCTGTTTCTTTGGTTCTGGCTGATTTTACTTAATATGATTTTTTCAAGTCTTTCTACTTTCTTACAAAAATTCTATCTTTCTTATTAGCTCTTCCAGAAGAATGTCAGACATTTCAGTGTGCAGAAGAGACACTGACAGCTGCTCTTTAAGTGGGAGTATTTCTTACCTTTATCTCAGGCCACTGAATCAAGGTTTGATTGTTTGTGTTTTGGTGGGGGGGAAGAGTGGGCATAGTCATCTTTATTTCAGCAAACTCACTAGGTATTCTTGCACACACAAGTTAAAGCAGCAGTACCTCCAGTATTGTCAGTCTCAGGGTTTTGCCAGTTATTTTGCTTCTCAAAACTCAAAGGTCCGAGTATTGAGTATACAGTATCAATAAAAATAAAAATCAGTTAGTTGCTCTGGTTACCAATGGGCTGCAAGGCATTGAGACATGTGTGTTGGGTTGAAAAGAAGTTAGTGTCTCATATTGAGTTAATTAATCCGTTCCCATTATTTATATTCATTGTGATCAAATCTTCATCCCAGCAACACATTTCTTTCTAAGGATCAACTGAGTATTTCTACCCTAAAAGCCATGTGCTATTCACTAAATTCATTGTTATTTTTTTCCTTAAGTCTGCTTTTCTTTCTATATTATCTATTTCTTTCTTTTTCTTTTTTTTTCTTTTTGGTCAGTTGTGGGACTTGAGCTCTGGGCCTGGGCACTGTCCCTGAGCTCTTTAGCTCAAAGCTACTGCCCTACCCTTGAGCCACAGTGCCACTTCCAATATTATCTATTTCTGTTAGTTGTACTATTAGTCACCAGTTTGATACAGACAAAACACTCAGAATTCTCCTCAGTTTCATCTTTTGTATCCTATCTAGTGGTTACTTAGTAATGTTAAGCCTATTTTAAAGACATCTCAAACTCAGATTAGTTTTCTCACAGTTTTCACTGCCATTGTCTTTAGATCCTTATTTAAATGTTTTCCACCATCATTTCTGGAGTTTTGAAATAGACTCTGAAAAATGCATTTTTATATCTAGTCTCTGGTCATCCATAGTCTGTCTCTCACACTACCATTTTTTTTAAAACACATCTTTACACCATAGTAAAAAAAAATACCATGGACAAGCAACTTAAGAGAAGGTTTATTTTGGTTCCCAACTTTCAGTCCCTGTTGAGTGGTCCTATTGTTTTTGGGCCTACAATTGTGGACATGCAGGGTAGGCACCCATCATGCAGCTCATCTCATAGCAATTGGAAGCAAATGTGGGGGAAAAGACCATGTGGCCCACAATCCTCTTCAAGGACTTGTTCCCAGCAACCTACAATCCCCTGCTAGGTCCACTGGTTAAAAATCCACCACCTTCCAGTATCACTAAGCCGAGGAATAAGACATTCTTAATGCACTGTCCTTAAAGGACATCTATATCCAAACTATACAAATACCTGAAATGTTACCTTCTTTAAGGGTCCCTCATTATCTCCTAGAGGAATTCCAATTCATCTGCATGGCCTACAATCTTTAACTTCTTAATGTTGAACTAAGGCTGTTCAATGTGCTAATATCTCAAATAATTCTGAATATAGCAACAGAAGTATACATTTCTTAAAGGACACATGACATGATTTTAAAGGCTCTGCTATTATTATTAGCACTTATATTGTTTTTTCTAATCTGTTAATGTTTTCTCTAAGAGGTCTTGCTAATCTTAAATGTACATGCCTTGATTTTAAATATCTCTTAAATAAATTTATAATTTGTATGTACACTATATGCCACTTTAGTTTGAAAATTCCAAGGACTTACTTCTTCACTTGTTTGATCTAGTTAAAGGATAGGTTTCCATTTGATTCAACATCTTCCTGCCTTCTTCCAAGTTACTTCTTGTCTGTCTGCAGACTGGACCCAGGTGACTTCTTGTTCCAGACATATCACAACTCTCTTCTGTAAAAGAAAAGCTATGTTGTTCCCTAAACACTTACTAGTTGGACTATATAGCCTTTTTCTTTGCATATGAGAATAAAGTGAATTACTTTCCTAGTTGTGACTAACCTAGCCACTAGTATCTTAAAAAAGATGTTCTTATATAGCTGAAATTGTCATTCTTAAAATCCAGGAGTGTGCTTAAATATTTAATAAGTTACATCTTCAGAAGAGGAAACTTGACAGCCTAATCTATCAATTCATTTTAATGATTAATAAACTTGCTATCCAAAAGCATTGTCATTGATGGCATGATTTTAAGTTGCAAATGAAACCTATTTCCTCTTGTGTAATATTAGTGTACCTACCAATAATAGTCACTGGCTTTTACTGAAGAACATTTCCTTTAGCCTTTTTGTGATCCTTCATCTAATTAAACAAACAAAGCCTCCAGGTACCAGTGGCTCACACCTGTAATTCTAGCTATTCAGGAGGCAGAGATCTGTGGATCATAGTTCAAAGCCAGCCTGAACAAAAAGTCCCTGTGAGACTCTTATCTCCACTAAATCACTCAAAAACTGGAAGTGGTGCTGTGGCTCAAGCGGTAGAACTCAATCCTTGAGCCCAAAGAGGCTCAGAGACATGGCCCAGGCCCTGAGTTCAAGCCCCACAACCGATATAAAAACTTTTATGTCTATTTTTATAGTTCTCATTCCAATTACGTTCTAAGGTCTTTATTTTTCTCTTAAAGTGCTGGCTGTCAGAATCAGAAGGTGCCATTGTAAAGGTTTTTCACTAGCACTGTACATACAGGGAAGTTGCTTGTCGGCCTATGTATTCTATTTCCCAATTGTGTAGGCTAGAAAAAACGTGCAATGCTTCATCTAATCTCCACAGTGAACAAAGTATCACAATCTGCCTTACATCTTTTGCTGACACTCATTTGGAAAGGTGCCATACCTAGTCTTTGTGCTAATTTGTATTGTTGTTTTATGTTGTTCCTGCCATGAGGCTATCTTACTCTTCAGGTTTGTAGAAGTTGTCTAATAGCCTTAAGACCATGATGAATTCCAGGGCTGCTTTATGGGTAATAGTGAACCATGATCAGAAGCATTTTGGAGTGCCATTTCTATCTTCTTCCCTAAGTTTTCACAGAGAATATTAAATGTGCTTTCTATGACCATGAACGTATACACCATCAAGTATCTGTGAGAAAATCTGAGGAAGGAAATCTCACCCACACAGCAATAAACGAAACTACCTGGAAATAATCTTAAGAAGAAACGTAATATCCATACAACGGAAATACAAAACCACTGAGATAAGGGAAAAAAAAGAATTTTTTTCCTAACAGAATTAGCCTTATAGTAAGCAAGAATGCTTTCAAGTAAGCAGGTTAAGCAATTGAACATCTGAGACTTTGAGCTTGTGTTTCCAGGAAGCAGTCCTGCTGTCAGAAGCCAGAGCCACTCTGACTTTTGCTTCCTAAACATGCAAAGCCAAGTCTACTTGGCGAGAAACCTGCTGCCTAGTCATAATAGAAATACTTGTTAAGTTGGTATTTGGTAGGGCTGCAGTGCTTCTTGTTGGTGTTGAGTTTTATTCTTATTTTATGAGAAAGCTAAATTTTTGTAGCAAATTGGGCATTTGAGCATCAGTAAACTTTATATGCACTTGATTACTCTTAAAATACTTTTTTTTGACAGAAAGTAAAATAGAAACTACAGTATCCTTACCACCCATGAAGTGAGGTGTTGAAGGTAATTTAGTTCAACTAATTTGTTGTTGTTGTTGGCCCTGGTGTTTGAATTCAGGGCCTGGGCAGTATCCTGGAGCTTTTTTTTGCTCAAAGCTAGCGCTCTACTACTTTGAGCCACAGCTCCACTTTGGGCTTTCTGGTGGTTAATTGGGAGATGAGAGGTTCACACTTTCTTGCCTGGGCTGGCTTTGAATCATGATCCTCAGATCTCAGTTTCCTGAGCAGTTAGGATTATTGATGTGAGCCACCATGTCCGGCCCTCAAATAGTTAAAAAAGTTTTAGAATGAAATTTTTTCTTGAGGCAATTATGTGTCTACGTGTCTCTGAAAAGAATATTAAAAGCGAATGTTAACTTTCATTTGCTATAACAGATCAAAAGAACAGAAGGAGTAGCAAGCTTTCTATGCAAATCCTGGTTCTATCATTTAACAGCTCTATACTTTGGTCAAGTCAATCAATCTCTGAGTCTTGGATTATATCCCACTTGAGCAACTCACTTTAATAGATTGTTAAAAATACACAAGAGAGAAAATCAGAGCATAGATTATGCACTAGTAAATGAACATGTTGCAAATTAAATTTAGGATTCAAAAGAAAAAGAAAACTAATTTTTCTTGCAAATGATATTTGCATGTCAAATACTTCCTATCTCATCACTTTTACTATAACTTCATGTATTGTGAATATTATTCTCATTGTTATTTATTACAATTCCATTTTTTTGTGGTTCATGGGGCTTGAACTAGGCCTGGGAGCTGTCCCTGAGCTCTTCAGCTCAAAGCTACCACCCTACCTCTTGAGCCACAGTGCCACTTCCGGTTTTCTGGTGATTAATTGGAGATAAGAGTCTCATGGACTTTTTAGTGCCTGGGCTGCTTTGAACTGCAATCCTCAGATCTTAGCCTCCTGCATGGCTAGAATTATAGGCATGAGCCACCATGCCCGGCTCTATAGATTTCTTAAATAGACATTTCTGTAAAGCATTCAAGCAAATAGCAACAGAAAGAGGACAAATGCTCAGCAACACTAACAATCAAAGATGTGCACATCAGAACCACAGTGAGTTATGATGTCAGTCCAGTAAATATGGTTATGATCAAAAGGGAAAAAGAATGGGTGCTTGTGAGGAAATTGACAAAGGGGAACCCATGCACTCTGGTGAATGAATGTAAGTTAACAGCCAGTGGAAGACTAACTCACTTAAAAATACTTTTAAAAATTATTAAGTAGTCATACAAAGAAGTTACAATTCCATATGTCAGATTATAAATACAATGCTTGGCCTTCTATTTTCTACTACACCCCTTCCCAATCCTTACCCTAAAGTAATACTGTTCAATTTTACATAATGTACATTGGACAGAATGACTATTTGCTTACCTGTCCTCTTTCCATTCCTGTGTCCCCCACATTACCCCCTGCACAAAACGTGTTTCTTCTTTGTGGTATTCTTTTTGATAAACAGTTCAGTAGTTGCTCCAAGGAGTTTTACCTTTGACTGTCTTCTCTTAAGCACACCACCTTTTTTTTTTTTTTGCCAGTCCTGTGGCTTGAGCTCAGGGCCTGAGCGTTGTCCTTGGGCTTTCTCAAGGCTAGCACTCTACCACTTGAGCCACAGCACCACTTCTGGCTTTTTCTATGTATGTGGAGTGCTGAGGAATCGAACCCTGGTCTTCATGCATGCTAGGCAAGCACTCTTACCACTAGGCCAAACTCCCAGCCCCCACATCACCTTTTTTTAAAAAAATTGTGTACATGCTATTATTATTACTATTGTTAATTATTATTATTTAGTTTTATTTGAGATAGTATTACACTGTAGCCCATGCTGGCCGGCTTTGAACTCATCATCTTCCGGTTTTAGCCTTCTAAGTTCTGGGATTACAGGTATGTACCATTACACTTGCGTTAAAATCCAATATTTTAGTGATGCACTGCAGTATACTTATGAATGAACAGTTGCCATGCCTAGAATTTGTTTCAGAATAACCCAGGTGAAGAGATTGAGTGTGATTTTAAGGCATAGGTGATATAAGACTCATAAAAACCAACAACATTTTAAACTGGATGACGTGATCTGACTCTCAGTCCCCTTGGTTTCAAAGCCGGACTATACTGTTATTAAGTGGCAGGCTCAAACATTATCAGTAGAAATGCTGTCTTTCTGGTGTTTCTTGGAATGAAGTTACAGGTTTTGAAATCCACCCGTTATGACACACTCTTCCTGTCTTCTGCATTTGAATGTACGTTTCCCCTCTGGGTAGCACTCTAGTAAGCTCAGGCTGCTCTCAGTACTAAACCGCAAGACCCAAATGTATATAATTCCTCCCTCACTTCCAGGTCCAGGGATTAAAATCTCCAGCTGAACTCTTGTCAGTTGCTGATGATGCCACATGCTGGAGCAGTTTCTGCAGGCATTTTGCTCCCATTTACCCTATAGCAAGTCCCCTTAGTTGGACTTGCTGTTGCTTCTCAAATTCATTGGACATTGCCTGTTTATATGGGAGTGGATTCAGCATGAAGTTATGGAAGGTTAAGTTTTAGGGCTCACCACCTGTCTGGCTGGACTGCTCCTGAGCTCCCAGCTATATAGTTAACAACCACAGTGCATTCAAAGTACTTTTTAGTGTATTCCTTCCTCAGGAAACTTAAATTGTCCTGAAATCCTACAGCAGATTCATTATAAAATTATATCTTCCAAATTGGAAAAAAAGTCAAACTACAGGCATAGTATGCTATCAAATAGTAAAATAGGATGTTATTATCCTAGATTTTTATATGTATGTACTATTGCCAGTTTTTCAAAGCTTGTAATTTGTTGGTGTGTCTTCTATTTCCCAAGTGAACATTTGTTTTTGAATCTAACTTACGCTCTCAATTTTTCCCCTTAACACAGTACCCCTTACAATTTTCTAGCTTCAGGCATCATAAAACCTAGGCTCACAGTGCAGCTCACTCTGCTCTCTGAGCATCATTTATATATGGGTTTTATTTTCTGTAGAGGTTTTATAAAGCTCCTAAAAGGCTTTTGTGTTCTTTGGCTATAGTTGATAATAAAGGAAGACTGAGTCTAAAAAGTTACCTCAGGATGTTGATCTCAGTGTCACCAGGCCGTGGTATACCAGTGTTTTAGAGATGAGGCTGTTCATGAAGATGGCCTCTCTCTGCCACTCTTCATCAAAACATATGGTCAGGGCTTATTTCTATTGCTGACTGTGAGAATAGTTCTCAGTATGCTGTGCGCATGCACATGTCGAGTAGCTCTACTTCTCCTGGTAGAGTGGAGCAGTGCCTTGTCATTTTCATGAAATCTATGGTGCCTCCTCTCTAAGCCTCCCCATTAGCAGAAGTAGTACAATTGTGTGTACTCTTCCCATTTCAGACCAGTTTTTATAAGACACTAGCTACTCTATAGCACAAATGACCTCCAGACTGCTTAGAGCCCAGGATGCTACCCACCAGGACAGAAGTCCTTCACCGCAGACTCCCACAGTCTAGGAACTACATTATAATCGCCGCTAGCCTACCTGCTAAAAGCCAAGTAGCAAAGCTTTGGGGAGAAGAGCATTTTTTTATGAATTGAAAATTATGAAAACCAGTGGGAAGGTTTTATACCAGTGGGGAGGTTGTACTGTTCTGAAGAAGTATGGAAAATTATCTGTCTGTCTGTCTGTCTGTCTGTCTGTCTATCTAATTTGCTTGTGTTTTAAATGACCCCAGGCGAGCTTTAAATTTATCCAGTTGCTTTTCATCTTTCATCCTTGTGCTTTCTGTCAGATTATCCACATTCATTTCTTGCTACTGTCTGTCAGTCTGCTGCTCCATATTCTCCCTAATAGCTGGTGGTCTTGTGTTGGGAGTCTGGAGATAGGCTGTTTAGGTGGAAATCTCAGACATTACACTTAAGAACTGAAGCACCGTGGACAAAATTACTCAACCTTTCTGTGTTAAAATGGTGTACGATAATAGTATCATCTTCATGATGTTGTCACAGGAATGAAGTGACATAAAAACGCTTAAGGCAATATCTCAAATATCTCAAACGTAGTATGTTCTCAACAAAAAAATTTTGTTATCAGTTTCTCATTTGTTAGATCTGCTAAGGACTTAGAAACTAGATAACCAAGCTTATTCACACTCGACATAAGATGAAATTAAACGAATCTTTGAATGCCTAAACAAAAAGTAAAGGGTTAGTAAAGAGTTTGTTAGTAAAGGACTGGAACATTAGTACAGCCTTGTTCAGGCAGGAAAAAAATGGCCATAAGGTCTGATTTTGTTAAGAAGGGCTGGTTACCTGACAGAACATTAACTCCTATTATCAGTCTAGACAGTTAATTTTTTTTTTTGCCAGTCCTGGGGCTTAAACTTGGGCCTGGGCACTGTCCTTGGGCACTTTTTGCTCAAGGCTAGCACTTTGCCAGTTGAGCCACAGCACCACTTTTTCCTTTTTCTGTGTATGTGGCTCCAGGGAATTTAACCCAGGACTTCGTGCATGCTAGGCAAGCACACTACCACTAGGCCATGCTTCCAGCCCAGGACAGAGAATTTTTAATGTGGTAAAAACAATTCTTTACCTTGTTAGCTGATATATTGTATATATGTTTATTTGTTTATTTGCAATAGGATGGGGAAGGGGGAAAAACAAGATGAGGGGATGGGTGGGGGAGGGAAATAGGGACAAAAACATGAGAAGGGTAGCAATGATTGTTAAGTAATGCACCGTCTATCTGGCGAATATAATGTAACCTTTCTATTACAATAAAATATACAAAAACAAACAATTCTTTAGGTCTTTGTAATGATTGCAAAAAAAGGTGAAAATAGCTCATCTTGGGACATAAACATGTAATTTACAAGTAGCTACAGTAAACAGTGTCACACAGACAGTTTTTAAATAATATTCTTGGTGGTTTTGATGATGGTTCTCTGCTCTTAGACAGCAATGGATAAAGGAAATTTCTTTCTCTTCACTTCATTTATATATTCTTTTCCCTATCATCCTGGTTTTCACAAGCTTCGGCAATTCTATTTTATTAATTCTAGCTATCTTTTCTTCTGTTTGTACACAGAAGGCCCATGCACTGTTCAAAATCTAAGCATGATTGGCCTTGAATCAATTCAGAAACAGTGTCTTTTATTTCTGAGATAGAAAGGAGTTGAGATGATGATATCTAGTACATAACATTCTCTTATTTATTAAATCAGTGAAAGGTTGCTTTAGTTTTCAGTGGGAAGAAAGTAAGTCATTCAGTCTAAAATACCCCATCTCCTCCAAACTGTAGAGAAATCATTGCTTATAAACTGCTCTATTTCCTGTGCCTCACTAAACAGTGTGGCATCCTTCTTGCTGTCTCAGCCAAGGAGTGTAGAGTGTAAAGTAGACATGAAAGTATAACCATGAGGATATATATATACAAACTGTGTAACGGTATGATATTTGGGCTGGTAGATCACAAGTCCTTTCTGCTTGGCTTGACTGGATAGGTAACATTTTAAGATACTAGATTACAGCTAGAAGCACAGGTAATGCCGCTGTTAAACACATTAAAATCCATTTAAGTGGAATTTATTATTTTGAATCTTGAAATTTGAAACCCTAAAGTTTGAAGCTTGAAATCTTAAACTAACTTCTCTATGAGCAGTCTTTTAGAGTAGTTTTTGTCTTCACATTTACTACAAATAGAGATAGTGACTAAAAATATCTTTTTTTTTTTTTTTGCCGGTCCTGGGCTTGAGCTCAGGGCCTGAGCACTGTCCTTGGACTTTCTCAAGGCTAGAGCTCTATCACTTGAGCCTCAGCATCACTTCTGGCTTTTTTTTTTCTATATATGTGGTACCAAGAAGTTGAACCCAAGTCGACAGGCATGCTAGGCAAGCACTCCACCACTAGGCCAAACTCCCGGCCCCTAAAAATATCTTTCTACTGGAGATTATGATATGCTTCCAAACACCGAATAAAAATAAATTCTTAACTTATTTGGGTTAAAGAGTAAGTGATGGAAAACCAGGACTGAATAAAAAAAAACACCCTTTAGGGTTTGTGTGTGAGAGAAAAAAATTAAATTTAGTTGCTCCATCTAGTGGTGAACAGTTATATGATTTTAGTGAAGAGGATTTCGTTTAGAAATTTGCTTTGGTAAGTTGGGAAAAAAGTATTTTGTAGATTTAGCATCTTAGTGTACCACTTAATTCAATAGAAAATTACTCATAGGTAATAAAAGAAAGCCAGTACTTAACTAATATAATTGGACTTAAGAACATATCTGTGACCAATTCAAATTTCAAATTATGTCTTCTTTAGTCAGTGAAGGAATGAACAGAAACATTGATATCTATATCTAATGTACATCTGCATACTATCCTGAAAACAAGGAAACTTTAGGTCTAGTGTAAATGAGAAGAAGAGAAATCCTAGTAGAAAAATCAGATGTTCTGCAGTTAAGTGCATGTTTGGTTTTGAAAGCTCAAACCTTAATACTTAGCAAATTCTCAGAACTATTTGCACCCAACTTTATCAAAAGATATTTAGAAATATAGATTACTAGTTTAGCTAAGTATACTAAATTACTGTGGTAACCTAGGTTCTAGACCAGCCTACTTAGGTTAAATTCAAGAAATCATTCCCTGGCTAAATGTCCTTTGTGTTCTGAATATTTCTATGAAATGGAAAGAATACTACTTATTTCAGAGTTCTGAAGTTAAAGTAAATACTATGTGGAAATCAGTTGGAACTGATACAGAATAGGTAGTCAACTTTTCCTAGTGACATTACTTTGTGCATTTATATATTTTTGGGTAATTGACTTGGTGAATAACTGAATAATGTCAAATAGTAAGATAATGGTTTGGTAAGCCAAGGAATCTCTTTGTTCCTTGACAAAGTGAAGTGTTCCTGTTCTGGAAGAAACTATTAAAGTATCTTTAGTGTAATGTCAACCTCCCATAGATCCCAACCTCTAACACATTTATAGGGTTTCTCACTCACTTTCCACAGTCTGTCTTTCTTCCTGAGAAGTTTAGCACTCAACTGAAAAGCAGAGATGATGTATTTGCTCCTGTCCGTACTTCAAATTTGTTTCTTCCTCAGATTCTCAAAATAATGGTTTGGCTTTGTTCTTTCCTGACAGTAAAACAGGATCTGATAATGTAGAAATCCAGCTCCCATTGGTCAATTTGTGTAATAATTCACTGGGTTGGTCATGTTGGATTTTATCTTTCATAGTCCTTGTGGAGTGGGGGAGGGGAGGTAGTGTTGCATGCCATAAAATACCTCCTTTTGCTTACGATCTAATCACAGAGCCCCTTAAATATATTTGAGAGTGCTTGAAAGAATAGACTATGCAGAAGTAAGTGATTAAAAAAAGAATGTACCTGAAAGTTCATTTAGCAATGAATAACTTGTATGAACTTGTATAGGGTCTGGTATATATAAGTTTTCATTTATACATGAAGCATGAGATTCAAATTCAACACATTTTATGGAGAAGATTGAGTTTTTCACTTACTTTTTTGTGGTCCTAAAGGTTGGTATTTAAGATCTTGAGTTTGCTAGTCCAGAGCTCTACCATTTTAGTCACAACCTCAGTCCTCACTTTTACCTCTTTTGGTGACATTTTCCCACTTACTAACTTCTTGACTGTTTTTCAAGTCTTCTTTCCTCTTCTCTGTCTTTTATTTCCAATTTTTCTTCTTAGATGGTATCATCTGCTTCAGAAACAATTTTGCTAACACTTTTCCCTCTAAGCCTTTTTCTTCTTACCAAGGAATTTCTTAAGAATATGGACTTTTATTATTCTTTTTAATTTAATAAAATTATATATATTTTATTTTATTATAAAAACTAGGAATTTCAGGAAATTTGGAAGATACAGAAAAAACAAGAATAATACCCTTTCAGTTGTGTGTTAGCTCAATACACAATGACTTTAGTAGCTGGCAGTGACCCATCCCAGGGAGCATGGCTGGCTGTGGAAGGTCAGCAGGTATGTGGGTAGCTTGGCTTCCAGGTTTTTCCAAAATGGGTAGCTGGTTTCTGCTCATTGTGTGATTTACTGCTAATGTTTCCTCAGAAAGAAAATCACACTGTTTTCCAACAGAAAGACAGAGATAGAGACAGAGAGACAGAGAGACAAAGAGAGAGAGAGAGACAAAGAGAGAGAGACAGAGAGACAGAGGGACTGAGGACACACACACACATATATACAGAGAGGCCGTTTACAACATTTTTTTGGTGAGTTTCATGGTGGTTTAGAGGTAGAGAATCTGACTTATGGAGGCAGCAGCATCCAGGTCTAGGATGTCACAAATCTTTTCCATAAGGACAGATCTTTTGAGGGGCTCCTGGAAAAGACAAGGAGACAGGACACAGAAAGGTAGAGGGCATCAGATCCACCTAAGTCTAATGCCTTCTGAGTCCCACTGTGTGCAGGCCCCAGGAAGGCACCTACTCAGAGAAGCAGCCAGGTAGGATTTGTCTGCTCAGACTGACACAACAAGGTGTTTAAACAGCTTATCCAAGACATTTACTTCTCACAGTCCTGGAGGTGGGGAGACAAAGATCCACGTGTTACAGAGCTGATTCCTCTTGGGGCTTCTCTTGAGTTGTTGCTGATACTGTCTTTGTGTTCTGAAATAGTTGTTCTCTATGTCCTTCTTTTCTTTCTTTTTTTTCTTCTTCAGGCTTTAGTTAATACCTTTGACTCTGTTAATTATTATCATTCACAAACTCAAGCAAACCTTTAACTTCAATACCTCTCTGTCTCTTAAACATTTCTAAATTGTCATTTTCTCTTTTAATTCTCTGTAAAGGGAAAAAACTGTGTGTAGTAATTTATTTGTTGGGTTGAGACACTTAGTTGAAATAACAAAATAGCTGGTTAAATAGGAAAAGAATCAGAGAGGAAGGGAGGAAGTATGGAAAGAAGAGGATGGGGGAAAGAGAGAAAGAAAGAAAAGGAGGAGGAGGAGGTAGAGAGGAAAAAGAAGGAGGAAGAGCATCAATAATAATAGAGATTAATGTCCTAGTTCTAGCTATCTGATTAATTTGATTTCTTCTAGTCTGCCTAAAGTTAGTCTGCCTAAAGGTGGACCCTTTTTCTGGCTTGTTGTAGTAATGTCCTTAGGCTCTAGCACATTACCTTAACACAAAGAAGGGGTTTGCTAGATACTTGTTAATTACCTCTTGATGTTTCAATGTCCATATCATACTATCATCCCAAAATTTAGTACTGAAAATCTGAATATGCTGCCCAAGCAGCATCTTCTGGTTTTCTTTATTTCTGTAAAAAAAACTTACTTTCTCATTCACAGGCTGGGAAGTTCTCAAGTTCTCTCTTTTGAAAATTTGCCAAGATAATGTACGGAGAGGTTTCAGTTACTTACGTAAGGTAATGAATACGTTTCTTGTCTTGAGGGAGGGGGTAACTGTGATTCTCAAGTTCTGTCTTAAGTTCCTCCTTATCCTATCCTGTTAGTCATTGTTCTTTATGAATCATATTGATTGCAGCCTCTCTGTCATCTTCCTTCCCACATCACTTGTCTCATGACCCTTTTATTATATGGATTATTGCAGTCATGTTTTCCCTTCCCTAATCTATTGTGTTTATCACAGGAAAACAATTTTAGGACCTTAACCACTTGCTCAAAGAAATCCTTTGAGGTTTCCCATTGTTTGTAACTGGTTTCAGACTTAGATTTCATTGTAGCCATGCCACAACTTAATATACATTTAATGCACAAGTCTTAATTCCCGCACTTCTACACAGTTTCTCTGCTTTAGTCAGACTGGTTTCACGAAAATGGAACTACTTCCTGAAAATTCAGAGCACAGATTTTCCTCTTCCTATTTTTTCTTGTGTCATTCTTCATTCTTTCATATATTCTTTTGTCTTCCAGTTGAATAAATCTAACCCTAGATTTTTTTTGACAATAGAAACAAAGAATTTACTTACTTACCTTATTTATTTGTGGGTTGTAGGGCTTGAGCTCCACCTGTGCGCTGTCCCTGAGCCCTTTAGCTCAAGGCTACCACTCTGGGCCTGGGCGTGGTCCCGCAACTCTTCAGTTCAAGGCTACCACCATACCCTGAGCCAAGCCCCACTTCCCATTTTCTAGAGGTTAATTGGAGATAAGAGTCTCAGGTCCTTTTGTGCCTGGCATGGCTTTGAATCTTAATCCTCAGATCTCAGCCTCCTGAGTAGCTAGGATTACAGGTGTGAGCCACCGTGCTGGCTAAAGAATTTTATTTATATGTATTGATTTTATAAGCATAATGTTAAGCTTCCATTGCTGTAAAGTTTGTAATAAGGTGATTCTATCCATATTTTCATGTTTGTACACACAAATATAAAACTAGCTTTAAAAAGTCACAGCTCAGGCTGGAGTTGGGCCTAATTAACCCTTCCACACCAGTTTTTTTTTAATAAGACAATTTTCTCCCCCCCATACAAATATCCCTGACATTCTAGCATAGTCAAATCATAAATATGGAATGTATTCCATATACTGTTTTACCATGAGGTATAGCAGTTTAGAGCCCAAAACCAGGTAGTTGATTTCAAATGCTACCACTCACTAGCCTGGTGATGTCAGGTAGGTAGCTAAACCTCTCTGTGCCTTAATCTCATCTCTACACAGAATGTTCAAATAAAGCAAACCTCACAAAATTTCTGAGATGGTTAATCTGGTTACTACATTCAAAACAATGCTGGCATTACCTCTGTAATCATCATCATCATCATCATCATCATCATCATCATCATCATCATCATTTTTTTATATGCCTGGTATTTCACCACAAATGCTTTGCAAACTTTTTCAATTAAAAAGATTTAATCTTTCTCTGCCTTGCACAGAGGAGACTGTCACAAATACCGTGTTTGCAAAGGTTTAGGGGGATCCAGAAGCCCGGTTTATCAGATTAGGAACATCTTATGTTGCATTGAGACATCTTTTGCGTATGGGTAAAACAGAACTATCTTTTTCTCCCCTACATTTCTTTTTTTTTCTTTTTTTATGCTTTACTTTTGTGTTATATTCTCTTTTAACAAATTTGAGAATCTAGATGAAATGGATGAATTCCTAGCCAATATTAACATACCCACACTGAACCAAGAAGAACTAAGCCAACTCAACAGGCCTATTTCAAGCTCTGAAATAGAAATGGCAATTAGAGAACTTCCACCTAAGAAAAGCCCAGGGCCAGATGGATTCACAGCTGAATTCTATAAGGTCTTCAAAGCAGAGCTCACACCAATACTCCTCAAGCTCTTCAACGAAATTGAAAATGAAGGTTCCTTACCAAACTCATTCTATGAAGCCAGTATAACCCTCATCCCCAAACCAGACAGAGATTCATCAATACTGGCCAACTGTCTACAACAACTCATCAAAAAAATTATTCACTATGATCAAACTGGATTCATCACAGGGAGGCAAAGCTGGTTCAACATACGCAAATCAATTAATATAATTCAACACATCAACAGGAGCAAGGACAAAAATCACATGATTGTCTCAATAGACGCGGAAAAGGCATTTGACAAGATCCAACACCCCTTTATGTTAAAAGCTCTGGAGAAACTAGGAATCCATGGAACATTCCTCAATGTAATAAAGGCTGTGTATGAGAAACCTACTGCTAGTATTACACTTAATGGTGAAAATCTAAAGCCATTCCCTCTAAAATCAGGAACGAGACAAGGATGCCCACTCTCTCCACTCCTCTTTAACATAGTACTAGAATTCCTAGCCAGTGCAATAAGGCAAGAAGCAAGCATAAAGGGGATCCAAGTAGGGAAAGAGGAAATAAAACTATCCCCTACATTTCTATAGTTCAGTAAAGTGTCTCATGTAAAAAACTTATTTGTTATCTCCTACCTGTTTCAGCTGTAATTTATATCAACCTATCGAGAGGCTTGTCAATGTAACCTGTGTTGCCGAGGTATTTAATGAGTGCTTTTTCTTGGGGGCAGGTGGCTTAAATAACAGAATTTCATTTTCTTAAATTGTGGATGTTAAAATCTGAAATCAAAGTGTCAACAGGGCCTATTTCTTCTGAGGCATTTATTCTTAGTTTATAAATGGCAGGCTGCTTATGACTCTCCATTGTTTTTTGATGTGTATCTATGTCTTTAATAACAATCTCTTCATCCTCTTCTAGCTAAGTAAGAACTCTACCACTTGACCTATTTTGCCAGACCCAATCTCTACCTGAAAGAACTGCCAATCATGTTAGTCTAGGCTCATGCTAATGACCTCATTTAAATTTACTATCTCTTTAATACAGACCCTGTTTCTAAATACGATCACGTGCCACATACTTAGGTACTGGAGATAGGACTTTAGAGTATAAATTTTTAGGACACATAAAGAACAAATGGAGGGGATATAAATAACAATAGATGATGCTTTTGCCTACATTCCATGAGGCAAAATGTTCTAGACAAATTTTAGAGACAAGGACATACTACAAAACTTCAAGGCTTCTGAGCATGTGTTCTCAAGTATTTAAGTCTCACTTTTCAGAAATTTTGCAAATCGGATAATCTGTGGGAAAGAGGTATGTAATAGCTGTTCAGCTATAAAATATAAAGTATATAAAGTATAAACTATAAACAATTGAAGTACACAAGTTTAGAATGATAGTGTACATCTGTAATCCTAGATTACAGAGGCTTGGGTAGAAGCCTTTTATATAGTTAGTGTATGTATTAGTGTTTTAATATAAATGCACACACATAATATATGGGTCTGTCTCTATTGCTATCTCTCCCTCTCCCTCTCCCTCTATATGTATGTTTGTTTTAACTATTTCCAGATAAGATCATGTATAGGAAATGGTAATGTTGACTCTTCAATCTATAGCAGACACATGGTTGTTCCTGGCATTGGCACATGAACTTAGTATAAATGATTCACCGAAATAGAGGAACTTGAAAGAAAATCAGGTCCAGGCCATAGAATTTTTCCCTAAAATGTGCATACTTTCAGTCATCTGCAAACATTGATAGGTTTTTTTTTTTGCTTTATCATGAAATTCCTATCAGTGTTGTTCATTATCTAAGAGCTCTCTTTATATTAACATCGTTTGTGAAAATGTTTAGATGTTCCCACATCAAAATAAAGAATTTAATGTTAATTAGGATGGAAAGTATAACAGAGACATCTTATGACTCCTAAGAAATGTGGACGTTACTCCACACTTTCTTCTGTCATTGGGCTGTGGGAGGCAGAACAGCCATGGAAGGATTGCAGGACCTGGGGGAGGGTGGAGCTAGTGGCTAGAAGAAATCTGGGTTTCTTCCTGACTGCAAAGGAATGTGATAGGACCCATGTGATAGGAATGTGTTGGGTCTGTGAGATAGTGATACTGTTTGCTATAATACACTGACTAATGGAGCCAGCATTGTGAGACTTTAGAAATTTCAGTCTTTATAATCTTTTCTTGCATTTAAAATTTCATTATTACCTACAGAAATATTTTCCAAATATTACTTCTTTCTTAAGGCCACAAGAATTATCTTATCAGTTACAAACTCATGTTAAACATTCTGTTGCAGCACTTATAATTTCATTTCAGAATTTTATCAACTAGAAGGAAAAGGCAAGGTAGTCACCCCTCTCTCCCTCCCTCCATCTCCCCCTCTCAACCCCCCTATCTTTCTCTCTTTCTCTGGTTCAAGTTGCAATTGCCCTGGCCTTTGTTTTGGTTAGAATCCTGGAATCCTGCTTCTAGATGAATTCTCGTAACTTCTAGTACTCAGAGTAAATTCTTAGCATCTAACCCAGGATCTGGTAGTTTATGTCAGTAATCCTAACCACTCAGGAGGCTGAAATGTGAGGACCACAGTACAAAGCCAAAGGAGCAGGAAAGTCTCGGAGACTTTATCTTAACTGGAGACTTACCTCCAATTAAGCACTAAAAAGCTGGAAGTGGAAGTATGGGTCAAGTGTCAAACTTGAGAAAAAAAGCTAAAAAACAGTGCTTAGTTCCTGAGTCCAAGCCCTAGTACTGGTAAACACACACACACACACACGCACACGCACACACATTCTTTAGTATACAGAATTTTAGAATCTATAAGAATTGTTCACCATTAAGGATTGAAAACATTTTGAAATCAACATCAGAGGGGAAAAGTAGAACATAAATGTGTATATTCATACAGAAGATTGCTTAACTTGAAAAGCAGGGTTCCTTGCAGCAATATATTTTTTTCATATGTTTTTTATTGTAATTAATAAAAGGGTTCATGATATTTGCCAGATAGATGATGCATTAATTCCCATACATTGATACCCTTTTACATGTCTTGGTCCCCGTTTCCCTCCCCCCCACCCCACCCCTCATCTTGTTTTCCCCCTTCCCTATCCAATTTCAAATAACCAAATACAAATATATCTGATATATCAGGTAACAAAGTGAGATACTGTAACAATATGATATAACCAAGGGACAGCAAAAGAGATGAGAGATAACATAGTACCTTAAGAACAACAATCATTCATTATATGGCTTATGTTTCTATATCCTAGAGATCCTTTCATTTAGTGTCATACTATATGGCCTTTTGTATCAAGGGTTTGCTCTATCTTGCAGCAATACTTTATTTATTTTTTTCCATATATTTTTTTATTGTAGTTAGTAAAAGGGTTACATGATATTTGCCAGGTAGAAGGTGCATTAATTCACATACATTGATACCCTTTCACATGTCTTGGTACCTATTTCCCTCCCCCCCACACCCCCCCACCCGTCTTGGTTTTCCCCCCTTCCCTATCAAATTTCAAATAACCAAATACAAATAAATTCAATATATCAGATAACAGAGTGAGATACTATGACAATATGAGATAACCAAGGGACAGCAAAGGAGATGAGAGACAACATAGTACATTAAGGACAACAATCATTCGTTATATGGCTTTTGTTTCAATATCCTGGAGGTCCTTTCAATTAGCTTCATACTATATGGCCTATGTATCAAGATTTTGCTCTATTGCAGATCTCTGCTAGTAGAGCCCAAGGTTTCTACTGACTATGACAAATGAGGGAAACCATTGAGCCTAAGTTCCTTTGAGTCTGGCTTACTTCACTAATATGATTTTTTCTAAGTCTTACCATTTCCTAACAAATGGGGCGATGTGAATTTTTAAAAAAAATATTTTATTTTATTGTCAGGATAATATGTAGAGGGGTTATGGTTACACTCATCAGGTAGTAGATGCATTACTCACACATTGATATCCCTTCTTATGTTTTTGTCCCCCTTTTCCTCCCTCCACCCCTCCCAATCATCTTGTTTTCCCCCCTTCCCTTCCTTATTTCAAATAAATAAACGTATATACAATATACCAGGTAACAAAGTGAGATAGAGTAACAACATGAGATTAACCATAGGGCAAAAAAAAAAGAGAAGAGAAATAATATAGTACATTAAGAACAACAACCACACAAGATAAACAAAACCTCTTGTTTCCATATCCTAGAGTTCATTTCAGCTATTCTCATCTTATATGACCTTATGTACATAGGTTTGAGCTATTATAATCCTCTGCTAGGAGAGTCCTAGATGATTTTTAACAATATGTTTTAACTTGTTCCAAAGAGTTTAGTATTCTCTCTCTCTCTTTCTTTCTTCCTACATTCCTCTCCCTCCTTCCTTCCCTCCCTCCCTTTCTTCCTTGCTTCCTTTCTTGCTTCCTTCCTTCCTGTCTCCCTCCCATCTCTCTTTCTGTCTGTCTTTATTTCTCAGTTACTGCTTACCAGGGTGAGCACAATCTCTTTCAGAGTTAAAAAGACAGGCTAGAGTAAGAGAAAGGGGAATAGAGTAAACGAGGCAGAGAAAAATCAAATAGTTACCATGAGAGAAAGGACTATCAGAAACTGGGAATTGACAGAGGAACAGTAAAAGTATTAGATTAAAAATAAATAAGCAATGGAGACATACAAATGAATATGATTTTTCAAGGCAAGAAACTGTGACTCATTTAGTCTTTGAGAAGCAGAGTATTTCCAGAAACAGTAAAAATAATGAGTACAGAAGGGTATATGATATGGGAAGCTGTGGGAATTTCTAGGCTGACTTCTGTGCTAATTATTAAGTATCCCAGCTCTCATTCTATATGCAAACTAAACATCCATAAATCTCTTTGTAGCAGGATTAGACATAGGGAGATATTCAAATACCAAAGTAACTATAGAAATGGAAGGAACAAAGAATTTTTGAAAGTCTCTGGGTAAAGATAAAAGAAACACAGAATAAAGACAATCTCACAGCAGGGACCTGTGACAGATCTCCAAATCAAGAAGTCAGGGAAGATGGAGTGAAGCCAAACCCTATCACCACATCCAGGGAGATGGTCCATAGATTTTAACTACCCAGTTAACTTTCAGTTAACTCACTCAGGAGAAGAGAACTGGAGACACATGAATGTAAGTTTAATATTGCCAGTAAATGATGCAAAAATAGAGAAGCAATAATTTTGAAAATGGTATTATATTTTTAAGGAAAATTTTATAGACTACTTGAATCTTAACCCAGAGAGGAATGATCCCAATTAGTATAAAATTCTGAGTATGAAAATATTCCAGAATATTAAGAACAAACATAAATTGTCTATAAATTGGTGACATATATATTTATCTATATCTATCAAGAGTTATATACAGACAAATAGATAGATATGTTAACAACATTTTATTTGTGCCAGTACTAGGACTTGAATTCAGAGCCCTGGGTACTATACTTCTGCTTTTGCTCTGAAGGCTAGTGCTCTACCACTTGAGCCATAGCTCAATTTCTGGCATTTTGTCAGTTAATTAGAAATAAGAGTCTCATGGACTTTCTTGTCTGGGCTGGCTTTGAACCACCATGCTTAGATCTCAGTCTTCTGAGTTGTTAGGATTATAGTCATGCATCTCTGAAGCCCAGTATAAACAATTTTTACCTTATTCTATGCAGCAGACATCTCCAGATTTAGCTATCTCTGCATAATTTCTGTTTTTCTTTCATGGCATGGGCAAAAGGTTTCCCTAGGTCTGGGTTTGAAGTTCATATGAAGTCATTAACTTTTTATTCAGTCAAACCAAATTTACATGACAGTGCAGATTCACTAGGGTACGGAATTTAATCACTTCCAGTGTAAGTAGCTGCAAACAATTTTGTGTGGCATTTAAAATCTATTATAGGTGATTTGTAAATTAAAATTCAATTAACAAAATGAGATGAAATACGAAAGAATTAGACTTAAATCAAAAGCTGCTACTTTATTGTACAACATTATTACTATGTAGTTGGATACTCCTTTCCCCTTTCCAGTCTTTTTTGGCTCGAAATAACCATGATGAAGTTTAAAAGCTCCAGGCAAGCTGAGGGTCTCTGGGACTTCAATCATGCCACTAACTTATTTATTTTTGCCAGTACTGGGCCTTGAACTCAAGGCCTGGGCACTGTCCTTGGGCTTTCTCAAGGCTAGGGCTCTTCCATTTCAGCTACAGTACCACTTCCCGCTTTTTCTGTTTACATGGTACCATGGAATTGAATCCAGGGCTTCGTGCATGCTAGGCAAGCACTCTATTTCTAGGCCGTGCTCCTGGTCTGCCACTAACTTTTAAAACTATCTTCAGTTCAGTATCTTTCATTCAAAACTGCAGAATCTCTGAAAGCTTTTTTGTAGGTTGTAATATTCATCCTTAGTTCTAGCACTGACTCAATGTTCAAAGGGATTTAATACTTCAACTTAGTAAGATAGGCTTTAACTTTCATGATCTTGTTACCTGAGTACCTAAAGAGAAAGAGTTAATGAAACAAGCTGAATTAGTTTGTTTATTCAGTATCGTGACCTCATCTCAAGAACTCAGCAGGGATGTGTGTGCACAAGGGATCAGCTGGGATAGTTCTCTTTTGGGTGGTTCTAAGGAGCTTTTGGTTTTCTAAGGAGCTGCCAACACACGTAGTGTTTCCTCTCCTGACCTTTAGCCTAACAGTCATCTCCACATTAGCCATCTCTGTGCAGAGGACTGTGGCTCATTGGTTAAAGACTGTCACCCGTTTGTCTCTGCTGTGGACTGGAAATGTTGCAAGAAGAGAAACAGTGTTGTTGGAAAGGACCACATTCTCCTGCAAGGTTGCTACCTTCTTGAGACTTGGTGTCATTCTACTTTTAGGTTTTGTAAGATATTCCAATATTCTTCCAACCCATTCTCTTATTTTGATGAAAGAAATAGAATTGAATGCTGTTGTTATCAAAGGAAATTGATGATTGTTATAGCCCTGCCTGAAGGGCTAGAAGATGGTTTATCTGTGTGTCATTGCATTCATTCCTTTGACAGTCACTGACTGGGGGATCTGTCAATGATAGACATAGGCATACAAGTGAGATGGGGGAAGGGTGGGGAGATAGATACAGAAACATGTTATACCAAATTTTGGATAATGTTCTAGTTGAGATACTTACCTGTGTGGTGGGAGTACTGATAAGCTCTCTGAATGAGTTGCAGAATTGGGGTTAATCACCTTGGACAAGGACACATCAAAACCACACAGAAACTCAACCTCATCACATTCCAAAGGCAGTAAATGAAGAATTTCTACATAGAGATTGAAGACCAGCTGTTTGCAGTATTGACTCAGCTCTGCAGAGAGGAAACTGATTTAGCAGCATGAGAGACTTAGATTATAGATGGAAGAATTTCCTGAAAGTGAATGTTGTTAATGTTGGGTAGTTGTAGAATCTTTTTCCTCTGAAGGTTTTAGATATAACATGGTTCTTCATCTGCCTAGAATATCACTATTATGTACCTGAAATAGAGAGATGGAAGGTAATTACTCAGAATCTTTTATAGTTTAGAAATACTTCTTATAATGTGGTCATTGTTCTTCCTCCTCTCCATTGCTCCTCCTCCTTCTCCTCCTCCTTCGTCCCCTCCTTTTCCTCCTTCTCCTCCTGATCCTCTTGTATGTTTTCTTCTTTGACCAATTCTTACCATGTAGCCAAGGCTGTTCTTAATTTGACATCCTTCTGCCTCAGCCTCCCAAATGCTGGGATTATATGTATGCACCATCATTCCTGGCTAACACTGGCATTTTTAAAGACTATATGTACTTAGAGAAGTTTTAGTTTTACAGAAGCCATGAAACTTCTTATGTGCTTCTTCACTTCCTTCACATACAACCTTCCCTTATACCAACATTCCTCAACAGAGTGGCATGTGTGTTACAACTGATGCTTATAGCTTTCTTACTCAAAATATCTATAAGTTTCACTAAGGCATACTCTCCTGTTATATATTTTGTGGGTTTGTACAAATACACAATGACATGTATCTACATCTTATCTTACAGAACAGTTTCACTACCTACAATGAATTGTCTACATTCTATCTTTTCTCCCCTCAACCCTTATTATTGTGTCTATATTAAGTGCCATGTTGTTGGAATAAAAAATATGTAGCCTTGTCAAATTGGCTTATTCCATGTGGTATATTCATTTAAAGTATATTCATATCTTTTTATGGATTGATAGCTCTTTTCTTTTCAACAGTGCATGATCATCTATTGTCTGAATGTACTGCAGTTTGGCAATTTACCTGCTATAGGACACTGTATTGCTTTCCATGTTTGTGTAATTGTGAATAAATCTGCTGCAAATATTTGTGCACAGGTTTTTTTACACAGATGTAAGCTTTTGTCTCCTTTGCAACACTCATTTTCTAATAAAATATTGGGACAGAAAGATAGCAAAATTATTAATTTTCTTTGGCAGCCACTTGAAGGAAAAAATAGATTAGAAATGTAAAACTTACTGTTGTAGAAACCATTTTGAAATCTTATAGTCCATCAGTTGTTTCAGATGTTCTTTAAAATTCATCAATTAATTAATGAGACTGGTTCTTGCTGTGTTGCCCATACTGGCCAGGAACTCACATCCTTCTGCCTTACTTCTCAAGTGCTGGGATGGCAGGTATGAAGCGCCACGCTCTGCCTGGCTGCAGAGGCACATGACATGAGGACTCACGGGTTGCCCAGTATGAGATGGCTCTACTTCTCATTTCCAACCACAGTCTTTAGCTTTTCCTAATTTGAATTATAACTAGTATATCTTGCACAATATTTTTTTCATGATGCTTTAGAGTTCTTTTTATAAATTTAATTTTATCATAAAGGTAATGCACAGAGGGCTTACAGCTACATAAGTAAGGTAATGAGTACCTTTCTTGTTGAACATTGTTAGCCCCTCCCTCATTTCTCTCCCACCTCCCTCTCCCTTCTTCCCCTCCCCGAGTTGTAAAGTTAATTTCCAACATAGTGTCTTGTGAGTATCACTGTTTTATGGGCTCACCTTTGTCCCTTGTCTCACTATTTTGTTATTCCCCATCCCTTCCCAAGACACAAGCTACCAAAATCACACAGGATAAACCAAAAGAAGAAAAAAAGAAAGAAAAAAGAAATAAGTTCACACAGTACATTAAAAACAACCACAACAAAGAAAGACTTCTTCGTTTCCATATATTGAAGTTCATTTTGCTTAGCATCATTTTATTTTTTTCCATATATTTTATTGTAATTATAATTGATAGAAGGATTACATTATATTCACCAGATAGAAGCTTGCCCAATATTTTTTTTGCTTCCTTTTCCTGGAGTTAATTTTGATGACTATTATTTTATACGATTGGAATTTGTGGGATTTTCTTTTATATTCATTATTTTTCTTGTAAGCACAGATCAAATGTGTACAATAAAAAACCAAGTAAATGTTAGCTATTTCTATCACTCTAAACTCTCCTCTGTCCTTTTTTAAAAGTAGTAAAGATACATTTTACTTGCAGTGTTTTTGAATTGTGCTTTCTTCCACATGATTGATTTCATCTATACTTTTTCATGTGTTGATGTATTCCCTGTACTTGCCACCTTTAATAGTACTTTATCACATCACTGTGCATCCATAGATTTTGATATGTGTAATAAATGGGGTAAATAGTACTGAGTGCAAAGACAAATGTCCTGGAAACATCTGTTATGAGATGAAATCAGTACTTTCTCAAACTTGTTCCTCCCTCACCGCCTCCCACACTTCCTCTACACCTTCTCATTAAAGAGACTAGTGCAAGTTTAAAATTAAAACCATGTACTCAGAGTACAAAAGAAACAGCTAAGGTGGGGAGTTTGGCCTAGTGGTAGAGTGCTTGCCTAACATTCACGGAAACCTGGATTCGATTGCTCGGTACCACATACATAGAAAAAAGCTGGAAGTGGTGCTAAGTCTCAAGTGGTAGAGCTCTAGCCTTGAGAAAGTCCAAGGACTGAGCTCAGGCCCTGAACTCAAGCCCGGGACCGGAAAAAAAGAAAAAGAAAAAGAAAAAAAAAAGCAACCATCTTTCACTGTGCCAATTCAACAATAAAGGGGGGAATGTTGGCATATCCTCCTCCATTTTGACTTCATAACTTCCCTCTTACATCTTTGGCCCTTCTCCAAAATCAGGTGACCAGATCAGACCTTACTGCCTTTCCACGTCTTGCCCCTGGCCCTATAACGATATCCCTTTTGCAAGACAAGTGTTGTACCTAGCACAAAAGGCACAACAATGTGTTAGTTTGTGTTTGGAACCTTTGAACACTTCTAGTTCTTTATAAAACACATACTAAATTTACGTGAACTGTAATCATCTTCCTTGAATGCATTGTACATCTATCCATTCTGAGCCTTGAATTCAGTTTTATTCTCTTTCCCTTGGATTCTGGAATGTAAAGAGAAGCACTGAGTGGAAATATTTCTATGCCCTAGGTAGTAGTCTCTTCTAATGCAAGAACACACACACACACACACACCTATACATACACACACACACACACACACACACACACACACACATATATATACATATATATGTATATATATATGTATATATATAGCAAGAGAGAGAGTTAAAAGAGAGATGTTTTATGTCTTGGTTCAGAATGCATTTAGAATATTACAAAGTATTATCCTTTTTATGTCTTTTTTAAAAGATATTTTTATTGTAATTAATAGAAGGGTCACATTATATTCGCCAGATAGAAGGTGCATTACTTCACAAACATTGCTACCCTTTCTCATGTTTTTGTCCCCATTTCCCTCTAAAGTATTATCTTTTTGTCAGGTCACACTTTCCTTTAAGAATAGGAAGACTGGGGCCGGGAGTTTGGCCTAATGGTAGAGTGCCTGCCTAGCATGCCTGTCAACTCGGGTTTATTCCTTGGGAAGGTGTTTTCGTTTAGTTTTAAAAGCTAGTAGCCTGGGTGGAGCTGATCATACTTTATAATTTGAGTCTTCATCTGTTCAATTGAAGTCTTAAATAGAACAAAAAATTGATCCTCTCTCAAGTACGATAGACTTTGAAGGACTTTCTTGAACTGAAGCTCAAGTCTTCTTCTATACTCGGATTTAAGCTGAAATATTGCCAATTTTCTTGAGTCTCTTTGCTCACTGAAAATATTGGGACATCTCAACACCTTTATATGAATTAATTTTTTTATGACTCCAGTTTTTTTATTGGTTCTGCTAATCTAGAATACCTTTATTAATACAGACTCTGGAGCTATAAGTGGTGAAGAACAGAATTTTTCCCATATATTTTTTATTGTAATTAATAGAAGGGCTACATTGTATTCACCAGATAGAAGATGCATTACTTCACAAACATTGACACCCTTTCTCATGTCTTGGTCCCCATTTCCCTTACCTGACCCCAGCCTCTCATCTTGTTTTCCCCCTTTCCCTATCAGATTTCAAATAACCAAATAAGCATATATACAATATATCAGATAACAAAGTAAAATACTGTAACAATATGAGATAACCAAGGGATAGCAGAAGAGATGAGAGATAACATAGTACATTAAAGGACGACAATCACCCATTATATGGCTTTTGTTTCTATATCCTAGAGGTCCTTTCATTTAGTGTCATACTACATGGCCTTGTGTATCTAGGTTTTGCTCTATTGTAAATTTCTGCTAGGAGAGCTCAAGGTTTCTACTGATTTTGACAAATGAAGGATAGCATTGAGCCTATGTTCCTTTGAGTCTGGCTTACTTCACTTAATATGATTTTTTCTAAGTCTTTCCACTTTCTTACAAATGGGGTGATGTTATTCTTTCTGACAGCAGCATAGAATTCCATTGTCTATAAATACCACATCTTGTTAATCCACTCATCAAATGAGGGGCATCTGAGTTGGTTCCATATCTTTGCTATGGTAAACAGTGCTGCAATGAACATCATTGTGCTAGTGGATTTAGTATGTCCTTGTTTCTGGACAATTGGGTAAATGCCAAGTAGTGGAATTGCTGGGTCATAGGGAAGCTCTATGTTTAGTCTTTTGAGGAACTGCCATACTGCTTTCCATAGTGGTTGAATGAGTTTGCACTCCCACCAATGGTGTAGTAGTGATCCCTCCTGGCTGCATCCCCACCAGCATCTGTTGTTATTAGATTTTTTGATCATGGCCATTCTCACAGGAGTGAGGTGGAATCTTAGAGTTGTTATGATTTGCATTTCTTTTTTCTTGCATGTCGAGCATTTCTTCATGTGTCTCTAGGCCATTCTTATTTCTTCATCAGAGAAGATTGAAGAACAGAATTTTAAGGATGACTTTTCTGAGCTATTTTTGGTGTTTCTGGAATTGATCTGAGGATCATGATTTAAAGCTAGCCCATGCAAGAAAATCCATGAGACTTTTATCTCCAATTAGACTCTTTTCTTTCCCTTAAAGGCATTTAATTCCACATTCATATAATTTTAAGTATCAAAAATTCAGTCAATTGCTAACACATGCAAAAATAAATATCTATAACCAAATGTTTCTATAGCTCACCTAAGGAAAAGAACCATGGCTTACTTTGTTTCTTCAAATGTAGTGGCCTGGAATTAGAACGAATGTTTCATGAGTTGGTGAATAGATTCATATCATCAGATAACCATGAAGCCAAGTTCCAATTAGACTCTTAATTTCCACAAAAAAGCTGGAGATGGAGCTGTGACTAAAGTGGAAGAATATAGCCTGGAACAAAATATATAAGGAGGGTGGGTAGGCTTTGAGTTCAACAACCAGGACTGGCACAAAACAAAAGAAAGAAACAAAGAAAAAGAAAGAAAGAAAAAGAAAGAAAGAAAGAAAGGAGAAATAAAGAACTAGGTGACTGATATTATTGAATGTGTTTGGCAGACTAATATAATGAGATTGGTCATTTTCTTTTAATACTGTTGGGCAAAGTATGAAAAGGATAAGCACAGGGATATGAATGTTTAATTCAAGCACTGTATAAATGACCTGAAAAACTCAATTATGGGTAACTGAGCTTTCAGTTCTTGTAGGTGCAGGGAAGAGATGACTGAAGATCAGTGCTAGAATCTCATTATTGATTGGTTGGATTCCAATATAAATCACATTCATAAGAAGTTCATTGCTAAAACCTAGGAAATGATTGGGAAGACTGACATCCTCAAAGCTGAGGGAGGATAGATGGTAACATCCTGATGAAGCTGGATACACTGAGGTCCTAAAGACAATAAGTCTTCTTTCTAGTGAAAGCAGCCTGTGTATTGACCCATGTAGCAAAAGCTGCCTTCTCACCTCTTTGAGAGGATTAATTATAAATTGCCTGAAGAAACTGTAAGGGCCTCCTGTGAGGTACTTCCTCCTACAACATAATTCTGATTCTCCTTAGGACATGTTCTTACCATTCGTCTTTAATTTGAAGTCGGTGTAGGTACAAGTCCCAGCACGCCTCTAAAAGTAAGATCCAAATTGTGACCTATAACAAATACTCTAATTTATAGACAGAAATGTAGGGAATATATGTGAGGATATCCATTTCATTAAGGGTGTGATAATGTTGAAAGAAACATAAAGTTGAATCAGTCCAAATTGATTGGTATGGCCCACTCAGCAGAGATTCTGCATGTAGTGATGTAGTTTGGAGAGTTGGAAAGGTCTCTAACTGTTCAGTTGGTTGACAAAAATGATCCAATGATTTTCCTAGTGAAGCATTGAAAATACCAGACTTGCTTTGGTGCAATGGAGTAAAAGGCCTTCAAAGACTTAGGATGATTGGTATATTTAAGTAGAGTTGTCATTTATGACTTAGACACACTGGAAAGGTTCAGAAAATATACCTTTTATATGACGATAGAAATGAATTTGGGAGGGGACCTTGAGCATCTTTAAGAGCTTTATGATTGCATGTCTCTGTAGGGAAGGCCTTAGAGAAGCAAATAAATTGGGAAGCCTACTTCCAATACAAATAATTGGATTCTGAAGTTGCAGGGGCCAAGTGGCAGCACTGGATGTCAAAGGTAAGGCGGAAACAGTTATTCTAATGAACAGCAGAGTCAAAACAACAATCAGAATAGTATGACACATGCAGACCTATGGTATTATTAATTGGTCATAGTATTCCTAAGAGTGAAATAGAAAGCAGACTAAATTCTGTGTAAGTGGAAAATGTTGAAGTTAAGTGAGCAAAAGTCTAATCAGAATAATAAATACAGAGGGTCAAGGCCTCCTAATCAATTATCAAATGTGAGGCAGTATACAGATTCAAAATGCAAGGGTGCAGAAGGATCCAGGCATACTGCTCCAAGTCCATATTTTTTGTCTTTCCCCAGGCTTTTCCAGAGGAAATTTGGACTTTTTACAGAGTAACTGCAATGGAGAAAAAGGAATATGCATACTTATCATCCAGTTACTGGACACTGGTTTTAAACTGACACAAATTCTTGGAGACCTTAAACATTACTGTGGCCAAAGTACAGGTTTTTCAAATCAAATGATGGATGGAACTTTGGCTGAGGAGGGAACAGTGAGCCCACTGAGTCTCCAAACACATCCTGTAGTTCTTCCTTCATTCTTCAAGTGTACAATTGGAATGAATACATTCAGCAGGTGGCAGAATCCATCTATGGAGTGAGAACTATTGTGGGAAAGGACAAACAGAAAACATTAGAATTACCCTTCCCTAGGAAAATAGTAAACCAAAAGCATTGCCACATTCTCGGAAAAAATTACAGAAATTAGTGCTACTTTTGGACATTTGAAGAATTGTGTCCCCCCCCCCCGCCCTGCTTCATATCCTCACTCAGCTTCTCCATTTGGCCTGTGAGAAAGGAAAATGGATTTTGGAGAGTGACAGTAGATTACTACAAGATTAGCTAAGTGGAGACACTTACAGTTATGGTAGCAAATATAGTTACATTTCTTAAGCAAATTAATATATCTTTTGGTATTTGGCATTCAGGTCTTATTATTTTGATGCTCTAGACTCACTAGAATAAGGAGCAGAAGCTTTATTAGTAATACACTTAAGTGTCAGAGATTGGGCAATCAATCTGACTAAAATTCAGGAGCCTTTTACTTAGGGAAATTTTAGGGGCCCAATGGGCTTTGTTGTTGTTGTCGTTTTGGTATGATGATATATCCTTATTATGATGAAGGATAAGCTGAAGCATCTGGACCTCAAAAAAGAGGTCTTCCTTGGATATTGGAAACCCCATCATGGACTGCTATGGATTTTAGAGGCAACATATCTTCATTTGTGTGTGTATTATTGCAGTTCACTTATTATGTGACCCGAAAAGCTACTAGTCCAGAACAAGACAAGGCTCTGAAATGGACCTAGGCTGCTGTGCAAAGTTTTCTGCCACCTAGACCATATGACCCAGCAGGTCTAATAGTGATTGAACGTGACATTAGTGCTTAGGGATGCTTTTTAGTGGCTTTGGCAGGACCCCTTCAGTGAATCACAATTCAGATCTTTAGGATTTGGGAGCAAGGAGATCCAGGGATTCAAACTGATGTCATAGAATACATATACGTTACTATAATGAAACAAATGAACATATCTGTTGTCTCATATAGATACTATGATGACAAGAGTGGCTAAAATCTATTTACTTTGTGAAATTTTCCAAGTACAAAGTTACATAGTTTTCATGGTCTAGCACTTTAGTTTTCTTTGTCTTATATACCTGCTTTAATCCTAGAAAATTCTCCACCCTTCATTTTCTTCCCATCCTTACTTTTGTTTTAATTATTTATTATCATTGTATAGTTGATATTAAAAAATTAAGTAAGGTCATGAAATATTTTTCTTTCTGTATCTTATTTCACTTAGTATAATGTCCTTTAAGTTTATCAGTTATGAAGCAAATTGCATGTTTTTATTTACATGGATATAGTCTACTGCGTGTGTGTGTGTGTGTGTGTGTGTGTGTGTGTGTGTGTACATGTATCACATTTTCTCTACCATTCATTTTAACATCTTGGGTACTATGAGAAACTCTACAGAATTGCTTCTGATCAAGGAAATCCCTTCATAGCAAATGAAGCAAAGCAATGGACTCATGGGTTACCTGGCTATCTCACATTACATCAAGATCCTGAACAGCTGGTTTGACAAAGCAATGGAATGATATTTTGTATACTCACATGGCAATACCTTTAGGACTGAGGGAAGGTTCTGTGGAAGGCTGGGGTGTGCTGTGAGTCAGCATGTAGTATATGGTGCTCTTTCTTCTTCGCTAGGATTCCTGGGTTCAGAAATCAAGGACATGCCAGTGGTGCTCATTATAACCTAGTAGCAACATTTTGCTTGTAATGTCTGTTTGACCTTAGATTCTTCTCTCCTAGAGGTTCTCATTCTATAGTGGGGAAGGCTGCCCCTGGAGATACAATGATTTCATGGAACTTTTTCTTTTTGTTTCCTTGTCCCTGAACTTTTTAATTAAAAAAATTATTGTAGGGATAATGTATAGAGGGGTTACAGTTACATATCAGGTAGTGGGTGCATTACTTCTCGAACCTTGATAGCCCTTCTCATGTTTTTGTCCCCCTTTCCCTCCCCCACCCTTCCCAACCATCTTGTTCATGGAACTCTTTCACTGAATGATTTCATTAAACTTTTAGCAGTTAAGAATGCTGCTGATCACTTGGTGCTTTTCATGGTTCTGAACCAATATGAAAAGAAGGGAGTTATTGTGCTGGCTGGGGCTATTTTTTTTTTTTTGCCATTCTGGAGCTTGAACTCAGGGCTTGAGCACTGTCCTTGGGGTTTCTCAAGGACAAGTACTCTACCACTTAAGCCAACATACCATTTCTGGCTTTTACTATGTATGTGGTACCAAGGAATTGAACCTGGGTCTTTGTGCACAAAAGGCAAGCACTCTACAACTAGGCTAAACTCCAGGCCAGGCTGGGGGCTATTGATTCTAGCTACCACTTGGACTACAATACTGTAATGAAGGTGAGGAATGCAAACAATCATATAGTGCATCTCCTAATTCTGCCGCCATTTATGATTAAGTTCAATGCAAAACTTCAAGTACCCAATCCAGATAGGACTATAAATGGCACTAACATTTCAGAAATGAAAGTTTGTATCTCCCAGGTAAAGAATAACAACTAGTTCCTGGGCGTGCTAAAGATAAAGGGTAGTAAAAGAAGACAGTCGTAAATGGCAGATACCACTATGTAACCAGTTTCAGAAGGAAGACTATAATGGTTATGAAAATTCCTCCCTTATTTTTTATGAATATATTTATGTAAATATAAACATAGATATAAATAAGTATATAGTAAGCACATATATAGAAGCACATTGCTCCTTTTATTCTTGTCATGAACCATAAGGTGTGTTGACTTTATATCACAGAATTTAAAAAATCATTAATCTTTCATCATAGTATATCAGTTTTAGGATGCCAAGGTGAGGAAGAAACATTTGAGCCACTCAAAGATTTTGCTTCCTTTCTCTGGGGAAAAGGTTAGTAAGTGTCTTTTAATTCTGTGTGCAGCAAGACAATTGCATCATGTTAGAAAAAAATTATGGTTTTCTCATAATTGTTATTTGGAGAGCAAGTATGTTTCAAGAAGATGTGTATGGGTACAAAATTTGATGGGGAGTAAGACTTGTGGAGATTAGTTTTATGTGTTATGTAGACTAGTGCACAAGATACCTGAATATCTATTCAAGCGTTATTTTTGAATGTGGCTGTGAATATTTTTCTTGAAGAGATCTGCACTTGAATTAATGGAATGAGTACAACAAATGTGGAAGGACCTCCTATTAAAAAAGCAAAAATGAAGAAGGCAGCCTCCGGTGGTTCATACCTGGAATCTCACCTCCTCAGGTGGTAGAGATGGGAAGGATTGTGTTTCCAGGCTAGCCCAGGCCAAGAAAAGTTCATGAGAACTCATCTCATTAGAAAAGAGATGGAGTGACATGGATGTGTTGATGCATCCTTCTTATTTCAGCTATGGTGGAATACGATGGTGAATGCATAAATATGAGGACTGTGGTCCAAGACAGCCTGGATAAAAGGTGAGACCTTACTTTAAAAACAACCAAAGCAAAAAAGCTAACAGCCAGACTCAAGCTGTAGAGTACCTGCCTAGAAAGTATGAAGCCCTATATTTAAACACTAGCACCTCTAAAAGAGAAAAGGGAATTCATTTTTTTTCTTTATGATGCTGGGGCTTGAATATCAATCATTTCCTGCCTTCAAACTGGTATTGATGCTGTGGGAACTTCAAGGCTTTCTAACTTTGACTAGTGCTCTGAAAGTGTATTTCCTAGGCCTCCAGCTTAGAGAATAGATTTCAGGACTTCACAGACTTCATAATTACATGAGTCAGTTTCTTACCACCTTTCTCACTCTGTCATTTCTGTTTCTCTTTTTCTCTGTCTCTGTCTCTGTCTCTCTTTCTCTCTCACATACACACAGTCATACAAACACATTCACTCACACACACACATGCAGAGAGAGGGAGAGAGAGAAAGAGAGGGAAAGAAAGGGAGAGGGAGAAAGAGAGGGGGAGGGAGGGAAGGAAGAGAGAGAGAGAGAGAGAGAGAGAGAGAGAGAGAGAAAGAGAAAGAATCTCATTTTTATCTCTTTGGAGAACCCTGGTGCCTTCCAGGTTGGGTGATATGCAGTGTTTTGTTAAGAGGAAGTTGAATTGTGAATTATTTAGATGGCTTGTATTTATATATTTAGACAGATTGCATTCACTTCTCTGTGTATTAAGTAATGGGAAAGGCTTCCAGCATTACTCTCTTGCCTATTGTAATAGATCACTTGGCAATGTGACAGAAAACTCAAGACCAGGTACATCTCCGTGCAGCATGTTGTTACCCAACACAGAAAGTTAGGGATGGTGCAGAGGAAATAATGTCAAAGATTCACCCCACGTGTTAACTTCCTGTCACTTATGGAGAATTTACATGTGGGTATCAAATAGATATTTGTGCTTTGATATCAATTAGGATTCCCAGGGAAACAGGTGAGAGAAGGGCACAGGTGTATGAGGCAAGAAACAGCCAAGTTGTGTAGGTGAGCACAGCATACATTCTCAGCTCAAGTCCTTCCTTCAGGTGAGAGGTGAGATTCATAGAGCACTTCCTAAAACCATGGAAATCTGTATAGATTAAACTCAATGGAAATGATCATGTGATTCTGCTATACTACCTTTGAGCATTTGTCTGAAGGAAGGTTGTAAGCCAACATACAGTAGAAATGCTCACATACCCATGTGTATAGCAGCACTATCACAATCGCTAAGTGATAGACTCAGGAAACTGACCCATGGTACACATACACACTGGAGCATTATTCAGCAAAAAGAAGAATAGAATTATGTCATTTGCAGAAAAATGGTTGGAACTGGGGATTATCATGTTGAGTGAGATAAGCCAAGCTCAGAAAGATAACTATTGCATTATTTCATACTTGGGTTCATATATGGAATCAAGTCCTAGATAATAATAGTAATAGTAATACTATTGCATAACAATATTGTGCATGATTATAAAAGGGAGAATCTTGGGCAGGGAAACAGTGGGAGCTGGGAGAAAGAAAAGAGAGAGGAGAATGAGGGGTGAATGGAACTTAAGTATATTATGTATATGTTTGAGAACAGCAGAGTGAAACTCACTAAAGGAGGGAAAAGAAGAAAAAGAACGGAAAGGAGAAAGAGTAAAGAAAAATGGATGGAGGAGATGAATTTAATCACATTATACGTGTGCATGTAAGTATCATAATGAAATCTTCTTGTACAATTAATTTGCATTAAAAAAGAATCCTGTTCTTGGGCCGGGAGTTTGGTCTAGTGGTAGAGTGCTTGCCTAGGATGCACGAAGACCCAGGTTCGATTCCCTGGTGCTACATACATAGGAAAAAAAGCTGGAAGTGGTGCTGTGGCTCAAGTAGTAGAGCTCTAGCCTTGAGAAAGCTCAAGGACAGTGCTCAGGCCCTGAGTTCAAGGCCCAGGAATGGCAAAAAAAATAAAAGCATCCCTTTTGAAAAGTCTGGAAATACACTTGTTGAACAATGTTTTGTTTCTTAGTGACTAGTTTTGAAGGAGCAATCAGTACTTGATGCTGATTTCACATTTCTTTTGCCTGATCTCTGCCTCCCCTCCCATGTCACCCTTACTTCCCTGGGCCTTCATCTCACTAATTGGGAATAGTGTTTTAAGTCCCTTCTTCAACGTGTTTCCTAGAGGACCTGGCTAATAAAACAACTGTAAAATTTTTTCCCTCAACCCCTTGTTTCTCTACATCTAGTTCCCTTATATTTTGCCTTCTTTGAAACTTCTTGAGAGTTTTTTTGTTTGTTTATCACTCTTTACTTATCTTCATTCATTTCCAAGTCTGGCTTCTCTCTATCATTTCTCTAAAACCACCTTTGCGAAGATCAATAGTGACCTTTTCCATTGTTCAATCTAAAGGGTAATTTTCAGTCTTTATCTTACTTGATCTCTCTACAGCACACAGCATTGACCTTGACTCCTTCTTCAAACATTTTCTTTGCCCTAACTTCTAGAGCTTGCACTCTTTTTTTTTTATCTTGCTATTAAAGCTGCTCCATGTGAGTGAACTTTATGTATCATTTAAATATGGATGTTTCCCAGGATTTTGCCCTCAGTCCCTTTTCCTCTTTTCTTCTTTTTTTTTATATAAGCTATGACAAAAAATTCTTATATATTCACATACATAACTTCTAGTACTGGTAACTTCCAAATCTATATTTATATCTCGCTTTTCTCTTGGATGCTAAATTCTTTCTTTCTTTTTCTTTGTACCCATTGTTGAGGACTGAACCCACTGAGTACTGAATTCTTAAAAAGATCTTTGTGTCTACTGGACAGTTCTTTTGAATGTCCCCTAAGACTCCTGATAGTAAACATGTATTGAAATGAAATTCAGTGTCCTCTTGCCATTCGAATCTACTCCTGCCTACTTGAGCTTTTCCCGTTTCAGTGAAAGATGTCTCCATGCTCGAATCAGAAGTGGAGTGCTATCCTCATTCACCAACAACTTTATCTCTTTTTTTTTTGGCCAGTCATGGGGCTTGAACTGAGCACTGACCCTGGACTTTTCTCAAGGCTAGTGCTCTACCAATTGAGCCACAGCACCACTTCCAGTCTTTTTCTATGTATGTGGTACTGAGGAATCAAACCCGGGTCTTCATGCATGCTAGGCAAACACTCTACCACTAGGCCAAACTCCCGGCCCCAATTTCATCTCTTTTGAAATGTGTAGCCTCATCTAATTTTGCCAGGACCTTTTTGGCTTTATCATAAAAAGTCTCACAATTTATGGATTCCTTTCGTTTATACAGATTAAAATGGTTTGTCCATAATTGCTCCATTATATATCTATAGTTTACTTTTTTGTTTGTTTGTTTGTTTGTTTTACTATTGCAGAAATCAGACACAGGGTCTGAGCATTCTAGACAGGTGCTCTACCACTGACTACACTCCTAGCCCAACTGCTCCATTTAATAATTGTTAAATTTCATGTTCTAGAAACCCTAGCCCTAGGAAATCCAAAAAGACTGTTCACTCCTTCTTCTGTATCCATCAGTTATTAAGACCTTATAATTTTAACTTTTATGTATGTCAAAATAGAATACTATATGGCTATTATACCACTTCAATTAAATTCTCTTACCTGGATTGCTGTAAAGCTTTATGATTTTAGTTTTTCCTTTAATGTGGTTTTCTCCTATCTGTTCTCTTAATTGTTGATCAAATAGGTTTTTTTCCCCCAAATTATCAACCTAATGATATTAAGCTTCTCTTTAAATCTTTTTAAAATTGTTCCCTATCTACCATAAGATAAGGTGTACCATTTTTAAGATTTCTCATATGACCTCCTCCTAAGATTATTTTGTTTCTTCCTCTAAACTCATCCCTTCTCACTCTCCTCCTACACTATGTCAGCCCAGATACCAGCTGTTCCCCATACAAAGCAGTGTTTGTTTTTTGTTTTACGTCCCCACTAAATAGAACTCTTTCGTATCTTCACATTCTCTCTCAAATCTACTTTTATAAAAGTCTTAGTGAGAAACATAATCCACAGGGGATATGGAGAGAATAGTCTGCCATGAGTGATATAGTGAAAACTATTTGTCATTTTTTCCCCCTCTCTAGAGTTCCTACTCAGCTGTGGCGCTCCTGGGATTTTGTTTTTGTCTTTGTCTTTCCCCTGAGGTATAGCATCTCCTTGGATCCACTTCTTTTCCAAGTCCTTCACATTTATCTCTTTATTCTACTGAGAAATTTGGCTTTATTCAACACCATCAAAGGGCCCAACAAATAGTTTTCAATCTCCAGATTCTATTCTAATGCAATGATGATCATTTTTAGCTTAAATGTGTCCCATGAGGTCTCATCCTGCATCCCAAGCAGCTTATTAAAATATTTCTTTAAAATTATGTTGTAACACTCTTAGAGGGATTATTATACCAGTTGTTAAGGGAGTAAAAGTTTCTTCTCTTTGTTGCATGAGTTTTAGGTAGACTGGCTTTCCTGCAGTTCCTGTGGCACTCCTTGTTCTTTCTCATTATATCTGTGTGTAAGTTGCCAAAACTGACTGGAAGAAGACTTTACACATAGTGTTCAATATAGCTCATGGGCTAGACTCTGACAAATAAAATTCCTCATTATATCATGACTCATTTAAACAGTTTTAATCATCATCCCATGATAAAATTCACTGTATTGGTCTTTAGGGGATTAAGAAGAAACCTAATTTATATTTTTAAAAGGAATTTTTAAGACTTGCAATGACAGGACACAAAAGGAGAATAAGGATTAAACAGCTCTCTATCCGAGGAGTCCAGGAATTAGTATAATCCAAACTGCAATCGGGCTAGATGCTGGTGACTCATGCCTGTAATCTGGAGATCTGATGATCATGGTTCAAAGCCAGCTTGGGTCTTGGGTAGGAAAATCCATGGGACTCTTTTTTTTTTTTTTTTGTCAGTCATGGGGCTTAAACTCTGGGCCTGGGCGCTATTCCTGAGCTCTTGAGTCACAGCACCACTTTCATTTTCTGGTGGTTAATTAGAGATAAGAGTCCCGTGGACTTCCGTGCCTGGGCTGGCTTTGAACTTCAATCTTCAGATCTTAGCCTCCTGAGTAGCTAGGATTACAGGTGTGAGCTACCATAGGCTGGCCCGAGACTCTTATCTCCAATTAATCACCAGAAAATCAGAAATTGAGCGGTTGCTCAAAGTGGTAGAACACTAGTCTTGGGAGAAAAAGCTCAGGGACTGCACCCAGGCCGCTGAGTTCAAGCTCCACAGCTGGAAAACAAACAAACAAGAAATAAAACTGCAATCCACAGTTTCTTAGAAAAAACAATGTGCCAAACACATGGGCATTCGGCATAGTCCACATAGTCATACTAGACAGTAATAGTCAATTAATCTACCTCTTTGTTGTCTTGAATGTAACTTTATTTTTAAAATTTCATTTTTGTTAAAGCTAATGACTAAATATTTTGAGATGGCTGAAGCTTAACTTCCTATGTGTGGTGAGTTCTAGTACTTGGGTTTCTCCAGTGGCCTTTTTAAAGTATTGAGCCCTGAACTTTTACTAGGAGCCAGATAAAATACTGGACTACAAGGCAGCTGAAACTTTTATTATTGCTGAGCAAAATGTATTCTTTATCTGACTGGATTTGATCAGATGATTAGGTGAGAAGCTTTGGATATAAAAACACTGCAAATATCACCCACTCAGAAAGATGTGAATGAACAAGAGGGAAGAGTTAGAATTTAGAATCTTAGAAGAAAGAAAGTTGTACTTTCTTGTCTTAAAAAAATCTTTATAATCCAATCGTCCAGAAACAAGGACATCGTCCACTAGCACAACGATGTTCATTGCAGCACTATTTACCATAGCAAAAATATGGAACCAACCCAGATGCCCCTCAGTTGATGAGTGGATCAACAACATGTGGTATTTATACACAATGGAAGTCTCTGTTGCTGTCAGAAAGAATGACATTGCCCCATTTGTAAGGAAATGGAAAGACTTAGAAAAAATTATATTAAGTGAAGTAAGCCAGACTCAAAGGAACATAGGCTCAATGGTTTCCCTCATCTGTCATAATCAGTAGAAACCTTGGGCTCTCCTAGCAGAGATTCACAATAGATCAAAATTTAGATACATAAGGCCATATAGTATGATGCTAAATGAAAAGACCTCCAGGATATAGAAACAAAAACCATATAATGGGTGATTGTTGTCCTTAATGTACTATGTTATCTCTTATCTCTTTTACTGTCCCTTGGTTATCTCATATTGTTACAATATTTCACCTGGTTATCTGATATATTTTATATATGCTTAATTGGTTATTTGAAATAGGAGAGGGAAGGGGGAAAATCAAGTTGTGCAGGGGGGGGGAGGGAAATGGGGACCATGACATGTGAAAGGGTGCGAAGTAAAGTACCTTCTATCTGGTGAATATTAATTACAATAAAAAACATATGAAAAAATTCTTTATAGTCATATTTTAAAAGAAGGATCATCTCTTCTTTTCAGAAAAGCAATATAAATACATGTAAAATCCTTTGGAAAACAAAGTATTTTGCAGTCATAGGCAAGCCTATCATCTTGCTGAGTTAGAAAAAAAAAAAACCAAGCATGAGGAGACATGCTGTAGTAGCCCACTCATTCTTTCTACTATCCAACTATCCATCTATCTGTCTCTCCCTCCCTTCTCTCAACCAGTGTTTATTGAAAGTTAATAGCTGCACACAACAGATAGGATCTCTGTGCTAGTGGAACTTATAATCTTGTGTAAACAGGCAGCTTCAATTCAAAATAGGGGAATGTAACATGTTCTGATTGAATGAGTCTGTGGTTACAGAAGATTTTCCACACAGAAAAAGTGATATCCAGGCTGATCCTTCCATTGTCATGAGAAAATATGGGAAATATTTTAGGTCTTACGGGATATATGTGCAATACCAGGGCAAAAAAGAGGTGATAGAATGTTCCAAGGAAAGGGAACATTGTGCATGAAGGCTGTGAGGCAACAGTTAATGTAATTTAAAAAGAATTTAAAGCAGCTGCTTCTTCAAGTAAGCAATATTTACTCCAATTTTGAGAGGGGTGACATTGATCAGGAGATATTGTATTCATAACTTTGTATTTTATTCATTTAACTTGGTTAAATGACAACTCCTTTGTACTACTACTTAAAGATAATGCAAAACCAAAAAAATATAGAAACTTAAAAAAGAAATATTTACTCAAGTTGTTTATGGACAATATAGCAGCTAGTTTTATAGAATATCTGATGTGTGAAAGATGTGAAGTCTAGACATTTACAGCTGCTCTCTGGCCTTTAGCTTTTGTTTTGGATTTTATCAACCATGTGTCATTTGTGTTCTCCCTCTAGTAACCTCTTTTGTGTGTGTACTGGTTCTGGGGCTTGTTGTCAGAGCCTGTCCCTGACTTGTTTGCTTGACTTCTGGCTTTTTTTGGGGGGGTGGGGGAGGAATAGCTAATTGGAGGTAAATAGTTTGCTGTCTGGGCTGGCTTCCAACCTTGATCTTCAGAGCTCTGCCTTCTGAGTAGCAAGGATTATAGACATGAGACACTGGCACCTGGCTTTTCAGCAATCATTTTTTTATTGCATGATATGATGAAGTGAAATACCTCACTTATCAGAATATGCAATATTACTATTCTCATCTCTGGAAGAGAAAAATAGGTCAAGAGAGTTTGGATACTTTTTCTTAGATTCCACTGACATCAAATTGCAGCTATTAAATCCAGTATAGGCTAGATTTGAAACAACAATGGTCTCCAAACTTTAGCATCAAGAGCAACAATGATCACTATAGTGATTCAGCAGAGGCTGAATACTGCTTATAAACCACAGGCCAGTAAGTTATCATCCCATATTGAGATGAGCATGGGATAAATTGAGTGATCAAGAAGTCTTCTAGGACAGAAATATGATCAATCACTCCATATAGCTCTTTCCTACAACATTCTATTAGAGTAGTATTGCTGAGTCTGAAGGGGTATGTGTGTCTTGGAATTACTTTGAAACAGATAATGAGTTGAACAGATAATTGATTCCTAGGCATTAGCTTGAAAGGATAAAAGTCTGAATTCAAGCAATCAAAAAATTTATATGTGGGGGCCAGGAGTTTGGCCTAGTGGTAGAGTGCTTGCCTAGCATGCACAAAGACCCGCGTTCAATTCCTCAGTACCCCACATACACAGCAAAAAGCCAGAAGTGGTGCTGAGGCTCGAGTGGTAGAGCTCTAGCCTTGAGAAAGTCCAAGGACAGTGCTCAAGCCCTGACCCCAAGCCCAGGACTGGCAAAAAAAAATTATATGAAATAATAAAAGACCCCAAACAGCAAAAACTACAACAACAACAACAATCCTTAGCAGAAAGAACTGTGCTGGAGGAATATCAATATCAAACTACAAACTCTATTACAAAGCTGTAGTAATAAAAATAGATTGATACTGGCCTAAGAACAGGCCTGAGGACCAATGGAACAGCACTAAAAACTCAGAAATGAACCTTTAGACCTATATCCACGTAATCTTTCATAAGGGTGCTAAAAATAGGATGGAAGAAGGACAGCCTCTTCAACAAATGGTGTCAGCAGAATTGGTTAAACACCTATAGAAAACTAAAATTAGATCCTTATATAACATCCTGCACAAGAGTCAATTCCAAATGGATCAGAGACCATGAAGAAAAAGCAGATACTCTGAACACATTACAGGAAGGAATCAGAGATACACTAGGTCTCCTTGGCACAGGTCGAAACTTTCTTAATAAAGACTCAGAAGCACAAGAAAGTTTGGACAAATGGGACTGCATTAAACTGCATATCTTCTGTATGGCAAAGGACATAGCTAGCAAGTTAAACAGAAAGCCCACAGAGTGAGAGAAGAGCTTCACTAGCCAAACACCAGACAAGGACCTCATATTTAAAATATACTTAGAACTAAAAAACTTAAATCCCCCCAAACCAAATCTCAAAGAAACAACCACCTCATTAATAAGTGAGCTAAAGACTTAAAGAGAGATTTCTCTGAAGAGGAAATAAAAATGGCCTATAGACACATGAAGAAATGCTCAATGTCTCTGGTCATAAAAGAAATGCAAATTAAAGCAACCTTGAGCTGGGCATGGTGGCTTCCGTCTCTAATCCTAGTTACTCAGGGGGCTGAGATCTGAGGATTAAGGATTCAAAGCCAGCCAGGGCAAGACAAAGCTGAGACTCCAATTAATCTCCAATTAATCACTAGAAAATGGGAAGTGGGGCTGTGGCTCAAGGACAGAGCAATAGCCTTGAGCCAAAGAGCTCAGGGACAGCACCTATGCCCAGAGGTAGCCTTGAGCTGAAGAGCTCAGGGACAGTGCCCAGGCCAGAGTTCAAGTCTCATGACCCCCTCCACCTCCCCTCCCCCCGGAAAAAAGAAGAAACAAAACAAAACAAACAAACAAACAAACAAAAAACCACTGAGATTCCATCTCACCCAAGAAATCTAATATCAACAGATGCTTGTGGGGATGTGGCCACTATTGGTGGGAGTTAAACTCATTCAACCCCTCTGGAAAGCAGTAGGGAGGTTTCTCTAAAGACTAAATATAGAGCTTCCCTATGATCCCTCAATTCCACTTATGGGCATTTACCCAAATCACCATAAACAAGGCAAAATTAAAGCTAACAGCACAACCATGTTCATTGCAGCAATAGCTAAGCTACGTAACCAACCCAGATGCCTCTCAGTAGATAAATGGAGGGAGAATATCTGGTATATGTATGTACAATGGATTTCTACACTCCCATCAGAGATGGCCCCCTTTGTAAGAAAATGGAAAGACTTGAAAAAATCATATTAGTGAAGTAAACCAGACCCAAAGAAACAGAGACCCCATGGTTTCCCTCATTTGTAATAATTAGTATATTTCTAGGATAGTCCTAAAAGAGGATCTCAATAGCTCAAACTGTAAGATTTTAAATGCTGAATAGAGGAAGGAAGGGGAGCAAAGTGGTGAGACAAAAGACAAAGTATGAACCGATGCAACAGTGATACTTACAAGATAATATGTTGGAAATGATCTTTACAACTGGGGGGGGGTCGGGGGAGGGAAAGTGACAGATAAACAAGGGAGGGGGCAACAATGTTCAATAAGAACTGTACTCATTACTTTATGTATGTAACTGTAACCCTCTGTACATTACCTTGACAATAAAATTAAGTTAAAAAAGAATTTTAAAATGGCATGGCATGGTGATTTGCACTTGTAATCCTTACATTGAGAAAGTTGAGGTAGGTAATTCCTCAGTTTCAAGGTCAGTTTGGGCTGTGTGGTGAGACTCAGTCTCAAAAGACCCTCCCTTTCAAAAAAGGCAAATATAAACGTTTTGGAAATTGAATCTAGAGTGATTACTAATGATCTTTAGCTTTCTAGCCACTAAAGCAAAGCATAACAACACAAAGGAACACAAAAACTAATGTGATAATTTAATATCTAAGTAAGTTAGGAATGATGAAGAGAAGTTGGTATGTCATGTGTGAATAATGCAATACTACCTCTAAAGTCTAAAGGGAGATGATATATATATAATATGTATATTATATATAAACACACTAATGATTCATCTCTCTATACCTACTTCCCCTGGGCCATACATACTGGGCAATAGCAATACCTCTGTTGTCATGGTTTTCTAGTAATAGGAAATTTTACAGATGATATCCTAATCCTTGAGTAAAGCACAAAGATCCTAAAGTCAGAATTTTTTTCTACCTTAAAATTTGCTCTACATCTTAGAAATCTTTCAGTTGCAAATAATTTAACACCTAGTACAAATTTGTATAATCAAAACACATAATTGGCTCATGTATTTGAAAGGACCAGTGGTAGGGCCTATCAGAGATGCAGTTTGATCTGGGGAATCAAATGATAGCTTTCTTGTTATCTCCCAGCAGTTTATACCCTCATGAAACAAGGTGGTTATAGCATTTTGAAGTTGTACATTTTTATCTACAAAACCCCGTGTATCAGCAAATTGACTTTCTCAGAGTTAGGGAGTCGGGAAAGAAAGGGTTCACTTGCATTTATCAGAGGCCACTGTGGAGATGGAGATTGGATCACACCGATCCAAAGGACAAAGTAGAGATAGGACTGAAAGGATTTTGCACAAAAGAAGTTCTGTTACCAGATGCGTGGGAAAGTGGATAGTAAACAGCAAAGATTTCTGCTGCTCATGAGTTTTTAATTTTTTAATGCAATCCATCTGACAAGACCCTCAGTCAACTTTTATTTTGGCCATTATGCTTTTACTTCTGTATTATGCTTTTAGGGTCATGAAATAAAGACTCAAAAATGGTGGCCCAAGTAACAGATGACTTTATTTCATTCTCATTTTTAATCTGAGGTGGTATGTGACTGTGCACTATACAATTGTATAGGACCACACCATTATTTACATTTTGGATCAGATAGCTCTTCATTGTGGGGAAATATTCTATATGTTATGAGACAACTGCAGCAGAATCTTTGGCCTCTACACTTGTCAATAACATTATTCCAACATGTTGATGAATGAAAATGACTCCATACCTTGCCGAGTGTCCACTGCTGAGGGTTATGTTTTATGTCTGCTCATAATCTCTGGTTGGAATGGAGGCACATGATCATATATAGATGCCAGGGAAAGTAGGAACTGTATTCCTGTTATTTTATTAAGAATCACTATCAATGTTCAAATGTAAGCTTGTCATTTACTCTTGATATAAACGTAGGAGAATAATAATGACAGACAATATATATTCAGAATTCCACAGAATTTCCCCCAGTTATATTTAAACATTATAGGATATATCACATATTGTGGACCTGCTTTTATATTTCAAATACAGAACCTTGGGTAATCTATGAAACTATATTTAATTATATCCTATGAATGATGTTTTGGCTGTTGTCCACTTTCAGGCCACTGAAATACATGTTGAGTGTAACTCAGACTTCCATTTTAAAGCTGTAGTTGTAGTTGCCCATATCATTAGTACTAACTAAAGCTTCTAGTCTTCAGTTGCTTTAAGTTTCTCTCTGACTTCATTCTTTGGTTCTGATGAGGTATCAACTAAAATATTTGGTGTGTTATAGATATTTCAGTGAACTGAATTGAATATAGATATTTCAGTGAATTTCACATGGCTTCTTATCTTTTGAGAGCTCCTAGCAAGCTTGTGGTACTGGGATTGAGAGACTACTGAGTAGCCCAAAACTTTATGTCCTCTAAACCATTCAGTCTTTAATGACTGAAGCACTGTTGCTGATTTAAACTTTCTCTCAGCAGAATCATCACTTAGTCCCACAGATATAAATGGAATTCCCTAAAATTTCCACTCCAGATGTGTGGAGATTCAGTGGTTCTTGAAGTAAATTGACTATTAATTTCAACCATTCATTATTTTTACTTGTTTAGTCAACCAACACATTTACTGAATATCTGCTACAGAAAGGTATGTGCAGGTGTTAGGAGTTGCAACTGTGATACAATTGAGATATCGGCACATCCATGGTTAATTGCAGCACTGTTTATCATAGCTGAGATACAGACTCAGCCTAAGTGCACTTAACAGAAGAATGGGTTAAGAAAATGTGGAGTTTTATTCAGCTAGCAAGAAGAATAAAACTATGTCATTTGAAGGAAAGTAGATGAAACTGGAGATAATCATATTAAGCAAAATAGGCCAGACTCAGAAAGACAAAAACAGCATGCTCTCTCTTTCATACAGATTCTGGATTTAAAAATACAAGAAGTAGAAAAAAGACTATTCGGTAAGAGAAAGGGGAACCGTAGCGTGGGGTAAGAAAGCAAGAGAAAGTAATGGGGGAAAATATGATCAAAGTTCATTATACACTTGTATGGAAATGCCAAAACAAAACCCATCAAAGTGCACCAAAAATCTTGGCCATTTTGAGTATCATTGTTAGATTGTCTAGGCAACTTAATAGATGCAAAGGTGACAGCTTCTGCAATGTGTGTATTGCATACTTTTCCCATTCTTTCATCAGAATTCCTGTGCTAGACTAGAATCTTTGCCAGCTAGTTCTTTTCAGTGGTACATGCTCAGACAATTCAGTGCTTTTGTCAGTCAGTACCACTGAGGAAGATACTCTCCAGTACTCTCCAATCATTGTGAAGTGAAAGAAAATGGCTGCATTGTTAGGAATATCAGATGATATACTACTTGCTGAATTTGAATGATTTTTCCCCGCAAGCTTTGCTCTGACTGATGATTGATCATATCCACCATTGTGTCTGTACAGAGTTTGTCATCTACAGGGCCGGGAGTGTGGTCTAGTGGCAGAGTGCTTGTCTAGCATGCATGAGGTCCTGGGTTGGATTTCTTTGAACCACAGAAACAAGAAAATAGTAATAAAATTATGAAAAAGAGTTTATTATCTAAAATGGCTTTTAAAAGAATTATTAAAAATGTTTTTGGGTTTGGTAAAAAATATACATTCAATTTATCCTCTAACTAAACATACTGTTTTGTGACATCAAGTCCATTTACCCTTTAGCTTAATATTATTACCATTTATTTCCAGAACATTTTTTTCCCCAGTCCTGGACTTAAACTCAGGGCCTGGGCACTGTCCTTGAGCTTTATCAAGGCCAGTACTCTACCCTTGACTCATAGCACCACTTCTGGCCTTTTCTGTGAAAATGGTACCAAGGACTCAAACCCAGGGCTTTGTGTGTGCTAGGCAAGCACTCTACCACTAGGCCACACTCCTGGCCCTTTCCAGAACTTTTAAATTTCTCCCAACTGAAAGTGTATGTTAGACCATAACTCATGTAACTCCCTCTCCTAGCAACCCCTTTTCCATTATATGTCTCTGAACTTTACTACAGTATGATATAAAACAAGTAGAAGCATAGGTGTCTTTTTAGTAATTGCCTTATTTCACTTGGCACAGTTGTTTTCAAGGTTCATCTAGGCTACAGCATACATCAGTCAGAATTTCCTTTATTAAAAGATGAGTAATATTCAACCATATGTATATACCAGAAGACTTCATTGTTTGATAGGCTGAAATGCTTTGTTCTGTCCTTTAGGTAGAACAGCCTCTTTAATGTCAAGTCCCATATGCCTCTCAAAGCCTGCACTGTGAAGTATTAACACTTCACATTAATGCTTTTAGTGAGGGAGGTGACATTAATGAACTAAGCTGCAGAGTCTGTGATTGTCGCTTTCTGAGAAAATGTGATTTGACAATGAGTTCAAATCACATCAGTCAGTGCCATTCCTTATTGGCAGTAGATGCCTGAAAGTGGGAATATAAAATTACTGGTTTATGAGGGGAAAAAAAGCCAATCTAAGAATTTTAACAATCTTAATGTCATTAGCAGTATTTCTTATTATCATAAAGGTGATCTACAGAGGGGTTACAGTTATAGAAGTCAGGTAATGAGTACATTTCTTTTTGGATAATGTCACCCTTTCCCTTGCTATCTCCCAGTTTTTCATTAGCAATATTTTAAAATAATGGGAGATCTTTCTTTTTATTTATCTGTGCTGACCAAGACAGCAGCTAATAGTTGAAGGTGGGTTTGAAATTTCTTTAGGGAGGTATTAAGTTTTAAATTAGATAAAATTCAAAATTTTAGTTCCTCAGTTATATTAGCCGCATTTCAAGTGCTTTATTGTTATTGCTATTAGCTGGTGTAGTTGACAGCACAGACATAGAGCATTTCTTCCAGGAAAGTTTCTTTCCGTGGTGCCAATTGAGTTACCTCAGATTTTCTCCCTCAGAGTCATTAGGGACCATTTAAACTCCATAAAATTCATTGACTCCTAACAAAATATGATATTCTGAATGCTTCTTGAGCTTTATTAATGCTTCTGAAGGCTTTAGTTAAAAGACAGGACTTAATCTTCTGGTGCTTATTAGCTGCTCATCAACACAGGCAACCAGATCTGAGTGTGCAGAAAGCAAAGAGGAAAAGTAAAATTCCAGTTCAAATGAAGGAAGCAGGAAGTGAAACAGCAAATTTTCTACAAGTTAATTGTATTATAAGTTTTTATGGTTTATGAAATTTGTTCACTTCCTCTCAAACCCCAAGTAATAAAAATACAAGTAGGTAAAATAAGCACATAATAATGATAAAGCACAAACAATAAAGCATATATTTGGTCTTTAATGTCTGTCAATGCTTAGGACAGAAACTTGAAAATGTTATATGGCAGGAACTGTTTTGAGAATAGGAAACTGTGTTCTGCATTACTACTCATGCTTATGCTCAGATGGATTCTGGCCAGTTGCTGTTCATGTTTATGCTCAAGTGGATCTGTTACCTATTACATATATACCCCATGTAAATTGTTACTATTCTTCAACTTTTTGTTCACATTGGGTTTGATGCATGTGAGTCTGTATTAATAGGCACATACGGAAGATTTCAAAAGACGGATACACTATTAAACCTAGAAAGCATTTAGGCCAACTTCCTTTTCAACGTACACAAATCTGAATGTCCACCATTCTACATGACAAGGTTTTGAAGGATTCAGAGATTAAGATACAGGCTCTGATTTAAGAGCATATAATTTAGTATAGAAAACCCATTTAATGAGTTCCCTTTCTGAGGCTGGGAATGAAACACTCAATAATGAGTGCTAAGGTTGATGAGAACATCTTCATTTCTACAGATGTCGTGAGTCTGGAAGAAAAGAACTATGTAATATTTTGCTTATCTCAGATGCTAGTGAGTGCTGATTTCCTTAACTTTGCACAAAAGGATTTCTGGGTTTTTTTTTTTTCTCTGTTCTGGGCCAGGAGTGTGGCCTAGTGGTAGAATGCTTGCCTAGCATATGAAAAGCACTGGGCTCAATTCCTTGGTATCACATGCACAGAAAAAGCCAGAAGTGGTATTGTGGCTCAAGTAGCAGAGTGCTAGCCTTGAGAAATCTCAAGGACAGTGCTCAGATCCTGAGTTCAAGTCCCAGAACTGGCAAAAAAAAGTCTTTATTCACCTTGTTTTGCATATTGTATTCTTATTAAATTAGTAAGTTCCAAACTCTTTTTTTTTAAAGAGGAGATTAAGTTCATTTGTGATCAATTGCAAGTAGCAGCTATACTTTAGGATGTATGGGTGAGAAATAAAATATGATGCCAAGGGCACATGGGGCATGCCAGCCATGACAACTACCTCCTACCGGAAGAAATGATCATTTCCCCACCTCTAGACATGTACTTACATCTCTTTGATGCAGGCATGCCTCTACACTGAAAGCTTTAGAAAAATTCAGTTTTTATTAGTTGGACAACTTTGCCCTCATTTCTCACCAAGTTTATTTTTTTCCGGTAAGAAACAATGGGATAATGAATGAATGTTGAATTAAGATATTGCAGTCTTGCCATAATTACTCATTGAAGAAGCTCAACATTGGCTTACAGATTCCCTGAAAGAGCACTGAGTTTTAGTGAGTCTTCTGATAAGTTAGTTCTATAATATATTCTGATGGAGTTGTATGAGCTAATCTTTGGTGGAGATTTAAAAGGGCAGATACTCTGTGAAATCCTGAGTGATATCTTGAAGCCCAGGATTTGGAATTAGAAGACATGGGCTGGCACTTTATTAGAATTAGCTACGGACATTTTGAGTTTCAATTCAATTACATGTGAAAAGGAGGTAGGAAAGGCTATAAAGTTTATGTGTAAAGAATATGACTAAAAATTAACAAGACATTCCTAAGAACTAATACAAAGAAGGACTTCCTTATCTCACACTTCATTACATAGCTTTCTTTATTCAGATGGTTTGAAATTAAGTAGAAGATGGTTAGATTGTCCAGTGAAGAGAAAGCCCACAAACGCATCAATACTAAGATGAAACTTTTATTTATATCTGAAATGACACTGCTGATGATTTATGTAAAGATGAAACTTTCAATAAATGGTACTGGCTCAAGTGGCTAATCTCAATATAAAATATGGAATTGGATCCATATTTCATACCGCATATTAAAAAGTCAAATCCAAGTGCATTTAGACTTCCATGTTTGATACAAAACTGTAATTATGAGTAGAAATAGCAAGTTTCCACTATTTCTATTGAATGAAATACAAAAATGCAAAATTACATAATATATTATTTAACAAAGGCATGTCTGGTTAAATATAGGTAAAAATGAATGAAAGTTCAGATAGTGTTTCCACTTAGAGAACAAGAAAGGAAAAATAGAGGGTCTAAAAGATCTTTTTCTTTTTAAATTTAAAAAAGAAATTTTTTTGTCAGGGTATTGTCGGGGTTACAGTTACATTCACCAGGTAGTAGGTGCATTACTTCTCACACATGTTTTTTCCCTTCTCCCACCCCTCCCAATCATCTTGTTTTCCCCTTTTCTCTTTCCTATTTCAAATAAACAAATAAGCATATACAATATACCAGTATACCAGGTAACAAAGACAGATATAGTAACAATATGAGATTAACTGAAGGGCAAAATAAGAGAAGAGAAATAATATAGTACATTAAGAACAACAATCACACAAGATAAAGCTCTTGTTCATTTAGTCTCATCCTATATGACCTTATGTACCCAGGGTTTGTAATCCTCTGCTGGGAGAATCCTAGATGTATACTAATTATTACAAATGAGGGAAACCATTGAGCCTATGTTCTTTGGGTCTGGCTTAATATGACTTACTATGATTTTTTCCCAAGTCTTTCCATTTCCTTACAAATTGGGCAACGTCATTCTTTCTGATGGCAGCATAGAATTCCATTTTGGAAAATATCTTTTTTTTTTTTAGTTAAGTGATGTCCACAAGAAGCCTGGGATATCATCTTACTTTCTACCTCATGCATATTTTTATTTTATTTATTTTTATTTTTTGCCAGTTCTGGGCCTTGAGCTCAGGGCCTGGGCACTGTCCTTGGGCGTTCTCAAGGCTAGAGCTCTACCAGTTGAGCCACAGCACCAGTTCTGGCTTTTTTTTCTATGAATGTGGTACCAAGGAATTGAACCTGGGTCTTTGTGCATGGTAGGCAAGCACTCTACCACTAGGCTAAAACTCCCAGCCCTCATGCATATTTTTATAAGGATTATTTGGGGCCTTCATAATACTTTAACATGTTTTAATTTTTTTGTTGTTACTTTAAAATGTTTAAAAGTTGATTGGGAAATTTATCAGCCTCAAAGGATTACTGCGAGTATCAAGTATAAATATCAAGTATTTGAAGAAGCATTACATAAATATAAATTATTTTTATATAATGTATTCTACTTCTTGAAGACAGAATTATTCATTCCTATTTGTATTTTTAGCAAAGTGCCTGACATATAGTAGGCACTTAATAAACATTTTGAATAGATGAATGAGAAAACCGTGTTATTATTAACCTTATATTAATAAGGGTTTACATTTTTGTTATCAGAACTAAGGTGCTCTTTGTAGCATTTACAAATAAAAACATTACACTCTAGTCACTCATTTATTCCTTTACTCTTTAAACACTTAATAAGGCTTATATTATCCACAATACAATGCTAATTACTGGGAATCAAGATGAACTATACTCAATTCATGCTCTCAAGGGGTTCACAGTCTGGTGGAAAAGGCAAGCAAATACCTAGACAATGATAATTGTTTTTTTTAGACCATTTCTGAGTAGCAATAAGATGATTCCTATATATAATAAAGATACTTGCCTTTCTGGTGGAGTTGTTCTTTTTTTTTTTTTTGATAATGAGGACATTTTCAAAGTTTGACTGGGTGAGTGGCAAATTAAGTCACTCAGCTCTACTTAATAGACATTCCAGGGAGATGAGATTGTATTACTTTAGATGAATTGGATGGTGGAGAGGAGGAACATTTTTGTCTTTGAATTGGGTTGAGTTTGTGCTGGAATGAGGTGTGGATAGGAAAGAGATCTACTTCACACACTTGCAATAGGACTAGCACCACTCAAAGAGAAGGCTTTAAGTTCAGCTTTTCTTGACAGGCTTTAGCACCTAGCTGGCAATCTAATAGCAAGTGCCAGCTTGGTGCCAGAGGAATGTGAAAACAGTAAAAATGACATCCATAATAGAAAGTGAAGGAGATGGAAACATCAGCTGGGTTGACTTGCGTGATTACATTAAAGTGCTTGGAGACAGGATTCCTCAAATCATATTCCTTGGAATGTCATTCTTCAAAGATACTTTATTTAAACAACAACAACAAAAGAATTCAAACACATTTGGGAAATGCTGACCCTGTACTTTTCTGGTAGATTTACAATACAGAGTATTGTCTTAAAGACCTCCATAAATGACAAAATGATAGGAAGCTGTTCAATTTTTCATGCTTCTGCCATTTCTATTTTTAATTATGTCTTATTTACTCAGTAAATATTTCTTGAATGCCGGCCGTATGAAAATGGAGCAATTGACTATTAAATTATTAGTGACTGAAGGGAAGGTAAAAGCAGTTTTACATGAAAGGAAAAGGAATATGGGACTGGGTTATTGTCTCTGGGGTCCCAGCAGAGAGTATGCATTGGTAGGTTCAATGAAAATGTCTTGAACTGTGCCAGAAAAAGCAAGGTGCCATCTAGTGACTATTTCTGGAAGTGCAGTTCGAGCTCACTCATGGTTTTTCTCTTCCCAGAATGGATATGGCAACTCTCGTCACACAACTGGAAATCTCTGAGTAGTAAATGAAGTTTCATTTATATAACTAAATGTGTTACAAGAAGTAATACACGAGCCAGACATTGTGGCTTACGCCTGTAATCCTAGCTACTCAGGAGGCAGATCTGAGAATCACGGTTCAAAGTCAGGCCTGACACAAAAGTCCATAAGACTCTTAATGTACAATTAACCACTAGAAAACCAGAGTGTGGCTCAAGTGGTAGAGCGCTAGCCTTGAGCTGAAGTGCTGAGGAACATCTCTAGCCACCAAGTTCAAGCCCCATGAACAACAACAATAAGAAAGTAATATATGTTAACTTTACATAATACAGAAAATACAAATAGAAGAAAGAAAAAAGAGTAGATGATATATATATCCCATTTCTATATATTTTATATAGCTATAAATGTTTTATATTTTATGCTGTGATTTGTGCTATAATTGATATTTATCACTGTGACTTTTTGCTATAATTGATATTTATCAAAAGTTTTGGTGTAACCATAAATCACAAATAATCATATATGCTATACATTTATATGATATTTAAAATTATTGTATATTTTTCCCTTTTGTGAGTATGTCGCCCTTAACTTTTTCCTACTGATCAACATTTAGGTTGTTCGAAATTTTTATGACTAAGATAGCAGTGCAATAAACATCTTTTGTATTCTTGATTTACTTATTTCTCCAAATAACTTCTTAGAGGTGGTAGGTAATCTGGTCCTAAGGTTATAAACATTTAAATTAAAAATTTCTCTCAATAAAGCTCCGATCATTTGCATTCCCTCCTGCAGTGGTTTCATGTGTTTTTCTTTGTTCATCTTTTTGTCTCCCTGCACTGAATAGTACATAGAAGGCAATATGCCTATCTGAAAGCAAGACTAGCTCATTCTTTTAATTTGCACTTCTTTGATGAACTTCTCAGAACTTTCTCTGTATGTGTTTGCTATTGGCCAGTTTTTTGTTTTTTTCTTTTATGACTTGTTTATTCATATTCAGTGCTTCTTTTTCCAATTGGTATTTAGCCTTCTTCTTGTTGGTTTACAGTAAGATTGCTTTGCAGTTAGATGCCTGCATCTGTTTTTCAATCTTTTGTTTTGAACTAATTTTAGATGAACAGAAAATATTTATTAAAAATAGTACCTAGAGTTACTGCATGCCCTTTAGGCAGCTTCCTCTAATGTGTTACATAACCACAGTACAATGAACAAAATCAGGACATTAACCCTGGTACAATATTATTAACTAAATGACAGACATTATACCAGTTTTACCAGTCTTTCTGCTTATTTATCTTTTCTTTTCTAGGTCCCAGTTCAGCATTCTAAGATAATGATATAACTTTTATTTGATTTTCTCTATTCTGTAACTTGTTCAGTCTTTTTTGTATTGACACTTATAAAGAGAATTGATCAAGTATTTTATGGAGGGTTCCTCAGATTAAGCTTTTCAAATTATTGTCTTGATTGGAATGAAAGGCAAGGATCCATACCACATAAATGATAGGTACTTTACAATTTTTACAATTCTAAGGATTCATAGTATTGATATAGTTTACTACTGGCTGTCCTTTGGATAAGGTAGTACCTAAGGAATTTAGTGTAAAGCGTCTTTTTTTTTGGTACTGGAAAATGTAGATGATTGTTACGAAACACACATTTAACAATCACTAGGCCCGTTCTCAAACCAAAATATTTCGCTGGGCCATGAATGTAGCCTCGCGGTAGTGTTTGCTTAAACATGCACGAAGCCCCCAGTACCACACACACAGAAAAAGCCAGCAGTGGTGCTGTGCCTCAAGTGGTAGAGTGTGCTAGCCTTGAGAAAGCTCAAGGACAGTGCCCAGTTCAAGCCTTAGTTCAGGCCTTAGGACGGGCAAAAATAGTTTTTTTTTGGCTATGTATTTTAAAATCTTGAGTGAACAAACATAGATTTATACATTTTTAAAACAAATTAGGCCGTTGTTGTTATTGTTGTTGTTGTTATGTGTATGTATTAGTGAGGGCCTCAGTGCTGTATCTACTCCTTCTCACTCAAGGCTACTGCTCACCACACTAGAGCCACAGCTTTACATCCAGCTTTTCAGTGGTTAATAGGAGAGAGCAGTCTCATGGACTCTCCCACCCAGACTAATTCTGAACTACAGTCTTGAGATGTTAGCCTCCTGAGTGACTGGGATTCCAAGCATGAATTGCCAATACACAGCTTTGTTATATTTTAATTTCCTATTTTCACTGGTCTCTTCTGTGAACAGTTTAGTACTAGCCTTGATGTTATTTGACAGGAAAATTTCTAATGCATGAGAAATTTTATAAAGATGATTAATATTACTTGATTAGAAATTCAAAGCGGAAGAAGACCATTTCCAAAAACATTAAATGATAGAAGAATTGTGGTTTTCTGTTTAGTTATAATAAGTCCACCGTGAATATTAACATTGTCATATCCATTTCCTTGCATATCTCAGTCTCTAGGGAAAAAAAGCCCAAACTTCTGAGAAGTAGTTTAGTTGTGCAGGAAAACAAAATTATGTTGTCTTTGAGCTCCAAATTTGCACTAATTAGCTCCATGACTTTGAATCAATCAGGTCATCCCTATAGGTCTCAGATACTTTCATATTTCCCAAAGTGCCAGCAAAAGAGGTCTATAATCTGGAAAAAAATAACAGGTTATTTAAAAACTATACTGTCTTTTATTAGTTTGAAGCCTATCCTCAGAAGTGTAAGTGCAGGTTACTGTGATATCATTTTTGTTCCTAATGGAAAAAGTATATGGCATGTTCTCTAATATATTTTGTTTTTGTAATATGCAGTATTGCATTTGATTCATTTCTGTATTATTTTTCTGGTACAACTTCCTACCACTCTTTGACAAACAAGGAATGAGCTTCTTATCTAGTCGAGATTTATGGTACAGGGATTCTCCAGTCTCGGGAAGATGTCATTGGCAGTGTAAATAGCAAGGTTAACATGGTTGTTTACGAAATAAATACTAACTCCGGTTAGTATTTCATCTTGAAAACCAGCTTAAGCGCTCTTTAGATAACCTCTTATAATCGAAATCCTTTTAGAAGCTTGGCCTTTCTATTAAGTTTTGTCAAACTCAAGGTCAGGCAGAAATTCTAACGTTAATCGGTTTAAAATTGTGGCTATTGTCTCTCATGAAATATACTGGCTTGCCTTTCTATCATCTTCTCTTTTATTCTTATATTACATGTATAGTTTTTTTTTTCCTCCAAAAAATAATTTCATTAAGTTGAATTAGTCACAGTAGAAAAGTTCTTGATTTTTTTTTTTTTTGGTTTCGTGAATGCCTTCTGACTTATTATATGCACCAGTCAAAAGCAGTTCATTCTGATTTGATAAATGCATTGAAAGCATCTGAAATTGTTTCATCCTTTTACTTTCTTGCCTTTTCATCTTTTAGCACAATCAAATGAAATATCCTCTAGCCTTCTTAATCGAAGGGCTCTGCTCTGTTCTGGTGTTAAAAATATGTGCTTCAAAACATGTTCCTGTGTGACAGTTAGCTCTCTAGTCTTTTGTAAGTATTTCATGCTAAGGTTTTGAAACAGAACCTCCAAATCTATTTCTGGAATATTTTCAAGTTACATCTTTATTACTTATAAGCATATATTATAGAGACCTATACCCATATCATATTGTATATTATTATATAGATATATATGTCTATATAATGTGTCTATACGTCCTGTATAGACATACGTAAGTGAATAAGATAGAAAACATTCTTTATTAAATAGGACACAGACCATGGTATTTAAATTGTGTGTATGTGTGTGTGTGTGTGTGTGTGTGTGTGTGCACGCTCACACACATGTGCCAGTATTAGGGGTTAAATTCAGGGCCATACATTATCATTTGGCTTTTCTGCTCAAGGCTGATATTCTACCACTTGAGTCACAATTCCACTTTCAGCTTTTTCACCAAAAATTGGATATAATAATCTCATGGACGTTTCTGCCTTGGCTGGCTTTGAACTGCGATTCTCAGATCTCAGCTTCCTCATGATCTCAGTCATGTTGTTTCTTTCTTGCAGTTTTTTCTTTCTATTACTGTCTTTAAATAGCTGTAAAAACGAGTTGCTCTCTAACAACGTGGTTTACATAATAACTGCATCTTGTTCAACGTCACCCCTGTCAACCCTCTCATCCACCCGTCTCCCATCCACTCCTGGCCTTTATTCCTGCATTTTTCTGTATGTTATTTTAATGTATTTACACATTCATGGAATTACGATCCAAAACGCAATTTGATTTTTAAGGCGTTCTATAACAGAACTAAAGGAATCATTTTACATCACTTGCAAACTTGATCACTTGTCTATAATTAGGTTGAAGAGCATTCATATTTGGGGTTAATATTTGCCATAAATGACTTTTACTTTGTGCATCTTCTGATATACCCCCTCATTGCCACACTTACTTCCTATTTTGTTTTCACATAGTTTGACTTCACTCTTGTAGTGACATCTTTCTCCCCAAAACTGACCCCTTCTACCATAACATTATGGAAATGTGTGTGTGTGTGTGTGTGTGTGTGTGTGTGTGTGTGTGTGTGCGTGTGTGTTACTTTAAATGTATTCAGCGGTCACTAAGAAGGAAAATACAGATCACTGAAATATGTGCAGGAGTATAATGTGCAAAATGAAATCATGTAGCACCTTCTTCTTTACTCGAAGAGAAATGAAAAGTGGCTTGTATGAAGGTGTGTTAGCACTTTGAGAAAACATGCACCTGTCATCTTATGGTGGAGTGGTGGATAGCCTGTGAGGAGTTGAGCTAGGCTTCTGCCAACCTAACCTGATGCTGGAATTATATGTATTTCTGAATGCTCAGCAAGGGTTTTTAGTGGAATCTCTGTCAAACAATCAGCAGGATGAATTATTCTCCCTTAGAGTCATTCTAAGAAATTAATTTTAGGAGAAGATATTGGATATTTCCTATGCATATTCCTACTTGTACAAAAATGTAATAGATTTCTTAACCACAGTGAATATATGGCAGTTTTTAAACTGTAAATTAAAGTTAGTGTGATAAAAATACTTTAAAGATTCTTTAAACTTTTGAATTATCAAATGCTATCCTGCCATGTTCAACTAGCTATTATTTGAATGCATGATTCAATACAAATGATACCATTAAATCTTGTAATAGAATCATTAAATGTAGCAGGTACAATATGTCAGGTAATGGGCCAGGTGTCGGACATATAGAGATGAATAAAAACTAGTTTTTGTCCATAAGAAATACGGCAAATATGGGAATAGGCCAGGATGGAATTCTCTTTTTATCCAGAAAAGCTAATGAGAAGCCGGGCGCAGGGGCTCATATCTGTAATCCTAGCTACTCAGGAGGCTGAGATTGGAGGATCAAGGTTATAAGTCAGTGCAGGCAATACAAAACTGAGAGCCTCTTATCTCCAATTAATCACTAGAAAACGGGAAGTGGGGCTGTGGCTCAAGGGTGGGGTGGTAGCCTTGAGCTGAAGAGCTCAGGGACAGCGCCTAAACCGAGCAGAGTTCAAGCCCCATGACACCCCCACCCCCGCCCCCCAAAAGCTAATGTGATAGAATGTTTCCAGATAGGTATAATGTGAATCCTCTGTGATTTGGATTCAAACAACTGGACATACTGCAAAGCCTTGAGTTGCAGAAATGTAGCATGGTCCTAGTGGTATGAGGCAGTGATACCCTGTAATCCCACAAAATGGGGGTTATTTCCGGTGCCGCAAGGATTAAAGGCAAAAGAACACACTTCCACTATTTTCATGAGGCCTTTTCAATCCAAGTGTTCAGCATTTTGAAAGGTGTTTTGAAGGGCAAAGAAAGAAACATGGAAGGAGATATTTATCTCCTCCAACTATCTTGAAATTATTTTTGTCAGTCATGGGGCTTAAACGCTGGGCCTGGGTGCTGTCCCAGAGGTTCAGCTCAGAGACAGTGCTCAGGGTTTTTTTCTCTAAATGATAAGAAACTTATTCAATCTAGGTAAAAATGACCATTGTTAATCAATTGATCTTTTAATGTCATAATAGAATGGTATAATGTGCATTGGTATCCCTCAAAGATTTAGGTACATTTTCTTCAATGGTTCTACCTACTTTGAGGTGTGTCAGAACTTGCAGTTGGGGTTTAGAAAATGTATTTTAAGAATGTATTTAGAGAAACTTGCTTTCTTTGTTTGTTTGCTTTTGGTCAGAAGCTGTATTACGCAAGTAGGATTCTCTTGGGTGGTGAGAAGAGCAATCTAATCAATTTTCTGATAGTTTGACATAAAAATGCTTTTTGCAAAACTCAGGCTCTGGGTGATGGCATTTAAGTTTTATGCTCAAGTCTATAGGGTGCTATCACCTGAGCACCTAGAGCTATCACAGCTCTAGTTGTGGATTTTTAGTAGTTGATTGGAAATAAGAGTTTCACAGCCTTCCCTTTCGGGATTGGCTTTGTGCTATGATCCTTGTATCTCAGCCTCCTGAGTAGCTAGGGTTACTGGTGCGAGCTATTGGCACCCAGCTATTTCATCATTTATGAAGTACATTCATAGTCATTATCTCCTTGGATCTTTTCGTTACGTTATTGTCTTTAAGTTGTTGTACAAAGGGATTTTAATTCAACATGTCGGTTAGTGAGCACAATCTATCTTTACTTAATGTAAGCCCTTTCGCGGTTCTCCATCTCTGCTAGCCCTGCCTATTCCCACCAATCGCCTGGTTGCGTTTCACCTGCCCTTCCTCTTTCCATTTGTGTATCCCTACCCTCATAGACACCCCCCCACAACACATGTTCCAGCTTCCTGGTATTCATTTTGTTAAACTGTAAATATGTTGTCCAAAGGAGTTACACAATTGCAATGCTTTCCTGCAGATAAGTTCTTTATTTAGGTTGCTCCTGTGTGTGTATATATAGATATATATGCATATATATGCATGTCACCCTGTGTATGTTTCTGTGTTTGTTTATAATTTAGACCTAACTTCCACATAGGAAACACACATCGGTTGTCTCTCTGAGCTTGACTTCCATGACTTACTGTAATTTTTTTTCCATGTCTATTCCTTGGATCTTCTTAGCACTTGGTAGAGTAAGCAGGGGGGTGATAGCATCATCATTTTATACTTTAGAACCTCATGAAGTTCTTTCCCTGTTTAAAATTCTGGGACGTTTCCTAATTGTATCTAGAAAGAAGTTTCATACCAACTCCGATACACAAGACTGTGTGTGATCTGACTTACTTGCTAATCTCCTGTGTTATGGATCTACTATTGCTAAGCTGACTACCACAAACAGAGTAAACTTCTTCTCTTATTAGGGTCTTCATATATGGAGTTAAGTGTCATCCAATTGAATCTTGACTTAAATACCAATTCCTCAAGAAATTCCAGGCATCCGGCACAAGGTTAGGGCCTTCTCACAGATAGGCTCACAATTCATGAGCTTTTTCCTTTAGAACATATATCATAGTTGTCATCCAATTAATCTTTTATACCATTGCTTGTTTAATAACTACTTTTACTATTACGTGCTAAGCTTTATGAAGATTAGAGCAGCTTGACCTGCTCACTTTTTCCTTTCTATTGGTGCCAGTACTAGGACTTGAACACAGGGTCTCACCTTCTCACTTGGCTTTTTCTACTCAAAGCTGCTACTCCATCATGGGAACCCTAGTCTTCTTTTTGACGGTTAATTGGAGATAAGACTCTTAACAGACTTTTCTGGCTAGGTTGGCTTCTAACTGTGATCCTTCGGTCTCAGCTTTCAGGTGTGAGCCAACATTGTCTGGCTTTTGCTGGCTTTCTATACTAAGAGTTGGCAATTTCTGAAATTGCCAAAAGTGGTACAAAGTAAGTGTTTGTTAAGGAAACCAAAAATTAAAGTGAATTATGCAAAATTATGAAAGAAAGCTAGAACAAAAACAGTCTGTGCTGCTGGTTCAGTATCTTTCCTACTATACAAAGCAGAGTTAATAAACTGCTAACAGAGTAAAGTTGACAGAGTAAGGTTTGAAGAATTTATAGCTATTTCTTAGTAGAAAAATACACAAGTAAATATAGACAATAAATTTTATCATTTTATGCAAGAAGAAAGGTATGGAAATTCAACAATAATGTTGATTTCTTAGAATATGACAGTATGTCCACAACATAATGAAACACTTGTTTAAAGGAAGGGGTATAACAATGATGTTCATTGCAGCAATGAACATCATTCTGCTAGTGGATATAGTATGTCCTTGTTTCTGGATGATTGGGTAAATGTTCACTGCGGCACTATTTACCACACACAGCAAAGATATGGAACCAACCCAGATGTCCCTCAGTTGATGAGTGGATCAACAACATGTGATATTTGTACACAATGGAATTCTATGCTGCTGTCAGAAAAATCAACATCGCCCCATTTGTTATGAAATGGAAAGACTTAGAAAAAATCATATTAAGTGAAGTAAGCCAGACTCAAAGGAACTTAGGCTCAATGGTTTCCCTCATTTGTCATAATCAGTAAAAACCTTGGACTCTCCTAGCAGAGATTTACAATAGAACAAAACCTAGATACATAAAGCCATATAGTATGACACTAAATGTAAGGACCTCCAGGATATGGAAACAAAAGCCATCTAATGAGTGATTGTTGTCCTTAATGTACTATGTTATCTCTCATCTCTTTTGCTGTCCCTTGGTTATTTCATATTGTTACAGTATTTCACCTGGTTATCTGATATATTGTATATATGCTTGATTGGTTATTTGAAATTGGATAGGGAAAGGGGGAAAACAACATGAGAGGCGTGGGGAGAGGGAGGGAAATGGGGACCAAGACATGAGAAAGGGTATCAATGTATGTGAAGTAATGCACCTTGTATTTGGTGAATATAATGTAACCCTTCTATTAATTACAATAAAAATATATGAACAAAAGAAAGGCCTATAATGATACAGAGTATAGTATTTCTATGGTCTAATAATTTTTAGTTTTACCTCAAATTTTTCAAATAAAAGTTTAAATCCTTTCATTGTGGATTGAACATTAGGGAGCGATGTGACTTTTGCTTTTTGAAACCCTTTAAATCTTTTGTCATAAAATCTTTTGTTGTTAAAGAGAGTATATCAAGGAAAGATGGACTACTCAGAATAGCTATTGTAGGTCAGAAAGGAAGAAAACTTTGAGATAAGCATGAAAGAAGGTTACTGGAGAGTGTTCTTAGATGAACACGTATAAGGGAGTAAACGAGTTAGATGGAACAATTAGGTTTTATTTATTTAATTAATGAATTAATTAATTTTTGTCAGTCATGGGGCTTAAACTCTGGGCCTGGGTGCCATCCCTGAGATTCTGCTGAAGGATAATGCTCTGCCATTTTGAGCCACAGCACTACTTCTGGTTAATTGGAGGTAAGAGTCTCATGGATTTTTGTGCCCAGGCTGGCTTTGAACCATGATTTTCAGATTTCAGCCTCCTGAGTGGCTAGGATTACTGGCGTGAGCCACCAGCACCTGGCTTGTATTTATTTTTATTAATTTACTTTATTATTATTATAGAGGTAATGTACAGAGGGGTTATAATTACATAAGTCAGATAATGAATACATTTCTTTTCATACAGTATCTTCTGTTCCCTTATTCTCTCCCAGTCTCTGCCTGTTGTGTCCACTCACGAGCTGTATAGTTCACTTTGATCAGTGTTCGGGAGCTCCACTGGGCAGTTTCTCACCCTTTTTCTCTCAAGTTCTGTACCTCCCTCCGCCCTTTAGAATATGTAATCTTGAATACATCATACATAAGATACTGAAGGCAGAATCATCAAAAACTAAAAACAAGAACCAAAAACAAAGAAAGAAAGGTAAAAAAAAAAGAGAGCGGCCTCTTGTTTCCATATTCTGGAATTTGTTTCAGTATGTGTAGTATTTTAAATACATATAAAGAAGCACTTAGGCATTGTAACTTTGTGTTTCTCTCCCAAGAATTTCCACTTTTGGTCTCACTATATGTGTTATCTAGAATCCTGTATAATTTATCATATCCCAGTACATTTTAGATCTAATTTCCATATGTCAGAGAGAAATGTGCTGTTTGTCTGAGCCTGGCTTACTTCACATAATATGATTTGTTCTCCTTCTAGCCTCTTCCATGCAAATGACCTCAGTTTATTTTTTTCTAATGGCTGTGTAAAATTTCAATGTACATAGGTATCATACTTTCTGGATTCACTCATCTTTATGGAGCATCTGGGCTGTTTCCAGGGTAGAAGCCCAGGAACGGTATGGCTGGGTTGAAAGGATGATCTAGTTTAGTTTTAGTTTCTGAAGAACCTGCAGACAGCTATTCACACTGGTTATACTAGCTCATCTTCCCACCAATAGTGCAGTAGGGTTCCTTTTCCCTCACATTCCTGCCAACATTTGTTATTTGAGTTTATAGTGTTGGACAATTTAACCGGGTTGAGATGGAATCTCAGAGTTGCTTTGATTTGTGTTTTCTTAAGGCCAGAGATGATGAGGATTTCCTCATGTGTTTCTTTGCCATTCTTACCACTTCTGAGAAGTGTCTTTTTAGCTCCCTTGCCCATTTAGTGTTTGGTTTATTAGATTTGGGAGGGGTTAGTTTCTTGAGCTCCTTGTATAGATAGATATTAGGCCTTTGTCTGATATATTGCTGGTAAAGATATTTTCCAAGTTTGTTGGCTTTCTAGTTTACTACGTCCTTAACTATGCAGAACTTTTTTATTTTGATGTAGTCCCACTTGTCAAATCTCTCTCCTATCTGTTGTGCCCTTGGGACTCTGTTCAAGAAGTTTCTACCTGTACTTAAACATTTTAATGTTTCCCCTCTTCTCTTTTGCAGCAGTTTCAAAGTTTTGGGTATGACATTAACGTCTTTGATCCACGTTGATATTAGTGCATGCTGACAGGGATCCATTTTAGCTTTTTGTATGTGAATGCCCAATTTTCTTTTTTTTAATATTTTTATTGTAATTAATAAAAGGGTTACATGATATTTGTCAGATAGAAGGTGCATTAATTCACATATATTGATACCCTTATGAATGCCCACTTTTCTTAACAACAATTACTGAAAAATCTATTTTTCCCCATTGTATGTCTTTGGCTCCCTTGTCAAATACCAGATAACTGTAAGTGTATACTTTGATTTCTGGGTCTTCTAATCTATTTTGTTGATCTTTGGGTCTATTTTTGTGACAATACCAGGCTGTTTTTGTTATTATGGCTCTGTAGTAGAGTTTGAGGTCTGGTATTGTGATACCACTCACATATATTTGGGTTTGACTATAGTCACAATAGAGACCCTTCATTGGTCACAGGAGCTCTGAAGATAAGATGGCTATAGGCCAAGGGTAATGAACTTTTATCTCTCTATACTGACTAACCATTGCATGGATTTTTTTGCTGTCAAGAGAGAATGCCATTGGAAGAGATTACTTTATTTAGCTGAGTATCTGCAGGAACACATGGATTGTCTATCACTAACACTTCTGGTAGTAGGAAATAAGTGACTCAGGCCTGAAGTGAAGTGATGCTCTGGAGGCATACTGGAGGCTGTCAATCTCACTGCTTTGTGCCTCTCAGATCTGTTTGCTCGGTAAAATTGTTCTGTGAACAAGTTCCTTCTCATTTTGATGTTCTTCTTTCCTTTTTCAAGAAAACTGTTAGTGGTGTGAGCCCTCACTGCCACAGTTGCTCAGGAGGCTGGGCGGGATCCAGCCCACAGTCCTGAGAGCAGTTACCATGTGTGAGTTTTCTAGGGTTATAAAATCAACCTGAAGGAAGAAAGACTTATCTTGGCTTATTGATTTAGAGATTTCAGTACATAATAATTTGGCTTCATTAATGCTAAGCCTGTGATGAAGCAGAAAACATCATGATGAGAAGCACATGGTAGAGCAAAACCGCTCACGGAGGCCAGGAAACGGAGTGAGGAAGAAAGGAATTAGTGAGGGACAAAACATCTCTTCAGGCATACCCTCAGTGCCCAAGTCCTTCAAATAGGCCCCACTTCCTAAGTTTCTACTAGTCCCTCCTAGCTCATAAGACACGAACCATTAAGGAATGAACCCTCTCATTAGGTCAAAGCCTTGATGATCAAATCACCTCCCAAAGGTGATTGCTGCATTGGGGACCATGACCTTTTGGGGGACCATTCAGACAAATTGTAATCTACCAGTATGCCCAAAGCAGTGTATTTGGAAAGGACTCTAGTTTTCCTTTGTTGATGATATGTCTTTATTCTAATGTGTTGGGTTTCTTTGTTGTATCCTCACTCTGTGTTATGCCATAAAGTCTGCTTGATGTTTTTTCCCATCACCGATGTCTGTGAACCCATGGAGTCTGTTGTGTCCTATGATACAGGGTTGCTGTTTCACAATTTGCTTTGGGAGGACAATTATCTATGCTTTCTGGAATGTGAGCCAAACCAATATTCCCATGTTTTAGCCAGAAATGGTTAGGTAACACTAAAATGGCTAAAATTGGAGGAGACAGAAACAGCAGAGAGCTTGTACCAATAACTATAAACTAGCATGTAATGGAATAGTTCTAGCAGATGGATTGATGGACTTTTGTTATATAATATACTTAGGCTTCATACTAGGAAAAAAATTAAAATGATGATTAAAATCCTGACTATTTAATGATTTATTTAGTACAAGTTCAAAGTCTTTAACTCAAGGCTTTGTGATCTCACTTATTTTTATCTGCTCAAGGCTCTACCACTAAGCCACATTTCCACTTCTGAATTTTTTCCTGGTTAATGAGATTAGAGTCTCTTAGAATTAGTTTGAACCTCAATCCCCAGATCCTAGCCTCCTGAATAGTTAGGTTTACAAATAAACAGAAACTGGCACCTGGGCTGATTATTTTTGAACATATATTTGTAATATTTATACTACACTGAGATTTTCACAGAATTTTCTTTTAATTCTTCTTTCTTATTTATAACTTCTGTTTCTATCAAGCATCTTATCACGAGGCCCATTTTCAAAGGGTGTTTATCTGGTGTTGACTTTCATCCATCCCAGTTAACTGTTCAGAGGTGCATAGTCCATGCGTGTGTCATGCTACATTATTTCTTTAAAGCATACCATTAAGGTTATGGATTTGGGTGTCACTGAACATAAAATTGCCTTCATTGGGAGGAATTAGTTTTTATCCTCACACAAAGACCTTATGCTAGGCAATAGCAAGTAACAATAAAAATCATTGTTCCAAAAATACTTTTCGACCCTGAAGCATAGAAGGTTGTTGAATGGTCAGTATTCCAAATGTTTTCTTGTCATCTTGTGAGTGTTCAAACCCAGCTCATTTAAACTGCTATTTGTGTGATAGAGCTATAAAAGAAACTTTATTATATATATGATTCATCCCTGTGTGTCTGGATTACCAAAGGAAAGATTTCTATAGTTGCCTTTTCTGTCCTTGCCCATGTCCCTTTCTTGGTATGAGACTCAGAAATCAAATAGGACGACAGAGCAGTTCAGTTCCAGTTACCAGTTGGCAAGCTGACTTCTGTTACCAAAATATATCAGCAACATGTCTATTTTCTCAATTTGAATTCCATCAACCTAAAACGGTCCCTGAAAAAGAATGTGTTCAGCACAACTCAGGTTCATCACCTACCGTGGATACAGCACCACAGGAGACTCAAAAATAGGAAATAAATGTTCCTGTTCTCAGGATTTCAAAGCCTAGTAAATGGCTAATAAAGAGCCACAAAGGAAGGCAGGGTGATGAGCCACTCAGGAGGGATTTCAGCTAGGTTCAAGGTAGAAGGGGCTATTTATGTTGCATGGAATGGGGCAAGGGTTGAGGTTAGCAAGGACAATTTCTTCCAGTAGATTTAGGATAAATCTAGATAAAGCCCTCTTATTCTTTGTATGTCTGTTGGCTTGCTCTTGGAATCATATTTTAAGTCTATTAAATATAAATAAAGGCTTATATTGGGAATCAGTTGCATTAAAACCATTACTAACATATATCAGAAATTTGTAATATAATAGTAAGCATACTTCTTTATTAATGTATTAAATAAAATTTTCAGTTGCATATCTAATAACTTTTGTAATTTTGATGCCATAATGAGAACAAATGATAATTCAAGGATGCAGGGGCCAGAATGTCATAAAACTATATCTGTGACTTTCTATTTGTAGCAAAGTCACATGTATTTCTAATATCAACGTAATTGTTTTTACTTACACTTTTCATAGAGGGAAATACTTTCAGCTAGAAATCAGTGAAAATGAGGATGCAATTTTCTTCCCACTCATATACACAAATTCTCTTAATTTCATCTCTGAGTTTTTTTGTGAAGTAAAGGCTGAGGACAGATGACCTACAGGGCCAAATAGTACATTGACTAGCTAGTGGAGAAAGGGGGAGAAATCAGAAAGGAGAAATCTTTCCAGGTAAAGCAGCCTGAGAAAAGACTTTGGGGACAGATATGGCTGAAAGTGCTTGGGGATTGTGACACTTGGTGTATAGGAAAAGGAAAGATGGCAAAAGGCAGGGCATGCCTGAGGAGACCTTGTATCAGTGGGGAGCTATCTGTGATATCTTTAGGCAGGAAACTGACATAAACATACCATTGTTTTAGGAAAGTAATTTACAGTAATGGAAGCTGGGTTAAAAAGGCCTGGAAGCAGGAAATCTCTTATGATACTTTATTACACTGGTCAGGAGAAATATATTGAGAGTTTGAAATAATTCCAGAGAAGTTATAAAAAGAGCTAAGCAAAAGGCTGTGAATAGGCAGCCCGAGAGGGCTTAGCAACAGAGTAGGTGATAGAGAAAAGGAGGAGCAAATCAGATTCTATGTATTTAACTTCTTGTACTGCGATGACAGGAGGCAAGTAATCAAAAGAGAACACAGCCAGATGGGAAAATTTGTAATACAGAGTTGGAGTTCAGAGTACATTGAAAGTTTGAAGGATTCATGGGCTATTCATATGGAAATACTCAACCAGCAGTTAAAGTTAAGAGTCTAGAACTTGGACAAAAGTTCAGGGTTGAGGACGTAGGGTTGAGGTAATCGGAAGGAAAACAGCTGAAATCAAGGGAGTAAAAGAAAATTGCGAAAGAAGAGCAAGGGTGCTGGATCCTGAACCTTGTGTGACTTCTCAGACTGTGCTGCTTGTGTGCCAAGAGCAGCTGCTTTGTCATTTTGCACATTTAGTCCCACCAAGTGAAGAATGTGCTTCCTGTGTTTCAGATATTTGATTTTCTCAAAGATCAATATGTTGGCTTTCATTCAAATATAATATTTTTAGTTGGGAAAGTCATGTCTGAATAAATAAATGCACCTTTATATTATATGTACAATAAGAGAACTATGTAAGAAAGAGAACTATGTGAGAAAGAGAAGAGAAGAGTCAACTTAGATGAGACAGTAGAAAAGGAAGTCTCAGAGGAGGTGACATTAGATTTGTGTTTGAGGCCTGAGTATCAGCTTGCCAAGTGGAAAAGGCATTTGAACAATCCTCAGCCCAGAATTCTTTTTTTCTGTGAATAACTCTTCCTTTTGAAATACTAAACAAACTAAAAACTCCTTAAATTTGGTTATGAAATTTCATCCTATAATCTAGATCTTTTTAGTCCAAATGTAACTCCATTTTCTCTAGTTCTATTATTATTTACTAGTTTTTAATCGTTAAAGTAGTTGAATAAAGGGTTTCAAGTAAAAATGGAGACTAGGGCTGGGAGTTTGGCCTAGTGGTAGTGTGCTTGCCTAGCATGCAGGAAGTCCTAGGTTCGATTCCTTGGTACCACATACATAGAAAAAAGCTGGAAGTGGTGCTGTGGCTCAAGTGGTAGAGCACTAGCCTTGAGGGAAACCCAAGGACAGTGCTCAGGCCCTGAGTTCAGTTCCTAGGACTGGCAAAAATAAATAAATAAATAAATAAAAATGGAGACGATTTGTTAACCTGTCAAAAGAACACCAAAAAATCTTCTACAAGTACCTAGTAAATGCAACACTGTAAGTAATACCAGTTTGAAGAAACATATACATAAGTTTTTCAGAGTTGTCTGTGTGCCTGTCTCTTTTTCCTTCAGACAATATTCATAATAGTTTGGATTCTTTCATGGGTATCAAGACAGAATTAGAGTCTCTGGACTGAACTACAGCTTATGAGTACATTAGATTAATTTCATAGTAGAGCCTTTGAGCAGTATTTGTTAAGTGCAAATTTTTAAATATTGAAAAATCCCCAATATCATACAAATTGTTTTTTTATATTTTTAATTTTTTTCATGGATGAATTTCAAGCCTTGTGTTCCCTAAAGTGATTTTTTTGAACTTAGTTATTTGTTGGATGAAATCTTGAGCTGTTTCCCCAAGCTGGTTTCTGCTCCCACAGAGCAGATATTATAAAATTTACTACCACACCCAGCTTGTTGTTTGAGATAGGATCTTCCTAACTTTTATGCTTAAGCTGGCCCCCAACCATAATCCTAATATCTCTGAGTTACAGTCCACATAACCCTTCCTCTCAAGTGTCAGGAATTACAGGAATGAGCCATCCTTCCCAGATAATTTTGCTGCTTTTTGTCTTTGCAGTACTATATCAAGACAAGATTTTCTTCTGTCTTAGCTTAGAGCTTTCTATGTCTCTTACCCATTGGTGCCCTGGACCACAGCTATCAAGACCAGAAGTTCTCAGGAAGAATAAAGAATCAGAAAGATTCCATATATATATGTATATATAACAAGTTATCTTTAATATAAAATCAAATAAGAAAGACTTATCACTTACATATAATTGTGAGTTACCATTTTCCTTCATTAACTCAGTTACTCTGAAATCACAAGAGCCAAGACTCTCAGAATCTTTGACTGAAAATCCATGTCCATGACCAATGAGAAAGAGCTGGGATATTATAGAAGAAGGAACCTGAATAGATGAAAGGTGAAGACAGAGACAATAAAAGACCCAATTATAGACTGACGGGCGACTTAATGAGGAAAGTGAAACTCAAAAGTGTTTTAATTATATATTTATTTCCATGTGTTCAGGCCTTTATCTACTTAGGGTCTATCCCTATGAGTGCCAGCAATGCACATCTTGAAGGAAATAAGGAGTAAAGCCAATATCCACATAGGAACAAAGAATCTGTTGCATTGTGGACATATCTATATCTCTCTATATTTGATAGGACTGGGAAGAAAGTAGCGGGTTCCTAGGGACCTTCTCTTAGACACTCAGGGACCGTCTGGAAGCATACCTAACCCTTTACTGAACTTCCTTGTATAAAATGCCAAAGAAATACTCTTCATATTGACTCATGCTAATATCTGGGTTAGCCTGTCTTCTGCTTTGAATGAATTAGTTAAATAATTCAACCCTAATTGAGTTGCATAGCATCTTCTTTGTCCCATTTCCTGTGCCAGATTTGGGAGGAAATATACAGGAGTATAAACCTTTTCTTGAGGAACAGGGAACATTGAACAGGTAGACAATACCTCCTGCCTCTTCACTGCAGAAAATAAAGACCAAATCTTACCATATCTCCATTGAGGAGTTACTGCTTTGCTGGTGTTGGCATTTTACTAGGGTGATATATAGTTAAATAAAATCCAGTTATATGAAAGGATTCTAATATGAATTTTCCTGAGCCTAGTCTTAGCTTGTGTTTGCTGTCTGGTTCCTAAATTCTATTTGACAACTTTTGTTGAGCTTGTTGGAATCCACACAAGTCGCTCCCTTTACAATCCATCATTTGGGTTGTAAAAATCTGACCTTTCCACAAGTTTAGGTTGAATTACACATATCTGAAAAGATATGTTTACTTAATTCACTGGTGAGGATAACAATAAACATATGTACTATTTTGGCCTTTATTTCTACCCAGAATTGGACTCTTTGAATACATTAATCCCCCTTCCCATCTGCCCTTTTCACTGACAAGGTTTTAAAATGCATTGCTGATGAGATCACAGGTTCTCCTGAACAGTCATTACAATGGCCTTGTGGTCTCTACCATCCTCCAAGGTATTTTTCCAGCATCATCTCCCATTCCAGGGCTTTCTCTGAGATATTGAGGTTTGTAAAATACTGATTAACTTTGTGATCCTTACATTTCCTTTTGCTATTCTTGTCAGCTGAAATAGGGTTCTCCTCTTAGACTGTCGAACACAGGCTGTGAAAGGTCTACTCATTTTGCAAAATTCAGTCTAAATATTCTCAATAGTTTGGAAGTGCCTTCATGATTTTCTTTCTTGGGTGTCAATAACTTTTCTGTCTGCACTTTTATAGTGCTTCATACATACCTCCCATACGTTATAGTATGAAACTGAATGAATAAAGTATTATTTGGCCCAATGAGCATGCCAAACACTAGCTATTCATTTTTCTTGTCATATTGTACCAAAGATAAATACTTCAATATAGGTGTGTGTGTGTGTCATTCCTTCACTAACCTATAAGCTATTTAAGAAAAGAGAAGACAATAACTTTTATGCCTTGAACTTATATATCTTGTTATCTAGGAGAAACTCAAAAAGCATTTGGTGAACTACTGACTTGGTGAACCTATCACTTTGTAGTGAATCTACAAGGGAAGAATTTAGAGCAGAACAATTTTGAACCCTGTATTGTGCTATAGTATTCCATAGGACTTTATGGATCTTAGTGGATTTAACCGTAACAAGTACTTCCTGAAACATATATTGATTTTGTTTTGCACACGAGGACATTGGGAGTGAGGGAATGTAAGTAAAATGCCACAAGTCAATATCTTGAATGAAGAAATGCTAGAATCCAACAGCATTTCTGACTCCAGTTCCTGGCCTCTTACACCCACACTATGATAACAATCAATGATGTCACATTATCCCCAGGGGAGCTAGCATGTGGACAGCAAAGTGGCTCTTAACAAAACTTACCGATGCAATTCTCAACAATGAAAGGGAACATTCATCATTTAACCTAGAGTTAGTGTCTAGTTTTTTTGTTATGTTTACATAGGTATCTTCTTCAAATTCTGCCACTAACACGGACTATAAAACTGTATTTCAATTTGTAAATTTCCATGAGGGCAAATGAAACTTTTACATAGTAATATCAATGAATGTGTTTTCAGAGGATCCTAGATATATACAAGTCTTCTCATTATATATTTTAATTAGAGGTGTGTGGTTGGCTCTTAGATGTTTCTCTCTCCCTCCCTCCTTCTCTCTCCCTCCCTCGCTTCCCCCTCTCTTTCTCTATGTGTGTTGTTGGGAGCTGATATCACACAGATATGGCCTCATTTCATCTGAGCCCTTCCAGCAACTATAAACCTTAAACTAAGGTTGGAGACCAAGAATGGTGAGCACAATATTTGTGCAAAGGCTGACTACAGTGGGAATTATAGAAGTATGTATATAGAGAAAATATAGAAATCTAGGAAGCCCTAGATTCCTGTTCATGTTCCATTCCTTTTCTCTACTTTGCCCACTACTTATACAATATGTTAAGTAGCCCTTCGTTGGCCTTGGGTCAAGTTTGAATCTATGAGAGCTTGATTTCTGTATCTAAGAAATGGGAATGACATTTTCCCTGATAGATGATCCTGAGGCTCATACATAATGCAAGGGAAGTGCCTGTCTACAGCCACATGAAAAATGCCTCAGATAGTAATAACAGTTTTTTTAATTGAAAAATATAAACTTTAAACAGCACTAAAATCAGGATTCAGAACAAATGGGATTCATAAGATGATAACTCACTTGATGCATTTTTTTCTTGTTTCTTTCCCCTTCTAGTGTCCCCTGTTTGCTTCTGGTTATATTAATGCTCCAAATTCATTTTGTTTTCAATCCTCACCCTCTTTTTCCCCCAAGTCTTTTAGAAAATTCAAACTGAAGTGGCAGAGTTGACCAGACAAAACAATCATAGGTTTTCTTTGGAAATTAAAATGGCCTAACTTTCTGATGTGCCTGTGAGCACACCATCTGGACACTTGGGTGAATGAAAGTATAGATTTGCACAATACTCTTAAAAGTATTTGTTGAAATGTCTTTCTGTGGGTGTCCTGTTATTTAGAAAGCAATTTCTCTATTTCTGGAAGTAACTGGTAGAACTATGGAAAGCAGTATGGCGGTTCCTCAAAAGACTAAACATAGAGCTCCCCTAGGGCCCAACAATTCCACTACTTGGCATTTAACCCAATCGTCCAGAAACAAGGACAGACTAAAGCCACTAGCACAATGATGTTCATTGTGGCATTATTTACCATAGAAAAGATATGGAACCAACCCAGATGCCCCTCAGTTGATGAGTGGATCAACAAGATGTGGTATTTATACATAATGGAATTCTATGCTGCTATCAGAAAGAACAACATTGCCTCATTTGTAAGGAAATGGAAAGACTTAGAAAAAATCATATTAAGTGAAGTAAGCCAGACCTAAAGGAACATAAGCTCAATGGTTTCCCTCATTTGTAATAATTAGTACAAACCTTGGACTCTCCTAGCAGAGGATTACAATAGCTCAAAACCTAGGTACATAAGGCCATATAGGATGAGGCTAAATGAAAGGACCTCCAGGATATGGAAACAAGAGCCATATAATGTGATTGTTGTTCTTAATGTACTATGTTATCTCTCATCTCTTTTGTTGTCCCTTGGTTATTCTCATATTGTTATAGTATCTTACCTTATTATCTGGTATATTGTGTATACGATTATTTATTTGAAATAGGAAAGGGAAGGGGGGAAAACAAGATGAGCGAAGAGGGTGAGGGAAGGGAAATGGGGACAAAAACATGAGAAGGGGTATCAATGTTTGTGAAGTAAACACCTTCTATCTGGCAAATATAACTGTAACCCTTCTGTTAATTACAATAAAAAATAAAGTAAAATAATAAAAAAAGAAAGTAACTGGTAGATACCTCCTTTATACTGACTAAGCCTCTTCTAGATTTTTACAGACTAAGGAAGTTGTTTTCTGGAGGGATTCACCAAGTTTTGATGAGCCTCCATGACATCTGTTCTGAGCAACATGGGAGATTTTCCCCAGGCTAGGCCAGGGCTGCCAGCTGTGACAGAGATGGACATTTAATTTGCTTGTGATTAAATTGTAAAGCTGGACATTTGTATCCTGACATTTCTTTTCTTCTTACTCACAACTGTGTTCCTAATATGGGATTTTTTAAAAAAGTAGATAAACAAATTAATGCCATGTAGTATGCATTAGTTTTGTTGCTATTGTTGTTGTTTTTGATCCTAGGGCTTGACCTGATGGCCTGGACATTGTCCCAGAGTGTTTTTCTCACTCAAGATTAGTGCTCTACCACTTGAGTCACAGATCTACTTCTGGCTTTTTGATGGCTAATTGGAGATAAGAGTCTTATGGACTTATCTGTCTGGGCTGGCTTCAAACTTTGATCCTCAGATGTCAGCTTCCAGAGTAGTTAGAATGATAGACATGGACCACCTTTTTCTGATTTGGTTTCAAAAATACTTATTTTTTATATCACAAAATCCTAATCTGTGGGCCAGTGATTGAGATTCCTGCTATGCTTTGTCAAAGCTCACCTGGCTCACAAAGCACCTCAGCAGTCTCATCCTATTTCTTAGGGAAGATTTAATTTCAGGCCTGTTCAGTGAGGCACATAGAAGTTCATTACCTTTATAAAATAGTCGGCAGGAATTTTACTAGTGTCCTGGGCAGGGCTATTAATGATTTTCAACCACACATTTCTACCAAAGAACAAAATACATTCTATCCTGTGTGGTCTTGTTTTTTATTTAAAAATTTTTTTGTGGTTTCCTTGATCATTTTCTAAATCAAAATATTTACCTTGAATTTTCCAATCATTTGTGTTAGTTAGCAATCAGTTATAATTGCAGAATTTCACTGTCCTTGTGCTAAATGTTGTTTTAAGATGGCATTGTCTAAACTGGAGCCTTCTCCTTGGCTTCCAGCCACATTTGAGCTCTCTCTCTCTCCCTCCCTCCCTCTCTCTCTCTCTCTCTCTCTCTCTCTCTCTCTCTCTCTCTCTCTCTCTCTCTCTCTCTCTCTCTCACACACACACACACACACACACACACACATGTTCTGACTTTTATGCTGCAGCACAGAGGATCAGCTGAGGTTTGTGTTATTCACATTTAATTTTTCAAAGGCAAACTGGGCAGGAACAACATGAGATCTTGGTTTTAATGTTTTCTTTGACTTTCAACTTCAGTCTTTGCAAATCTCATGTCAGATATTTGATGAAGTGCTCATGATTTTCAGAGGCTAGATTAACTTTATTTTCTCTTTCCTTCCTTCCTTCCTTCCTTCCTTCCTTCCTTCCTTCCTTCCTTCCTTCCTTCCTTCCTTTCTTCCTTCCTTCCTTCCTTCTTCCCTCCCTCCTCCCTCCCTCTCTCTCCCTCCCTTCCTGCCTTCCTGCCTGCCTGCCTTCTTTCCTTTCCTTCCTTGCTGGTACTGGGGCTTAAACACAGGGCCTTGTGCTCTCCCTTAGCCTTCTCAAAGCTTGTGCTCTACCATTTGAACCATACTTCCAGTTCTAAAACTCGATCTTAAGGATCTTTTAAACCTATGTTTATTTATTATTATTTTTAAGTTATTATCTTTAAGTAGTTGTACAAGGGAGTGACCATAGAAGTTTATGAATACAATGCATCAGTATCACCCTTTACAACATTTGTACCCCCACCCCCAACCTGTGGTTTAATTTAGAGCTCTTTCTCATGGGCCCCATGTTGTTGGGGTTGGAAACTTTGAGTGCTCACTCCTTCTTATCCCTGCTACCTTGGATTTGTCTGTTTTGAACCTGAACTCTGTGAGTAGATGCTTTGAGTTATCATCCTTCCCTTTATTTTCATTTTTTAGATTAGGTTAGTCTACTTAGGATGCAGGGTAAATAGTTTTCATTTTGAATTTCATTTTCTTGTCAGGGTGATGTACAGAGAGCTTACAGTTACATATGTAAGGAAGAAAGTATATTTCTTGTTGAACATTGTTACCACCTTCCACATTTTCCTCCCATTTGGTTGGTCCTGTATAGACTATAAATGGCCAATATTCAACTCTATCATCAACTATCTTAGTATCCATAGCATCTACTGGATTTGAATTATGCCCTGTTGCAAGGCTAAAGAATCCAGTTTGATTCCAGCTTTAGTCTTCAAGAGAAGGAAGTGACTGAACAAGTTCCAGTATGGCCAATTTGGAGCATGTATTACCAAGGACTTTCATGGACCCACTGAGCTAAGCACATCAGGGTTTCATGGTGGGGCCTAGTGCATTTCTGCTTCATCAGCAGTTATGGCTAATGATGTTGTAGAAAGAGCAGAAAGGTTCTTGTCATGGATTTTTTACTAACTAGCTGTCTGGCCTTGTATAAATCACTTAATCTCTTTAATTTGGGTTAGATTTCTGTCAAAGAGCCAGTTTTACTGAATGATTTCAAAGGTTCTTTCTAGCTCTAAAACAACCTTGTGATTCTCATAAAGGGATGTTTTATTTGATTGTGACGTTTCATTTGGCACCTCATTCATACAGATGTCTAAACTTAGAATATTTTGGTTTTTGTAGATTCAAAACAGGGAGTTTTTCATTCTGTTAATGCACTTTGGAGTAAAATTCATGCTTGTGTACTCACCTACTCTCACATTTATACTATATTTTACATCATTTTAATGCATATCATGGAGGGTGGACCCAAATGAAATATTACTATTCTTGCATTGTTTTTTTTTAACCAACCCCATCCGGCTACGTGAATTCAATCTGGAAGGGCCCATACTACAGAAACTGTATCGGCTGCCTATTTGGTTGTCTGTGCTCTCCAGCCACAAACCAGAAAAGGTTTCTAGCTTGAAAATAAATTGAATATCAAATGGGCACATGATTTTAAAACACTTGTCTGAGCTATTGTCACAGCACCCATTGTCTCTAGCAGACAGCACAGCTGGGGACTACTGAGCTTCTTTTGTCCTATACCTGGTGATCCTGCAGGTGAGACCGAGGGAAAAGTACAGGTTATAAGATTATGAATAATGGTTGAAAGTATGAACTGAGGATCAAGAAGTCTGTGGGGGCCTCCTGAGGATAGAAAAGCCAGGGATCTTTCATCTCGACTCTGTATATCCTCCAGAAACATTTACTTTTTCCCTTCCTCCTTTCTGTCTTTTTTTTTCTTTCTGCCAGCTGTCTGGACAACTTCCTATTTTATGTTTTCTCTATAAAGACATTATAGTCTTTTTTGGAAATCTCATTTTAGCATGAATGTTTCTGGATTTGAATAGTAAATTCACACCAGGAAGAACTTTTCCCTGACATTTTTGCACATGAAGAATAGAAAAGAATTTGCTAGGCAAGGGCTAAACAACAAGGCAGGGATTTCCAAGCTGGGAAGCAATACTTAAAAGTTTGTAGTGGTAGCTCTTGTCCAAGACTGTCATTTACAAAATGACTTAGGGAGTTCAGAGTGTTTTTCATTTGCTTTGCTTTTTAGTTTTTTTTTTTTTAATTGCAAAGTGGCTCCCATAGAACAAAGTGCATGTATCTTAAAAATACATCTCTGTGATTATGTTCTCCATCTCTGTGATGAAGCTGAATCCCCTCTGTCTCACACTCCCTGTCTGGTTTGTCTGTCTCTCTGTCTCAGTTTTTTTTTTTTTATTATACACATTCTCTCTTTCCTCCCCCCTTTCTCTCTCTCCCTCCCTCCCTCCCCTTAACAATGGCTTTTAGATTATGACTTACCAAGTCTGCAGTACCCAGAAACCTATTTTGTGATATCTCCCAGGATGTAAATTCTTCTATTTGTAGTTTCTCATCTCTTTAAAGGTGTTTAGAGGAAGGATTTAGACTTGTTCCATTCATGAACATTGCTGTGACCAATTTACCTCAGTGGCTTTATTTTAAGCAGCAAATCTAAACGCCAGAAAACTTGTTTGTGAGTGTGAGGTACTAATTCTAAGTAAAACTATTACCATGCTCTACAGGTATCTTTCTCATGAAGGGTCATTGCAAGACACAGTTGAATTCAAACAGTCGCATTTACAATCATCCTCATCCTCAATAGCCATATTTGTGGCTTCCTATATAATGAGGTGATTCATCATGGTGTGTCAACCATAGAGGGTTCAATATAAATGAATTTGGTTTCTTTAAAAAAGGTATTTATGTCTAAACACTTTGTACAATAATCTGATATTGCCCTTTAAAGGCAAGCACATACTATGTGATTTGCATATGAAGAAACTCTGAATTACTCTTAGTTGACTGACTGTCAGTTTTCCAAGCTGCACTTGGTAGCCTCCAGGTCTGTCATTGTTTCCATGATAGAGCTCATTTTTCAAGGGTTAATAACATAGACCTTAACATTCACTTTGGGTTGAAACTTGGCAAGCACTGTGAGTATACAGCCCAGAAAGCTGATTTTTAAAAATGGCTTAAATTGATTTACCCTTTTCAAATTAGAATATATCAGAATAATAGTACTTTGCATCAGCTCTAATGCTTTACATTTATTTCATGTAAAAATTTGTAAGCTATTATTCCTAGG